>NC_064920.1:401657977-402017977 GCF_023897955.1 Schistocerca gregaria
CATCACAAGAGCAGACGTAGGCTTCAACTTCAGTGTCGGATTTGGCTGTTCTACAACCACCACACAGTTCTGGTTATGTGCATTTTGGTATAAGGAAGTGTATGAAACATATGATAAAAGTTTTAGCATTTTAAACAGCTAGATAAGAAAGTTGTCAGATTACTACGGACATGTCAAGTCTGTCAAAATGTGAAGGAAAATAATAAAGGAACACATTACACAATGTATCCTACAATACCTAGAGCTTTATATGATTTAACAGCTATGGATTTTTATTGACCATTACCATCAAGTCACGGAGGTGTCAGATATATTTACATTCTATTAGAGTGTTGGTCTAAATATATTACATTATATCCAAATAAACAAGCTAACACAGAGATAGTTATAAACTGTATGCATAAATATTTTCTAAAGGTAGGAAAACCTAAGAGATTATTAACAGATAATTATTCACAGTTTGTGAGTCAATCATTTAAAGAGTTTCTAGCTTAGGAGAATGTAAGGCATGTCACAATATCAAAATATAATCCAAAATCAAATCTGTGTGAAAGAGTTATGAAGGAGATAGAAAGTTTATGCAGAACTTACTGTTCACTGAGGCATACAACTTGGACAAAATTAGTGCCAGAATTTCAAATGGTTTTGAATTAACTACCCTTTTTGTCTACGGGACTGTCTACCATAAAAATACTACGAAGAAAATGTATAGGGGAACCACTATTAAAATTCTTCAAATGGGCCGAGGTAGAACAGGAAGAATGTGCTAACTTAGACAAAGTAGTACAAAATCAATTGCGTAGATAAGATAGTAAAAGATTACAAAATTATAATACGTCAACAAGAAACCCAACATTTGAAATAAACAATCTTGTGTTGTTAAAAGAAGAGCATCGTAGTTCAAATCTAAAATGGAAAAGCAGAATTTTTTTCTGAAATATGCAGGACCATTTAAGATCGTGGATAGTCCACTCCTGAAAGCATACTATTTATGTGACCCACATACTGGTCTCGAGAAAGGTTTTATATATCTGTCTATTTAGTCACGTCATAAATTAGGAGAGGAGAGAGGACAAGCAACCAATTACTAAATAGTATTTGACATGACTATAATAATAGGATGACAAATAGAAAGATAGGGTACAGGTACAGAAAATGGATTAATAGAAGATGGCAGTAGAAACAGTAAGTTTTTGAATTGGTAATCTAGCTGGAGCTCGAGTTTTAAGGAAAGAGAGAACAAAAGAAAGAATACAGTGCAATTAAGAATACTTAGACATGAAGTGTTGTCAATAAATTGGGTAAGAATGGAGAAGGTAGTCATCAAAAGACCTAACAACTGAAATAGAGTGCAGGCATGGAAATCAAAAGAGAACCTCAAAGTATTATGGGAGAAAGTAGAAGAAACAGTAATAGAAGATATAAGTATATCCAAAATGTGGATCGTACTCTCTAATTAGGAATGATAAATAAAAGGCAGATAGTCGGACCTAAGAAAGACTAACCTATACTGTGCGGGCAGGGGCCCCAAGAAGGGAATTAACCTGTACCATAGTAGAATAGGAATTAATATGGGGCACTACCACACTGAATGAAACACACATACTTTACTGTACTGAGACTCAGAAGTGGTCTTTGGTGGAAGGGGGAATAAGTTTTGTTCAAAGGATGATTCATAGATTATTCTTAAAATTGGTAATAAATAACAAGAGGTTTTTCCGAATGGTTTATAGTAGAGAGGTGAACGGATTTCAGTGCAGTGGTGGAGACAATTTATACCTCCACATTATTGCACGCAAAGGCTTTGCAATACGAGTCCGTACTCTTAGAAGGTGGGATATTAAAGGAGTCAAGTTATATAAAAAGAGAAGAGTTAGATATTAATGTAATGAAACTCAGAAAGTTTATAATCAGTATAATAATGAAAGATGAGCTATCTGTGTAAAGAAGGTTAATATTGCTTTGCTATGGATGTCTAAGTATCAGAATAAATGTCTCACAAGTCTTCAGTAGATAGATCGTAAAATTGTCTTAAATCAAAAACGAAAATGGTTAATTGATTATGAGGTCAAGAGGATCACAAATTAAAAGGAACTTAAGAACAACAATAGTGACAAGTAATATGTTTGTATTGCCATGCATGTTCCTCAGATACTTCGGGTGATCTCGAAAATCTAGCCATAGTATTACAGAAAATAATAAGATATGAGATGTAATATTACAAGTGTGAAAAAATGAATGAATCTGCCAAACAGGTACAAAGTAGTTAAGTAATTAAGTGGACATAGTCACGAGTGATCATTATCGATTATAAAAAGTTATGTTGGAGAGATTATTTAAAGGCAGTTTTAAGATGTAAGAATAGGATAATAATAAAAATAATAATAGAATTGTTAACAAAAAATGTTTGTGTAGCTAGAGACTTTAACACAAGATCTCTTGACTGAGTGGCACGATATGTAGTGTTTCAAGATACTACATTCCAACACACCATTGGAAAGCCATCGACAAGAGATGCTCGTGAGTAAGTTGAATAAGGATAAACATAGTGAGACAGGAAAACTGTGTGTTTTCCTTTCTTGTATGCAGTTAATGTGGAGCAGTGGTGGAGCCGGTGGGAAGAGGACCACTAAAGAGGTATTGCAGCCACTGGTCATCTGGGAGTCATTTGGGCCATGGTGCAGCATGTGCCTGAACAAGAGCCATGGAGTAAACAACACACAGCAAGGGCACAATGAACATTTGAACAGCAGTAGTTTTTTTATCAGTGTTTTGTTTGCTCTCTCAGGTCCTGAAGTACACATGTATGGATGTTTTTGAACGTACTCAAGAGAGTGGTATCACTGTAGCAATTGTTTGTTGTGTTGTTAAAAGAAATAGTGAAAATGTTGGGCAAAATATATCCCTGTTTGAAAGAAGTGTGGCTATTTATTTAGTAGCACAGTAAAGTAAACTTGCGGAAGCATTCCAGGAATCTTCACCGCAGATGGATTGACAGAGAGGTGGCACTGAAGGATCCCGACCACCAAAAAACTAATCTGAGAAGAGAGGATAAAGTTAATACTAATTTCATCTGGCGATGTATTAGAGTCAGCAAAATATTGCCCAGTTATATCGGCCAGGGATGTAACTTCCCGCTAGCGCTGGTATAAGACCCACCACAAACCCTACAAAATATACATCAGCAGGAGAAGAGGGAAAATTACACCCCACCAGATCTGATCATGTACGATTCCATCTATGAAAATGCATTCTTCTTGCCTCCAGCATAGTCAAGACTTTGCAACATCATACACATTGCTTGCTGATTCTGTTTTCATAAGAGTGATTTGTGAATGTGGGACTGATTGATACTGCTCATTCTCTTGACTTTTTCTCATCAACTCGATAGAATATTCTCAGTAATTTCCAGTTACGGAATCACGTTGGGTTAGTATAATAAACGTTCTTGATTCCAAAAGGATGTTTCATATATGAGATACCTCCACCCTACCTTTCATGTAGCGAGCTACCTACCTCAACTACGTTTGTAATGACAGAGTATTTACTAGAGCAGTACCTTGTCTACATAGTTGTAAAGTGCACACTTTCTAAAACAGTTGCTGATTTCAAAATCAGTTTCATTTTTGCTACAAAATCTGTATCTTATCACCTCCTTTCACTACTACTTAAACGGAGCTGCTAACTGCCATAAGTAAGTGACGAATCTTGACCCTCCATGTTGTATATCGAATGGCAACCTCACAGGATCAACCATAGTCATTTGCTTCATGAATACAAACTTATATCACCAACAAAACATGAGCAAGTCTCTTAACAAATTCGAAGCAACTATCAGTGACAAGAATCCATTTTTTTCATTATATCAATATGAAACAATACAGGACAAATCACAGAAGCAATGAACAGGCCTGTGACTATGCACTGCATAAAGCAGATCCAGAAATGAAAAGTGTATGAATGTGCACCACTGCAGATTTGCCTGTTTCTTCTGTTTTGTTTCTGCTTCAATAATCATACATTTAATTATTTCCTCGTGAACCCACAATTTGATTTATTACTCTGTGTAACTGATGTATTAGTCTTTTATCCATAGTATCTCCTCATTTTGGCTGTATTCCTGGTATCTCAGTTGTGCGTGACACAAGACTGTACATAGAGATAGTTAGTTTGAGGTCAATAGTGCGCAGTACTTCACAGCTTCCTGAAAATATCATTTTGCAGATTTTTTTGTTTTGTTCAAAAAAGCTTTCATCACAAGCCAAACAGGATAACTGTGCAACTCCTTTGTATTTTTTCAGTGACATAATGTACTGTCTGTCTGAAGCTATCCCTTAGGGCTGTTTGGAGTAGGTTGTGGATTGCAGTGAGGGCACTATGAGCTGGCCATGTAGTTTTTCATATTGCTAGTGTAGCTGACACTTGGCAGTTTTGCTGACAATGATTGGCACTTTGTGATCATTCACTCAGTTTTGGACTAGTGCTGAGTGATCCTGCAAAATTTTTGTAATGTTCTCTTTTCATACGGATGAAATAATTTGAATAGTCATTCAGTTCATAAATTTAATTCTTGAGCCTTAAAGAGATAATTCTACACTTAAATTTCAGCTGGTTTGTATTTCACGTTGTGATCTGTCTCATGTTAACTACCACCTGTGCAATGGTGAGAGCTAAACAAAACAGTGTCCCGTTTGCTTAATAGCCCATGCTTGTCCATAATGTAAGGCAAGGGTAGTTGTCGGTTCATATATCATTGGGCTGCCAATGTTCATCACTTCAGATTTTTTCTATTTTCTCTGCAAATAGCCAAAATGGAATTAAGTGACAAAAAGCTAAGAAAACCTTTGCAATGTGCCAGCTGGACAATCAGCCGATTTTCATTTATTTTTATTTGTCTACCTATTTTGTAATGCAATAAGCATCCTTAATTTATTAGTCTAAATAATGGAAATCCGGGATGGAATATAAACAATATTATGAATAAGATTACTATTCACTGTAAACATGACACATTGAGTTGCAGATGGGCACAATGAAAAGACTGTTACACATTGAGCTTTCAGCCAAAGACTTTTTCAGAAAAACACATATTTCCAAAAGCAAACACACCACAGGAACACTTGACTGCTATCTCTGGCCACTCTGCCAGAGAGCAACTGTGTCATGTTGTAGGGAAGCAGGAATCTGGAAGGGGATGGCAAAGGGGGAAGGGCAGCTAGGGTATAGGTTTGTGGGGGGGCGGGGGGGGGGGGGGGGGGGGGGGGGAGCAGTTAGTGCAGTCTGGCTGAGTGTGCAGGACTAGATGGTGACAGAACATGGCTGGCAGGTGCAGAGTCGTGAGACTGTGGGGGAGGGAGTGGGGAGGGAGGAACAGGGAGCAGAAAAGAAGATGAGCATGGAAGGGGAACAGACTGGTGGAGGCAATGGCAGAGAGCAGCACACAATGAGGGAGATGACAGGACACAGAGGGTGAACCTGTTGGGTGAGGGTGTACCATAAGTTGAGGCCAGGATGATTTCAGGAGTGGCAAATGTGTTATAAGGATAACTCCTGGCTGTGCAGTTAGAAAAGTTGATGATGGAGAGGAGATTGCAGATAGCCCAGGTTGTTTAATAGCCACTGAAATCAAACATATTATATTCAGCTGCATTTTGAGCCACAGGCTGGTCCACCTTGCTCTTAGCCACCATTTGGCAGTGACCATTCATTATGGTGGTGAGATGGTTGGTGGTGATAAAAACACAAAAACCTGTGCAATAACTACAGTAGAGTGGGTAAATGACACGACTGTTTATGATCTGTATAGAGGAAATCTTCCTGGCCTTCCAAAACCCCAAACCCCTGGTCTGGTTCATGTTCACTGAAGATACACCATGTGATCAAAAGTATCCGGATACCTGGCTAAAAAGAGTTACTAGTTCATGGCACCCTCCATGAATAATGATGGAATTCACTAAGGTGTTGGCCCACCCTTAGCCTTGATGACAGCTTCCACGCTCGCAGGCATACGTTCAAATCAGGTGCTGGAAAGTTTCTTGGGGAATGGTAGCACATTCTTCACCAAGTGCTGCACTGAGGAGAGGTACTGATGTCGGTCGGCGAGGCCTGGCATGAAGTCGGCGTTCCAAAACATCCCACAGGTGTTCTACAGGATTCAGGTCAGAAATCTGTGCGGGCCAGTCCATTACAAGGATGTTATTGCCATGTAACCACTCCGCTACAGGCCGTGCATTACAAACAGGAGCTTAATTGTGTCGAAAGATGCAATTGCCATTCTCGAATTGCTCTTCAACAGTGGGGAAACAAGAAGATGCTTAAAACATCAATGTAGGGCCGTGCTGTGATAGTGTCATGCGAAAGAACGAGGGCTGCAAGCCGCCCTCCATGAAAAACACAACCACACCATACCACCATTGCCTCTGAATTTTACTGTTGGCAATGCACACACTGGCAGATGACATTCACCGGGCATTCGCCACACCCACATCCTGCCATCGGATAGCCCCATTGGGTACTGTGTTTCATCACTCCACACAACGTTTTTGCACTGTTCAATCGCCCAATGTTTACACTGCTTACACCAAGCAAGGAGTCATTTGGCATTTACCGGCGTGATGAGTAGCTTACGAGTAGCCGCTCAACCATGAAATCCAAGTTTTCTTACCTCCTGCCTAATTGTCATAGGACTTGGATCCTGGTGCAGTTTGGAATTCCTGTGTAATGGTCTGGACAGCTGTGTGCCTATTACACATTACGACCCTCTTCAACTGTCGGCTGTCTCGTGTCAATCAACAGATGAGGTCGGCCTTTAAGCTTTTGTGCTGTACGAGTCCCTTCACATTCCCACTTCACTATTACATCGAAAACAGTGGACCTAGAGATGTTAGGAGTGTGGAAATCTCATGTACAGACGTATGACACAAGTGACACCTGATCACCTGACCACATTCGAAGTCTGTGAGTACCGCGGAGTTTAGTTTAGTTTAGTCCCATGCTGGTAGTTGCTTATATAGAATACCTGACAGTAGGTGGCAGCACAATGCAACTAATGTGAAAAACGTATGTTTTTGGGAGTGTTCGGATACTTTTGATCACATAGTGTACATTCGTAACCTGGACTCAGAAACAAGATGCCCTATCCTCCTTCCTTCACAACCTCAATGCCTTCTCTCCCCTCTGGTTCAGCTGGTCCTCCTCAATCCAACCTCCTGTCTGAATGCTCTATCCACACCTCTGTCCCCATTAAGAGCACCAACCAACAACAGTACCTACATTTTGACAGTTTCCGTCACTTCCACACCAAAAACCCCTCCCACACAGCCTTTACACCCAGGGATGGCATATCTGCAGTGAGAGACACATCCTCGCCCAGAATGCTGAAGGTCTCACAAGGCCTTCGCAGACAAGCACCCTCCAGATCTAGTCTGCCAATAGTTTCCTGGGCCATATCCCCCACACACCCCCAATCCTCCCACCATCCCCAAGAACCAGCTACAAATGAGTACCCCTTCATCACCTGATACCAACCTGGACTGGAATAACTGAACTACATCTTTTGTCAGGGTTTTGATTATCTATTAAACTTCCTGACAGATTAAAACTGTATGCCGGACCGAGACTCGAACTCGGGACCTCTGATTATCTATCATCAACTCTGGAATTAGGGACATCCTACCCAAGGCCCATCACACCCCTCCAAAAGTGGTGTTCTGTTGCCCACCTGACTACACAATATCCTGGTCGATTCCCACACCACTACCAATCTCAGCCCCTTGCCACAAGGATCGTTTCCCTATTGAAGACCCAGGTGTAAGACCTGCCCAATCAACCCATGCAGCACTTCCTTTCCCAGCCTTGTCACAGACTCATCCTTCCCTATAAGATATTGAGCGAACTGAGAAAGAAGCCATGTCACATACCAGTTCTGCTAAAGTCATTTCACAGGCTTTTATACTGGTATGGCCAGCAACCTGTAATGCACCAGAACGAGTGGCCACTGGTGAACAGTGGCCAAGAACACAGTGGATCATTCTGTGACATGACATGTAGCTGATCACAACATGCCTGAGTTCAACAGCTGCCTCAAAACTCATCCATCTGGATTCTCTCATCTATCCACACCTTTTCTGAAATGCATGGATGGGAGTTATCCTTACAACACATTTTTTGCTCCCTGAATCATTCTGGCCTCAAACTACAGTAAGCTACTGTCCCTACACCCTCTGTCAAACAGTTTCCGCCCCCTCTGTCCTATCACATCCTCTTACTTTATGTCCCCTAACCATCACTGTGCGTCACACTCTGCCAACACACCAACTGGTCTTTTCCCCTTCATTGCTCCCCTCATTTTCCATTCCCCGCTTTCCCCTCAATGGTGCCATGCTGATCTCATGTACTAAGAGAAGGGTAGTTTGCTGATTCAGATCTTGTTGGGCTACCAATGTGTATCGCTTCAATTTTTTTTCTTTTTTCTCTGCATATAACCAGAATGGAATTCAGTAATAAAATGTGAGGAAAATCCTTTGCATTGTGCCAACTGGACAATCAGCCTATTTTTATTTATTTGTAATCTCCAGCCTCCTCCTGTAATGCAATAAATTTCATTCATTATTAGACTGTTATTGTTAATATTATTACTGTTATTTATTCACTCACAAGAGCATTCCTATCCCTACTTGGTACCAATGCACATGACCAGTCAGTCAAGAGGAATGGAACGCTGGATGTTTCATCATGCAGAAGAAGCTCATTTACAATGGCGTGTCATTTCCAGGGCAGCAGGAAAAGCCCAATAATGACAATGGGAGGCCGGTGATGCAGGCAGAACCCTGCAACAATTTCTGTTAATTTAACACCGTGAAGACAGATAAATTTATGTCACAGTATATTACTCAACTATTGAATATGTAGTATGGACCCTGCCACTGTTACAGACAGCTACAAATTTGCGACCACAATCATGGTTTAACATTTGTTCAGCTGCTGGTTATAGTGTTACAACTGAAAATGGAAGATTATGTCTCACAATACTGTTCTGCTACTGTTTTAATGAATTGTACCAATGGATAAATTAGAGTTTCTTCTTGCTTTTATCTACACAGCTATGTAAACTAACTTGGAAATTCTGGGTTTACAAGTCTGTGTCCCACTTGTGACATTCAATTTCGAATACAATTTGTAAACCTTCTGGTACCCTACACAATCTGTAAACCTGGAACCCTCAATCCAATACTCGTGGGAGCAGGCATAGCGGTCTGTTTTGCGGGTACCACACAACAACACACAAAAAAATGTCACTAGAAAGATACAAAGGAGCCTTCCTTCAGTGACATGGGTCTGAATTCTTTTAGTCATTTAGGGACCAGACAAGAAAGGAATGTTACAAAACAGTGAACAGGCTAGTTAAATGCATTATATTTATAGATCTCAAGGTGAAAAACATAGGAAAGCACAGAATTTCACATTGCCCACATCTACAGTTTAGTTTCAGTATTAATAAACATAATTCTCAGTTTCTTATCTTCTGAATTCCCAAATGAATTCATTACTGCATGGCATTGAATAATTAGTTAACTTCATTTCTTCTTTCTTCCATCTACACCAACAAGCTCCTGTCTTCTTGTGCTAGTTGTGAAATTCTATTTGTATGTGGCCTAAGACTTCACGTAGACACAATCAATTTTGAGGTGCAAAGTGTTTTAGATCTTACTGTTTCATGGCATGTGGGGGAAGGTTGATTTCCAATTACCTTTTATTCCACTGAAATAAGTTTTTGTTGGAAGCTGTCTAAGTGGGTTTGTATTTGTTTGTATTTTCGGGAAATTGTAATTAAGAAGGAAAATTATGCACCTCAATATTCCACATGCAATACACGGCACAAGTAGAAACTAATACCACTTGCTTTGCTACCACTGTGCTGAAATTATACAACACCGGCATTAACAACCCCCATCCATATCGGATGGCTTGAAAAATGAAGAACACTAAATTAAATATAATTAAATGCCTTACATACAGATGGACCTGAAAGTATCAGAAGATAATGCAGCATAACCAAATATACTCGCATCTCCCCTCTGAGAGACCGTATAAGATGAGCACAAGCATTTTGCTACATAGCTGCCCCTAATACGGGTAAGACTTGGCAGCACACTTTCAAATATTTGGCAACCCTGTGACAGTGCATTTACTTTGCATGGGGTTCTGAATTGTTCTGCTAAAATCACTTCATGTTCCCTTACCACTTCAATGAGTTACACTGCATAACCCTCATGTGAGACAATTTAATTTTTGCAATCCATGACTGCCATGCTTCACAAAAGTAACAACTGTCCTTATCTATTATGTTGCATTACAAAGCTCAGCAACCATTACTGTGGTGAGACAGATCAGCTCCCAGCAGCATCTTGTCAGCTCAGTGTGTGTTTTATGATGCAAGGGCAGTGAGAGTTTTCAGTTCTAGTCACAATGCAGACCAGTGCACTCTAGGTCATGCGGTCCATTTTATTTAACAGAGCTGCACATTAGTACAAGGAATCCTTTAACGAAATTTGAAGACAACCTTTACATATTAATTCTCACAAGCCCAATTCAATAAACTGGGTTAATTAATGGTCATAGATGTCTGCAATGTGAATACCAAGCTTCTTCCCATGCAAACATCTCCAAAGAACTCTGACTCGACCACCAATGACACAAATTTGAGTTTTTTCCATCACATAGGATCCGTACGTCAGGGGAATAATTACAAAGTGGATGTAGTTCCTCTGTGCTAAATCTCTGCAACAGCAATTAGGCACCCTAGTAGTTGCAAAAATGTTATGGGACCAAGCTGTTATTACCGGTGTGACAGAAAGTGAAATATATTGTAGCTATGCAAACCACTACACTCAGGGCTTCATAGCACTCAGACAAAAGGTGCTCAAAAAAATTCGGTACCTAGCTGTTCTGACCGCAAGACATTCCACTAGGATGTTACGCTGTTTACCACTAGAACAGGCGCATAGACATAGCACGAAAAGTCAAAAAGGGGAAAGGGATTTCTCCAGGAACTACCACAGTATACAATGTTACCACTTTGTGCAGATAGCCAGACAGAGTAGTGGCCATGTTATTTGCTCCATGTTACAATCAGTGCTGACTTACCCTCTGAGGCAGCCAGCTGCTGACCAGGTTTAAAAGTCACTTATTTTTTTCACAGCCCAGAGATCCCTTTCCTCAGGATCGATGGAAGAAGACTAATGCGAGGTAACATTTATCTCTCTCTTTGGCTTTTCCTCTCCTTGAAGTGAAAAATTCTTGTCACCTTACTTGCTTAGCAGGCTTCAATAATCCAAACAAAATGCATTGCTAATGTTTAGTTTAATGTTTAGTATTTGAGTAGTTAGAGTTTGGGTGTTAGTTACTGATGTCTGTTCCAATGTTTAAAAGTCTATCTTATTGAAACATCTGTCTGAAGGGTGAAATTATCTGCAACTGGTAGTCTATTAGATTTAAACAGACAACAGCTTTTCTTAAAGACTACAACTGACAATAACAACACTTATCGCCTGTAATTTGGAAATGAAATCATGATTTGGTGACTAAGTAAAACTTTTCTGCCAAAGCAAAGCAAACAATTTCACAACAACAGCATTTCCAGGAGACAGTAACAGCCCATTCTTTGATGCTTACTGATTAAACTTGTCCACATACTCTTCTCTAGATGTAACAGCCATTGATATTGTTTTGTGGAATGTGCAGTAAAAAAAGTTACACTCAAAAGAGATTTTTGTACTGCATGCAATACATCGGTTTCTTTACAATAAAAGATTTTTCCATTTCCCTTACACAACAGCACAAATGGAGTAGTTTCCCTTCATATATTTTTCCTACAATACGCATTTCTCAAAAAGGGGTTTTGTAGCTAATGTTCCTTTTTTAAACGCTCGTCAGCAATTTCCTTTTCATTCTTTTACAGATAAAAAGTGATACTGTGCACAACCCAAAATGAAAGTCAGGCAAGAAATTTATGAAGTACGTTTGAGAAACTCACAAGGTATAATCATTGTGCTTCTAGAATGGTTAGAGTTTGTATGCAAAACATCAGCTGTCGCTGACAATTATACCTAGAGGCATTCCCCTGAACTTTTTAAGAAGTCAGTATATTACCTAAAGTTTCAGTTCAAAGTTATGAAATATATTCCCTTTTTCCCTTTTATTTCTGTGCCTGTTCGAACACTTCTTGTAGCTAAAGAATCAGCAGTTCCTCATCTACATTCATTAATATCTAAATTTACAGATGCTCTTCCACCTGTTTTGTTTCCTAGTAGTCCTTGAAAGAATTCAATCTTGATTTCTTCTTTATTAATCATGTTATCACAAATTTGAACTTCCCATCTACTTATCACAAACAACATATTGAGTAATTTGCTGGCAAAGTCAGGTTTGCACCTTATGGTCTATGATGCAGCTTTTGATGGTAAATGGTGCGTTCTTTCTATAGGTCATTCAGAGAGTTCTTGACACATCTGTGGAGGGTTGAAGCCATTTCTATATTATGTTTCAATATTCAGTGCAAAATTTCACACTGAATTTTTACGTTTTCAGGAAGTGCGTGCCAGACCAAAGAACAGTGTATGGACAGCTTCCCAGTATAGATCGGTATGAATGGATTTTCTATACAAGTTATGAAACAGGAATAAGATTCGCAATAACACAGAGAAATGGTCAGGTGCCATCTTATTTACCCAGTATTCTACATGTTGCTTTATAGGTGCTCTAATGTAATACAATACAAATTTACTTGAAGAAAGAAAAAAAATGAGTTGTAAAAGAATTTTCAGAATTGACAATATCTGTATTGCCATTTTCTTATTTCTACAGGGATGCCACAGGAACACACATTCACATAAATACTTACCGCCGTTTTAAGAAGTCAGCACATGCATCTCTAACTTTGTGTAGGGCAAGGAAAGATGCACCAACCATTAAAGACTGCACATTGTTGCTGTCAATGACAACTCTTCCACTATATGCAAAATTAACCAGTGCCTCGAGTGCCCTGAAAGAGGGAACTATCATTAATAGTTAAATACTGTCAATTCTTTTATAAGCAATCACGCTGATAGAACAACACATTTCAAGCATAAGAAAAAATCGATAACACATGTATGCACAGGGAGGTAGGAGGGGGAGGGGGAGAGGCAGAGGGCGAGGCAGAGGGAGAGGGGGATAGGGAGAGGATAGACAGGGAGGGGGAAGGGGAGGGGGAGAGGGAGGGTGAAGCAAAGGGAGAGGGAGAGGTCCAGGCAGAGGGCCAAGGGGAGGGGCAGAGAGGAGGGAGGGGGCGGGAAGAGGGAGGGGGCGGGAAGAGGGAGGGGGCGGGAAGAGGGAGGGGGCGGGAAGAGGGAGGGGGCGGGAAGCGGGGAGGGGGCGGGAAGCGGGGAGGGGGCGGGAAGCGGGAAGAGGGGGGCGGGTGAGGAAGAGGGGGGCGGGTGAGGAAGAGGGGGGCGGGTGAGGAAGAGGGGGGCGGGTGAGGAAGAGGGGGGCGGGTGAGGAAGAGGGGGGCGGGTGAGGAAGGGGGGGGCGGGTGAGGAAGGGGGGGCGGGTGAGGAAGGGGGGGCGGGTGAGGAAGGGGGCGGGGGAGGAAGAGGGGCGGGGGAGGAAGAGGGGGCGGGGGAGGAAGAGGGGGCGGGGGAGGAAGAGGGGGCGGGGGAGGAAGAGGGGGCGGGGGAGGAAGAGGGGGCGGGGGAGGAAGAGGGGGCGGGGGAGGAAGAGGGGGCGGGGGAGGAAGAGGGGGCGGGGGAGGAAGAGGGGGCGGGGGAGGAAGAGGGGGCGGGGGAGGAAGAGGGGGCGGGGTAGGAAGAGGGGGCGGGGTAGGAAGAGGGGGCGGGGGAGGAAGAGGGGGCGGGGGAGGAAGAGGGGGCGGGGGAGGAAGAGGGGGCGGGGGAGGAAGAGGGGGCGGGGGAGGAAGAGGGGGCGGGGGAGGAAGAGGGGGCGGGGGAGGAAGAGGGGGCGGGGGAGGAAGAGGGGGCGGGGGAGGAAGAGGGGGCGGGGGAGGAAGAGGGGGCGGGGGAGGAAGAGGGGGCGGGGGAGGAAGAGGGGGCGGGGGAGGAAGAGGGGGCGGGGGAGGAAGAGGGGGCGGGGGAGGAAGAGGGGGCGGGGGAGGAAGAGGGGGCGGGGGAGGAACTTGTGTGACCCTGACAAACTGCAGCCATCCCTTGGCAAAAAGAGACATACAGAGTGACATGGAATCTGATCCACTTGTTATTTCTAGTGAATCTTCGCATAGCTGCGAGGGGAAGGCTAGGTTAAGGGCTGGCTGAAAAAATCTGTGGTGCGTGGTTTCCAGGAACCTTCTATACCAATGGATCACCAGGCCTGATGTCACAGCAGTTAAGTCATACTTAAGAGCAAGTAGGTTCTAACTCCCATAGTGTCAACCTATCATTTTTCATGAATCGTTGCACGTAAGTTCGCTTATACTTCCTTCATTAAAACAAAAGAAACTACATATCAGCAGACTTTGAAGGCTTAATGGTACCGATCATATGCCATGTCATCCTCAGACCTTAGGTATCATCTGATAAGGATATGGAGTGGCATATGGTCAGCACACTCTCTCCCAGCTGTTGTTAGTTTTTGTGACGAGTGACACTACTTCTCAATCAAGTAGCTCCTCAATTGGCCTCGCAAGAGCCAAGTGCACCCCACTTGCCAACAGCACTTGGCAGACCCAAATGGTGACCCATCCAAGTACCAGCCAAGCCTTACAGCACTGTCTTTGGTGATCTGAAAGGAACCAGTGTTACTTCTGTGGCAAGACCTTTGGCAGTTCCTTCGCTGAGGTCACAACCAATCCACTCCCTCATTCTTGTCCAAGCCATATTAATGTTCCACCTCCGATGACCTCCAAGCTGATGGGGTGTAACACTTGTAACCAACTTTCCTTTTTTTTTTCAAATATATGCCATAGCACACAGAAAAGTTGTTACGTGATGCCATCAAATGAGACTTGTTAATTGCTTTGAACATATTTTGATAGTCAAATGGAAGTACTGTCATCCACAGCAGATTATAACACTTTCATTCCAACACTTCTGCTACGTAAAAGAATCCATGGAATCGTGAATTCTGAATATTCAGACAGTAAAACAATCAGATCCTCTCCAAACTTATATTCGTTTTCTTGCCATAGAAAGGCTAGTCCACATTAAGAGGAACCAACAACAGAGATTCATTTGTTATTTGTACATATACAAGTAGCATTTAAAGGTGTCACTTCATTTCAAGTATTTCACAACCTTAGTGTATAACATTCAGTACATGTAAGTGAAATAATATGCCTTTTTACACCACAAGGTTTTCAGTTAATAAATACTTCTATGAGCTGAGTGTATGGTAATGTATGACATAAAAACATTGTTAATAAATTGCAGACCAATGTTTGGGGTTATGCATAAAATGTATCCACCAGATTGTAGTCTTTAACCAAATGAAAAATGCTACTACAGTCCCTGGCCAAATTATTAGACGCACAGCACATTTTTAATGTTGTTGTTGTGGTCTTCAGTCCAGAAACTGGTTTAATGCAACTCTCCATGCTACTTTAACCTGTGCAAGCTTCATCATCTCCCAGTACCTTTGGCAACCTACATCCTTCTGAATCTGTTTAGTGTATTCATCTCTTAGTCTCCCTCTACGATTTTTACACTCCGCGCTGCCCTCCAATACTAAACTGGTGATTCCTTGATGCCTCAGAATATGTCCTAGCAACCGATCCCTTTTTTGTTATTACAATTGGAAAGGAAGTAGACACGCCACACATGAGTGGCCATTTTCCATCCCTTTTGATCCAAGGTAAAACAGCATGTTCATTGTTATAGAAGGAAGACCGACTTAAAACCAAATGAAGCCTCCACTCGATAATCGAGTGTCTGGTCTCAAATTTTCTAAAGAGAATATGATAACTTCTACAGTATTATTTCAGTGGTACAGGGTGGCACACGAAAAACCGGCATGAGTACTAGACTACACACTGTCACCCACCAATCGTCATCTATTGTTTTGAAGTAGTTGTTTGCATTAGCTTATTTTTTATTTCTTCACCACCTAATTATTACATGTTTATCTATTCTGCTCATAGCGGTCAAAAAATCCTGCATAATTGGCAAGCAGTCTGTACTCGGGGCCAGTTTTTCACACACAACCTTATATTATTTCACTACAATCAGTCACATAACGCTACAGTTGGCTAAATGAGAGGTTTTGCAGAATCACGGAAATTGCTTCTACAAGTGTGTGAGAATTCTGTAATGAATAAAAACTACGTACTCCAGGTGGGAGGCAAGTGCCCCTCTTGGCATCTTCCATCCTTCAGTCACCTATGTTACTAATTTTCAATTTTTCATTACAACCATATACCATGCACAAATGAACGGTGAACAAGTAAAAATGAACGGTTCCCAAAAAAAGGGAGATCACCAGTGAACTAGTTCTCAAGGATGAAGGAGTTTGCCCATCTCTAGTTTCCGCCACACCATCCATAAAGCAAAGTTGGTTTTTCATTTTCCCATAATATATCACCTTGTTGCCCACACTACTTAATGCCATGAAAATGTGGACTGAATGAACAATGAAAGGCATCAGCCAAGATGCGTCCTTGCACTTAGTTGGAAAATGTCTGATACGAGGTGTGACACACAGGAAGAGGACTTGATGATGCAGATCGATGCTCGTAATTCTGTGTGTGTGTTTGTGTGTTTTGTTCATGTGCCTGTCTGCCGGCGCTTTCCTGCTTGGTAAGTCTTGGAATCTTTGTTTTTAATATATTTTTCCCATGTGGAAGTTTCTTTCTGTTTTATTTACAATACTATTACCTAATGTGACTGAGAATGGGACCTGTAATTGTCATAGAAGTGATGTGCATTTTCAAACAAATCATTGGTTGATGAGGCAATGGGATTCATACTGTGATTAACTGGCAAGGTATCTGCTGAGCCAAATGTCATGTTATTGTTCGTTGAGGAACAGGAAGAATTATTAAACTGCAATAGAGAGGTAGAGTGTGGATACTCCAGGTGAGTGAACTGGTGTGTCAAGCTCTCTCCTTCCTGTCCTTGGGAAGAGTGTAGCTAGCACCATCTTCAGCATTGCTTTTGTTGTTGGCTGGAATTTTCTGAACATGTCAGCACAACTGAGAAACAAGTGATCTATGCCATCAAACTATGACTTTGTCAACTGCAGGGTTTTGGGATGGATCATCTGGGGCTGTAGATCCAGCTTTCATTTTTTCCCCAGGAATCAGGGGTGGCATTTGGGGGGAGGTTGGATCCACTTGCATTTTACATAGCACACTTTCACTTTCAGATTCAGGAATTTCATCATCAAGTGATCAAGAATCTTCAATATCGACATTTGGTATATTGCTGATTGTAGAATGGGATCAAAGCGTATCTTTCAAAAATTGCATATGTTCACTCCTTGGCCACTTGTGATACTTTCTGACCTGTCCCGTTACACCTTTTAAGCTTTTCTTGTGTCTCAAATAACTGTCTCATAAATTTTTCCATTTCAATTTGGCTTCATCATCTAAATCAAATTTGAATGTAAACTACACTCCTGGAAATGGAAAAAAGAACACATTGACACCGGTGTGTCAGACCCACCATACTTGCTCCGGACACTGCGAGAGGGCTGTACAAGCAATGATCACACGCACGGCACAGCGGACACACCAGGAACCGCGGTGTTGGACGTCGAATGGCGCTAGCTGCACAGCATTTGTGCACCGCCGCCGTCAGTGTCAGCCAGTTTGCCGTGGCATACGGAGCTCCATCGCAGTCTTTAACACTGGTAGCATGCCGCGACAGCGTGGACGTGAACCGTATGTGCAGTTGACGGACTTTGAGCGAGGGCGTATAGTGGGCATGCGGGAGGCCGGGTGGACGTACCGCCAAATTGCTCAACACGTGGGGCGTGAGGTCTCCACAGTACATAGATGTTGTCGCCAGTCGTCGGCGGAAGGTGCACATGCCCGTCGACCTGGGACCGGACCGCAGCGACGCACGGATGCATGCCAAGACCGTAGGATCCTACGCAGTGCCGTAGGGGACCGCACCGCCACTTCCCAGCAAATTAGGGACACTGTTGCTCCTGGGGTATCGGCGAGGACCATTCGCAACCGTCTCCATGAAGCTGGGCTACGGTCCCGCACACCGTTAGGCCGTTTTCCGCTCACGCCCCAACATCGTGCAGCCCGCCTCCAGTGGTGTCGCGACAGGCGTGAATGGAGGGACGAATGGAGACGTGTCGTCTTCAGCGATGAGAGTCGCTTCTGCCTTGGTGCCAATGATGGTCGTATGCGTGTTTGGCGCCGTGCAGGTGAGCGCCACAATCAGGACTGCATACGACCAAGGCACACAGGGCCAACACCCAGCATCATGGTGTGGGGAGCGATCTCCTACACTGGCCGTACACCTCTGGTGATCGTCGAGGGGACACTGAATAGTGCACGGTACATCCAAACCGTCATCGAACCCATCGTTCTACCATTCCTAGACCGGCAAGGGAACTTGCTGTTCCAACAGGACAATGCACGTCCGCATGTATCCCGTGCCACCCAACGAGCTCTAGAAGGTGTAAGTCAACTACACTGACCAGCAAGATCTCCGGATCTGTCCCCCATTGAGCATGTTTGGGACTGGATGAAGCGTCGTCTCACGCGGTCTGCACGTCCAGCACGAACGCTGGTCCAACTGAGGGGCCAGGTGGAAATGGCATGGCAAGCCGTTCCACAGGACTACATCCAGCATCTCTACGATCGTCTCCATGGGAGAATAGCAGCCTGCATTGCTGCGAAAGGTGGATATACACTGTACTAGTGCCGACATTGTGCATGCTCTGTTGCCTGTGTCTATGTGCCTGTGGTTCTGTCAGTGTGATCATGTGATGTATCTGACCCCAGGAATGTGTCAATAAAGTTTCCCCTTCCTGGGACAATGAATTCACGGTGTTCTTATTTCAATTTCCAGGAGTGTATATGATTATTATTATTAAGCCATTGCATGGGTCAGAAACAAGTGATATGTATAATTACAATAATAAAAATTTTAAAAAAAAGAAAGGATGGAAATTAATACACAGATTTTACAATCAGCAGTTTCCAGACCATCACTTTTTCTTTCCACTTGGGGCGTTCCAACTGTTTCCAAGATAGTGAGTGAAGTTTGTAGAGAAATATGGAATATTTTATGGCCAAACTGTTTGTCTCCTCCCATGCCACAGATGCGGAAACAGCACAATGGGCTTTTCCAAACTCTTTTGGAAGCATAGATGGCAAACACATCAAATTAAAATGTCCGAATGATAACGGATCTGAGAAATATTATTATAAAAACCATTTTTCACTCATTTAGCATTGGTGGACCCAATCTACAAGTTTACAGTCGTTGACATGTGAAGTTATGGATGAAATAGCGACAGTACTATTTTTGACAATTCAGCATTCTACCAACAATATTGCTGGAAGAACAGTTCTACCTCCAATATCTCTGCCTGACACACACGTCCCCATTCCTCATATTATCGTTGATGAAGAAGGCTTTGCGCTTCAAACACACCTAACGAGACCATATCCAAAAGCCAGAATGATCTTCTGATCCCAGAAAAAAAAAGTTTCAATACACAGCTCTCTTGAGCACGCCGTGTCGTTGAAAATGCATTCAGTATATTAGCTATGAAATGGCATGTATTTCTGAGAACCATAGATACAGGTAAGTCAGTTGCAGACTGCATAGTTAAAGCAGCTTGCTGTTTCATAACTTCAGTACAATGAAGAATGACAGTGAACATTCAGCTAATGATCAAAGTGAAGGAGTCATACAGCCTATGCAAGTGCTGTTGCCAACATATGCTACCAATCCAAGGTGAACCCATGCTGCAATTCACATCTGCGGAAGTTTTACTGGTTATTTTGTCAGTCGGACATAACTTCAACAGACATTATTTGTAATACTTGTATGGGGTACCTAATAATAAGTAATAACTACATAATAAAATAATTTTGTGAAATAATAACATATTCGTACTTACTAGTAACATTCAGCTCCTCTGCAATCATGGCCCATGTTTCTGCTGTTTTAACTACATTTTTGAAGAACTGGTGTGAAGTGTTGTACAAGTATGTGTACTTTCTCACATTTTTCTATGAACCATTGTTTCATCTCCCACTTGAAAAAAGCCCTTGTCGAGCTGATGTAAATTGCCTGGACCGCGCAAGACTTTGTGATTTTGTACAAACATGTCGTCTACCGCCGCAATCAAAACCATTTCACTGTGACATACCACCCCACGTGTGACAGGGGTAATGCAGTGATGCATTGTACAAATGTATCACTGGATCACGGCAGGCAGAAACACACTGTGTCCTGTGTGGCAAAGCATTAAGTCACAAAACTGCAATGTGACTATAGCACTCGCCTAATACATGCCTTGATATAAAACAAACTAGAATGTTTGCATTACAACAAGACTATTTCTTCTTTGTCAGTCACAGCATTAGGATAGGACGTATCACAGAAAACCCCATTGTTCCATTTGATGCACCCTTAGTCATGATGTCTCTCCCTGCAATTTCTTTGATGACTAAGAGTAAGAGGAATGCTCTTTTTCATTTACTTGTAATAGCTCTTAGTGCTTGTAATTCAAAGAGTCACAGATACAACATTCTCTCATGTATCATATAAAACTGATCCTCTGATTTGACCACTATAAGCCTTAATTGTCAGTTTTCATTTTGATTATAACGTAATTTGTAATTATTTCATAAAGACACTACACAAGGCAGTGCTTCAGTTTGTTACTGTTGCAGTCATTAGTCTGAAAAAGGCTTTGGTGCAGCTCTCCAGCCTACATCCATTTGAACCTGCTTATTGTATTCAACACTTTGTCTCTCTTTACAATTTTCCCCCGTTTTCAACTATCAAATCAACTATTCCTTTGTACCTTGGTGATGTGTCTTTTCAACCTGTCTTCCTTTTCTAGTAACAATATGACACATCACAGAATACCCCACAGTTTCATTTTGTGCCCCTTAGTCATTACGTTTCTCCCAGATTTTCCATTGTTGATTTTATCCTTCATTTCTTTAGCCTAGTTCAGCCATAAAGCTCTTTTATCCCCCAAGTGATTCAAGAAAGAAGGAAGGAAGATTCAAGTTTAACAACATGTCAACAACGAGGTCATTAGAGACGGAGCAAAACCTTGGATCATTTCAAGGATTGGAAAGAAATCATGGTGCCCTTTCACAGGAACCTTCCTGGTATTTGCCTGGAACAATTTTGGGATATCACATCATGGAAACCCTACATATGGGTACCACCTTGCTTGGTCCAATGCAATTAGATACCTCTTCAGTTACTCTATCCACCCATCTAATCTTCAGCATTGTTCAGTGACACTTCAAAAATATGTATTATTGGTTTGTCTGTATTGTTTATTGTCCGTGTTTCACTTCTGAACAAGATCTCATTCCCAACAAATACTTTCAGAAAAGACTTCCTAAAACTTAAATTTTATTCAACATTAACATATTTAGCTTTTTTATGGAAAAATTTATTGTTTATCTGAGTCTACAATTACGTACTTTTTACTTCTGCTGTAATCAATTTCTTCTTCTTCTACTCTTCTTAACTTCATGGAATAGGTCTACAGCTTCACTACAGCATTCTGTTTCTTGTCACTCTACGTCTCTCTTTCTTACTGGTTTATAACTGATTTCTTGCTTAGCTTAACTGTCATCAGTTATTTTGCTACTCAAGAGGTCTAAGTTTTCTACTACTATTTTCTATTCTTATTCTCTCATCATTATCTGATTTAATTTGACTGCACTCAATTACATTTACTTTATTTTATTGTAGATTCATCTTATAACCTGTTTCCAAGACACTACTCACTTCATTAAACTGCTTTACCAAGTCCTTTGCATCTCTGACAAAATTACTACATCGTCAGAAAACCGTTATGTTTTTATTTCTTCTCCCTGGACTGTAATTCTCCTTTTTTTCAATTTCTTCTTTGTTTCTGTTACTGGTATCTCAGAGCACAGAATGAACAACATGGTGCATATGCTACAAACTTTCACTTCCTTCTCATTTGCTGACACCCTTTCATGTCCTCTGACTCTTAGGCCATATCACACTGAGGCGATATGATATGCTATACAACTAACAATACAACACTGAACCAACTCACATTGGTAAAAATAAGTAACGTTACTGCCATCTTTGTAATTAGATTATCGGAAAAACTTTTATTTTTCGTATAAAAAAATTAACAACTATTGTTATGGAATTCGATTATGAAGAAATTACTCAGGTAAAAAAAAAAAATAAACCACGATTTTGTTTTTGCATCTTATCATCTGATATCACAGTTTGATAATGAACTGCTTTTCTTTTTGCCATTGTCCATGGTTCTTGTGCTACTTCGAAATTAAATAAAACAAGGTGCCTATTTTGAAAAGTCTGCAATAAGAATGCAGTCGCTGGCCAGTTTACATTTGGTGCATTTTAGGTCAAACAATGCCGTGTAATAAAATGGAGCTAACACATTGAATTCATTTTCAAAGCTGGAAGGACAGTCATACTTCTTTCCAGTCTCTTTTAAGTCGACATATTTTGAAGTTGTCCACAATGAGGCTGACAGCAACGTACCACATGCATGGCTACTGGTGTTTGCTGTGTCTCACTCCTTATTGTATCACTTCTGCAGGACCACAAGTGTTACACAGCTAACAGTTGCATCATATGCTCTCCACTGCAACACGTTGTATCGCGTATTGTTTTTCCTCTATTGGATTCTGGTTTTTGTGCGCATTCTGGCTGATCTTTTGCTTCCTGTGTTTTATCTCCAATAACTTTATAATTCCAAGAAGTATATTTCAGTCAACATTGTAGAAATTTCTTCTAAGTCTACTAATACCGTAGCTGGGGGTTTGCCTTTCTTTGCCCTTTCTAAGATAAGTCATCAGGGCAGTACTCCATTAATGATGTATACATGACTGCAACAGCTTCTACGAGCCTTAAAAGGATAGTGGAATATTAAGATAGGGAAGAGAGGTCAGGCAAGAGATCCCACAGCACCAACATTATTCTCAGCAGCACTACAGGAATTTCTAAAATGGGAAACAAGAATAAATATGAGGTGACTGAACACAGCAGAATCACCTTCACATTGCTTACGACATTCAACTGAACCTAAACTTGAATGACTAATGGAGGAAGAAGTTAACCGAGGAAAAGGATGTGGAAACTTCAAATGTGATACCAGAAATGGTGGAAGCCATGCATTAGCAAAATCTGGAGTGATTTTAGGGGACTAGAGAGAAACATAAATATGAATGGCGGACAGGGATTTGAACTATCTCTTCCAAGTTTTTGTGCAGTAGCAATGCTTTCAGTAAAAAATGTAAATGTACAGCAGAGAAGGAAAGTTGCCACTCACCATATAGCGGAGAAGCTGAGGCGCGACTGTTTATAAAAATACAGTTCGCCATCATAGGATGACGGTTAAAACTGCGGAGAGCACGCCTCCACTCATGAATTGCGTCACAGCATGCCTCAGTCCACCAAGGGACTGATACACGGTGCAGTACAAATGAAGTGCGAGGAATGGAATGTTCTGCAGCGGTAAGAATAATGTTTGGAAGGTATTCTACCTGTTCATCACAACTGGGCAAATGTTGTTCAGCAAAGGTCACCTGGGAGCACTAAAGCCTCCAGTCAGCCTTAGAAAGCTGCCAGTTGGGTTTTGCATGAAGGTGGGATAGGAGTCAACAAATGGACAGTACATGGGAAAGCGTCACTCGAGTACGTGTCAGAGACAACAGACCACTCGAGACGACAAGCAAGCTGGGGAGTGCCGAACGGGAGGTCTAAATGGTAATAGGTGTGCGTGGAGTCTGAAAGGAACATGGGTGCTCCACTGTTAGGGTAGATGAGGTTGAGTTGATTGAGAAGTTCAACCAAGAGGGCATCTCTAAGTCAGGTTCTAGAAGAGCCCCAGAGAGGATGGTGTTTGTTTGTTTTGTTTTGGGGTGCAAAAACAACTGCAGTCATATGTGCCCAAGTCAAAACCATAGATCTCTAAGAAAGAGAGGAATTAAAAAATGACTATACATCAATCCTAACTGACATAACAGAAGACAGCTAAAAACAGGCATGTGGAAAAGGGCTAAAAAAGACACCATAAAGAAATGGAGGTCCAAAAATAAAACTTATATGGCCTTCGCCATATTGCTTTGGCAGATAAAAAGTAAAACGCAGTCAACAGCCCACGTGTTATTCGCTAAAACGGCCAATAACTCAGATGGTAAAGCCGAACAGGAACATAAAAGGTAAAAAAATGGAGATTCCATCAGGAAGTGGCAGACAGTTAATACTTGGGTGCAATGTGTACAAAGTGGTGTGGTAGCACCACATAACAAATGACGATGGCTAAATAGGCAGCACCCAATAGGCAGCCGAGTTACTAACCTCCTCCCAGAGGAAGTTTTCCACACCGCTGGGGGAGGGGAACACCACCTCTTGGCAGATGGCAACAGAGAGATCATAAGAAGGAATATAGGTACTTGTGGGCTGAGGTACTAGACTGCACCTTTGGCAGCAGTGTCAGCAGCCTCGTTTCTTGGCAGACTGACATGACCAGGAACCCACAGAAACATCACACTGGCTCCACCAAGAGTGAGCAGTTGACAGTTTTCCTGGACCTGCTGCACTAAGGGATGGGCAATGTATAGTGTATAGTGCACATAGACTGTGTAAGGCACTGGGTCTGAACAGAGGACACAACTGAAAAGGCTGTGGCACCGGATGTACTCTGTGGCCTGATACAGGGCGAAGAGCTCAGCTGTAAATACTGAGGAGTGTGCCGGAAACCTATAGCTAAAGGCATGCGTGCCAATGATGAAAGAACCCAACCCCAAGGTCAGTACGAGAGCCATCAATGTATACAAAGGTATTATTGTGAAGTTCCATGGGAAGGTTGTGAAACTGAAGGTGATAGACCAAGGCTGGAGTAGTGTCCTTAAGAAGTGAATGAAGGCCAAGGTTAGCACGGGCCACTTCACGAAGCCAAGGTGGCAAAGAGTTCACACCCACAGGGAAAGATGCAGGTAGTGTGAAGTTAAGCCACTGTAGCAAGTGCCGAAAGCAGACTCCAGGAGGTAACAGATAAGAAGGATGAGCCCCATTCTGATAGTCAAAGGAATCTTCAAAGAAGAAGGCATACAATCGGTGGCCCCACGCATGGCAGACAAACGGTGTGCATACTTGTTCAGGAGAAAGTCACGGTAGTAGGACAGTGGTAGTTCAGTAGCTTCAGCATACAGACTCTCAATCAGGCTGGTGTAAAAGGCACCCATGGGCAAACGAATGCCACGATGGTGGATTAGTGTTGAGACGGCGTAAGAGGGATGGGCGTGCAGATGCATAAACAAAGCACCCATAGTTTAGTTTCAAACAGACAATGAACCAGTACAAATGGAGGGGGGTGGTTTGATCAGCAATCTGGGAAGTACCATTGAGGATACGTAGGACACTGAAAAACCATGTACAACAGGCTGCCAGGTAAGACACATGGAGGGAGCAAGAGTGTTTCCTATCAAGCGTGAGTCCCAGGAATTTCATAGTTTCAATGAACATAAGGGCAACAAGCCCAAGATGTAAAGATGGTGGAAGAAACCACTTGTGTCACCAGAAATTCACACAGACGGTTTTGTCAGTGGAAAAGCAAAAGCCATTGTCGACGCTCAGGAGTAAAGATGATCAAGACACTGCTGAAGACGCTGCGCTGTGAGACAGGTCCATGGAGAACTGCAGTAGATGGCAAAATCATCAACAAAAATGAAGCCAGAGATGTCTGGTGGGAGACAGGCCATGATAGGGTTAATGGTGATAGCAAAGAGGACAACACTCAGGACGGAACCCTGAGGCACCCTGTTTTCCTGGATAAAGATGTCCGACAAGGCAGAACCCCAAATACCCTGAAAACTTGATCTTGTAAAAATACTTGAAGGAAACAGGGCAAACAGCCACGGAAGACCCATGCGTAAAGAGTACGGAGGGTACCAGTTATCCAGTGGGTGTCATAGGCCTTCCCCAAATCGAAAACCACAGCCGCAAAAAACCATTCATGACATGGGTCAACAAAGAAATGAGATGGTCAACTGCAGAGCGCTGCGCTTGAAATCCTCACTGTGCATTCGTCATTAAATTCTCGAGACTCGAGCCACCATACCAGCCGGGCATGAATCATGCGTGCCATCACCTTGCAAATGTAGCTGGTAAGGCAGATGGAGCAGTAGCTAAAAGGAAGATTTTTGTCCTTACCAGGCCTATGTATAGGTATGGAGGTGGGCCTATGTATAGGTATGAAGGTGGCTTCACGCCAGCATCCGGGGAAATGTGCCCTATGCCCAGATGCGGTTGTTGTACGTGTCAAGCAGAAAGTACTTGCCCGCAAGAGAAAGGTGCTGGAACATCTGAATGTGGATGGCGTCAAGCCCTGGGGCGGAGGATCAGCATAAACTAAGAGCATGATTGAGCTCCCTCGTAAAAGCGGCATTGTAGCACTCACGAGTCTGAGAAGAGAGGGGTATCGCCCGAGCCGCCTCCACTCGTTTCCGATGGAGGAAAGCAGGGTGATACTGGGAAGAGCTCGAAACTTCCACAAAATGGTGGCCCAAGGTATTGGAGATAGCAATAGGGTCCACGATAACATCGTCAGCTACTGAGGCCGGAAACAGGGAATGGATCTCGGTCCCAGACAGCTATCGGAGGTTGGCCCGCACGTCAGAGGAAGGGGTAGAACTGTTAAAAGAACTTGTGAATGAAATCCTGAAAGCTTGTTTGCTATCCCAAAGAACACTGCGATGCTTTGCTCGCATCTGTTTGTAATGAATGCAGTTTGCCACCATAAGATGACAGTTAAAAATGCGGAGAGCACGTCTCCTTGCGCGAATGGCATTGCGGCATGCATCAGTCCACCAAGGGACGGGGAAACGACGTGGTAATGTGGAAGTGTGAGGAATGGAATATTCTGCAGCAGTAAGGATAACATTGGTGAGATAGTCCACCTGGTCATCACAACTGAGGAAATCTTGCTCTTCAAAGGTCTCCAGGGAGGAGTAAAGCTGCCAATCAGCCTTAGTAAGCTGCCATTTGGGCATGAACAGGGATGGGGTAGGAGCCAGCAAATGGATAGAACACAGGAAATGGCCGCACAAGGTGTCAGAAAGAACGGACCACTCAACATGATGGGCAAGCTGGACGGTGCAAAAGAATGTGTCCTCATGGGACTAGGTGTGCGAGGAATCGGAAAGGACAGTGGGTGCTCCAGTCTTAAGGCAGAAGAGGTTAAATTGGTTAAGAAGGTCAGCCAAGAGGGCACCTCTCTGACAGGTCCTGTAAAAACCCCAAAGGGGATTATGCGCTTTAAAGTCACCTAGTAGCAAAAATGGGGGAGGCAGCTGCCCTATAAGCTGAAAGAAGTCTGCCCGGGTGACACTGAATGATGGAGGGACATAAATGGTACAGAGGGAAAAAGTCAGGCGGGGAAGGAAAAGATGGCCTGCAACAGCTTGAAGATTGGTGGTTAGGACTGACTTTGGATGTCATCCTGTGTGAGCAGCACGATGCCCCCATGAGATGGAATACTGACCTCAGGGTGAGGGTCAAAACAAATTGGGAAGTAATGTGAAAGCTCAAAGCAGTCATGAAGTTGCAATTTTGTTTCCTGAAGGCAGAGTACAAAGGGATGCTGTGATGCTAAAAGGAGTTGTAAATCCTCTTTGTGGGACCGAAAGCCGTCAATGTTCCATTGGTGGACAGTAATGATGAGGAAGAGATGTAGAGTTGTCAACTCGGTGGCTGCCGAGTGACAGCCGGTGTCGAGTTGCTACTACAGGGCACAGGAGCAGGAGGATCCTGCTCCATGGGGTCCACAGAAGCGTCGGCATGCTTGTACGGTCAGTCTGTGGAGTCCAACGCTGAAAAACGGTTGGTGGTGCGCACCAATGATACAGAGACCGGCCAGGTTAGAGTACCACGTGGTCACGCTTACAATGAGGAGCTTTGAGTTGGCAAAGGCCAAGACTGTTTGCCTTTGGTGGGCTTTTTTGAGCCTAACCAGTTAGAGGAAGACTCGGGTGGTGTTTGGCTTGAGGGATGGAGGAAGTCTTCACGAGAGTACTCCTCCTGTCCTTTCCGGCCTACCAGTTGTGTAGCTGGTGACTGCGCCCCTTGAGGTGGGAGTTTGATGGCTTGTTGCACAGCTGGATGGGAGAATGGTGATGCTACATTGACACTGGGCAATTTGACAACCTCAGAGGTGAATTTTAGGTTGTGTGTCTGCGTACCCATGTCCTTCATGGAGCGAGGGATAACAAGACCAGACCTCTAGGTACCAGAAGAGAGAACACAGGATTTGTGACTAGCCAGTAACTTGCGAGCTACTGGGTAAGGCACTTTTCCCTTTACCCGAATCTCTTGGACAGCTCGCTCTTCTAGATACACAGGACAATCCCAGGGAGGGAGAGAGGCATTCCAACATTTCTCGACACCGAAGCACTTGCATGTGCTTGTGTTCGTCGGTCAACACTTTTGGGATGATTTTGGCACACACTTTTCTCATGTTCAAATCTTCGGTCACAATGCGGAGAACGGTTGTTTTTGATATGTTTAGAGTTTGTGCTATCAATTGAAGGATCAGCTGTCTGTCAGAGTTCAAACAATAGCGCACACGCGTCACATTTTCATCGTCTTGTTCAGTTGATGGCCGTCCACTGCGAGGTTCGTTGGTGTTTTCCTCTCAGCCCTCCATGAACGACTTGTGCCATCAGAAAACGTGTGATTTGGACAAGCAATCATTCCCAAAGGCATGCTGAAGTAATGGAAATGTTTCGGTGGTGGAATTCCCAAGTTTAACGCAAAATTCGATAGCGTACCATTGCTCTGCAGAACGATCCATTGTGGCGTGTTACATAAACTCAAAAGGGGGTTGACGGAAATGCACGTCCCGACTCTCCAGCACCTCACAGCCGAATAAGCCAAAGAGTGTTTTGAAGCTAACTCCCCTCCACTTAGCCCAGCTGGTTACAACATGGACCACTGTGTCAGAAAAAAAACTGATCGCATTACTTATGGAACGCACTCTGTACGTACTACTCATCACCCAAGTTTTGAATAATGGGCCATCTTTATTTTTGTGCTTAAGTTAAGGGAACTTCTGCAGCTAAAGAAGGGCACTTGAAATCAGACCAACACAAAAACCTTGTACATGGTTATAAGCTAGGCGAGATACTGCATACGCTGAATCAGTAATCTTACAACAACATTACAAAAATACATAACATATGCTGTAAAAAAATTCAAAAATTTTGTAGTTTAATGTTGCCTTACGATGAGTCAATGCCTTGAATAGTTATTTCTCTTTGCTTGCTTTCCACCATATCATGTGTAAACATCGCATTGAAATAGGGAATAGTAGCCGCAAGAACAATTCGGTGGGCACTGTAGGACTGTGAATCAACCTGAAATTCAAGCAGACAACACACCATTTCAGCACATGCATATTTTCCAGAAGGATTTAATAGTAACAGTAATAGTAGTAGTAATAATAATAATAATAATAATAATAATAATAATAATAATAATAATAATAACAATCAATAAAAAAGTGAGATGCTTACTAAGTCACCAAGAGTCGGAAAACTGGTCTATCCATTATATTGAATTAAAACACTGTAAAAGGGTTTCCTTTGACACTAGTTGCAAGTGCTGCATCATGCTGCACTGGAATTGACCGAAATTGGATGCTGTAACATGAACATCAGACGGTGCCGATACAGGTCCACATGGAGAAGGGGTAGTTATAGGGCTCAAAACTCATGGACTGGAAGTCCAACTTGATCCCCTCCATGGTGGTACAGTAACGACCAACCACTAGATACTTGGCTGGCAGTGGTGGCAGTCAATGCAAAATGCTCTGCCATTGTCCTTGCAATGTCTCCAGGTGTTGTTTGGAGACACACCTGTTTCAACGATGCCACCACAGGTAATCGACTGCCTTTACCGGAAATCCTCTTGACATCTTCCCATACTGTTGTTGAACAAGCGGAATGACTGACAGAGGCCAGGAATGCTTGTCACGACCTTTTCTGATCTTCTTGATGACGTGTTGCAGCCTTGGCCTTGCCAACGGAAAAGCTGCAAGGTTTCCTATCACTGGACAGCACTTAAACAGGATTGCCACTAGTTTCCCCAAGTGAAATTCACTTATATTTCCCTGATTTCCAGATAAATTTTAGCATGTTTCCCTGACAAATTTTGAGGTCTCCAGGATAAGGTAAGACGTAAGTTGACAATCCATCTTTGCAGCTATGGCAAAAAAAAAAAAAAAAGTGCAAACAAAGAAATACCTAAAAAAACCTTGCATGCAGACGGCATTTCCTGATGTGTGCAAAAGTCTGAAGTATTAACATCAACACCTTCTGTAATGACCTGTTTTTAGATGGAGAAAGCAAGCCAAATGGTGTATGTGTTTCATTAAGACCACTGATGTTATTTTATTTCAATAAAACAAAACACATTTGGTGACAAAAATACGCGTTACCCTGGAGTCGCAGGACAGATTTAAAGTACCTTAACTGATTTCAGAAATAAACCTCAGAAAAAAGTAGGCCCTTTGAAAGAAGTGTATAAGGTACGAAAGAATTGTGTAACCAGACACCGTAGGTGACCACCAATAAAATGTTGGTTCTACTATGTTTGTTATTCTCGGTTATTACCCACTGTGTTATACCTATTATTTCACAGGTATTGTGATGAAATCCATTGTTCATGGCCTGTGCCCGTTGAGGAGCAACGTGTTCTGGGTCCATGGATAAACCTCAAGAATCTGCTGAATTACACCACACACAAACAGATCCAGCCTGTGGGCAGATCGGTGAGACTAGATTAATGGGCCGGACGTGCACATTAGTGGGAACAGAAGAGCTTCAGACCCGCGGGCCCAATTCATTAAAGGTACCCGCAGAAACTGCCTGCGGTTTTGGCCTATCGCAGAAATCCACTTGTGTGGCCAGCTATTCCTAAGTCACAGACAGCATGTTGTTGAAACGACACCATGGTGATCAAACCATTCAACAACAGATAACTTCTTCAAACACTCTGAGAATCAATAATAATGAGGATGGGTAGCAACTCACTGTAAAGATGATCACTGACCCACAGACCAACACACAGAAAAGACAATCATTCTTACAACTAATTTTTAACCCATAGCTTTTATCAGAAAGCAAGAGCACACACACATGACTGCTGTCTCCAGCTGCTCTGACTACAGTCTCTGAGAATCAGATCCAAACAAATGACTCCTCACACCTCCCAGCCTCTCGTTGGCAGCTGCTAGGCTAGAGGCAAGACGTGGTGGCAGCACTGACATCAAGCTGACGGGAGTGGTAGGAAGGGTAGAAGTAGTAGTAATGAAGGAGTACGGAAGCTGTGCATGTACACAGTTTCTTCCAGCCAGTGACCATGCATGACACATTAGTAAACAAATCATTTCATCTAATGAGACAAAAATTGAGATTTTTCCAGTGTTTTTTTCAAATTTCCCTGACATGTTTGTAATTTCCTGATATTTCCTGATTTCTAGAACCTGTGGCAATCCTTTAAACCTTTGCAGAGCCGAAGATCTGATCTGGATTAGTCAACACCACTCAATCAGTCCACCAAGGGACAGAATGCCTCTGAAGATGACCTCATGACTTTGGGGTGGAGAAGCCAGTGTGATGGAGGATTAACTCGTGTGATGTGGTCCACCCTCTCCTGGATGCTGTCAAACACAGCCAGCTGGCTGAACAGCATCCATCTTTCTCTGCTGAGCATCCATTGTGGCTGTGTCCTTTCTAGGAGAGTTCCATCCAGTAGGTGAATCCAGAGTGGGATGTAGGTCACCAGAATGAAGGTCATCAGTGACTTCCCACTAAATAGAGCTCACCAGGGCTGGAGAGCAGAAAGAGGGCTTGTTGGCTGAGGATGACCCAGCCGCAGCACATAAATGAGTGGAAGTGCTGTGTTCAGGTTACAAAACCCGACCCTGAGGGCAAGAAGAGGTCAAGTCCCACAATACATGATAGGCACTTAGGTCTCCCAGTAGGAGAGACGGTTGGTGGAGTTGTTCTACAAGATCTGCGAGAGATGGAGGTGAATACCTTGAGCAAACAGTGGTCCTCTGACACACATGAATTTCAACTGCAACATTTAGAACATCAGTAGCCGAAGGGGGGCAGTGGGGGGGGGGGGGGGGGGGGGTGCAGATGAGTAATAGGCATTATTGACAAACACAGTAATTACCCCTTGGAGGCAGCAAACGTGGCATGGGGGTTGGGTGCAGCATGGCCTTGTAAATCTTTTTGGCCACATCATACAATATGTACTTCATAAGTTTAACCTCTCTTATCTCTCATTCTTCAAAATATATGCTTCAGTCCCTACTCCAAACGAGGTGATCCCCAGAGAAATTACACACTTTGAAAGAGGAGAACAAACGACTCCTTTGTGGGTGGCCTTGCCACATTTGCCCCAAGTGGCTTCTCCCTTACATCCAAAACTAGTGTGTCCAAAGTGCTCGCGTGCAAACAGCACATTGGTTTGGGGACATAAGGCTGCACATTAAAATGAAGAAAACCTGCCCTGACATACTTCGAGAGCTTTGTGCTATTGAAAGTGAGGATGAGTGGGTCATATTTGATCAGTAACAATATTATGAAAAGGAAAACTGCCACCCACCATATAGCAGAGATGCTGAGTCTAAATGACACACACACACACACACACACACACACACACCACACACACACACACACACGAGCGCGCGCGCACGAGTGCAAACGCAACTCACACACACAACTGAAGTCTCAGGCAACTGTAGCCACACTCTTAAGACTGCAGTCATGTGTGTGTGAGTTGCATTTGTGTGAAAGAGTGTGTGTGTGTGTGTGTGTGTGTGTGTGTGTGTATGTGTGTGTCATCTATTTCTGATGAAGCTTCATTTGCGACAGTCTTTTTGTTGTGCCTATCTGCAACTCAGCATCTCCGCTATATAGTGAGTCGTAACTTTCCTTTCCATAATATTGTTACATTCCATCCTGGATTTTCCATTGTTTGATTATATTTGATCAGATCGCCGTCTACCCTTTTCATGATATTCTGCACATCAACAGTACCTCCTTGAGTCCAATCAATTTTCAGCTCATCTTTGGAAATGCCCATCAGATTCCCATATATAACGGCATTTTTGTTGCAGTTCACGATGGTGTGGAGCTCAGTTTTAATGTTCTCCAAGGCTTTTCACTTTCTGCAGGTCTACTGCTTGTTGAGAATGAGAGGTTTCTATGAATAGTGTCCCACTGCGTATCTGAAAACAAATTTTAATGTTCTTGCTATACCCTCTAACACATTTTAAATGTAGAAAGGGGGAACTTTCACAAAGCTTTCTCCTCTTCTTTTAAAACGCATTCTGACTTGCAGCATGCATTGTTACTAAAAATGGAACTACTCTGAACAAGTCCAGGATCTGGAGGCCTCATCACAAAAAGCCTCTTGAGCAATGGGGTGTTGGTACCTACCAACAGCCCTCATTCCGCTGGAGAGGTGGAAGAGAAAATTTTGAGGTTCCATCTCGAACCCATGAGCAGCTAGGGAAAGAACAGTCCACTCTAACAGAGTCCCACTTGCATGATTAACGTACAGCAGTTTCCCCAGAAGCTGCCCACTAATGACTGTTCCCTAGGGTATACGACAGGGTTGTAGTCTTTCACCCCTTATGTTTACTACATACCTCGCAGAAGCAAAAAGAGGATCAAAAGTGAGATTAAAATTCAAGGTGAAAGGATATCAATGACAAGATTCGCTGAAGACATTGCTATCCAGAGTGGAAGTGAAGAAGAATTACTGGAAGTGTTAAACGAACTGAGTACAGAATATGGACTGAGAGTAAACTGCGAAAAAGACACAAGTAACATGAAGCCACAGAAATTAGAACTGGTGTTCACAAAGTGGATGAAGTAAATTACTTCTACTTTGGAAGAAAAATAACACATTATGGAAGACATAAGAAGCATACTAGAACTGGCAAAAGGGGCATTCCTGGCCAAAAGAAGTCTACTGGTATCAAACATATCCCTTAATTTGAGGAAGAAATTTCTCAGGCTGTAGTTTTGGAACACAGAACATATAGTAGTGAATCGTGGGCAGTGGGAAAACCAGAATGGAAAAGAATTGAAGTGTCTGAGATGTGGTGCTACAGAAGAATGTTGGAAATCAGATGTACTGATAAGATTATAAGTAATGAGGAGGTTCTCTGCAGAACTGACAAAGAAAGGAATATATAGAAAACACTGACAAGAACAAGGGAAAGGATAACATGCAAGGTAATGTAATGTTCACTATTCAGTTTATTCTTATTGGCTTACAAAAATGCATTTTACCAGACTGGAGGGGGGGGGGGGGGGGGGGGGGGAATAAAATACATATAAATAAAAAGACAAAAAAAACTAAACACACAGTGCTCATGAAATAAGCCGGTAGAGGCAGCAGGTAGGAAGTATGTGTAGCCTATACCTAATTACTCCTGGACCTATTCTACACTCCTGAAAAGTGACCAAAATTATTATTTCATTGGAACATTGTCAGAATAAAAACTTCCTGGCAGATTAAAACTGTGTGCCCGACCGAGACTCGAACTCGGGACCTTTGCCTTTCGCAGGCAAGTGCTCTATCATCTGAGCTACCGAAGCACGACTCACGCCCCGTCCTCACAGCTTTACTTCTGCCAGTATCTCGTCTCCTACCTTCCAGAATACACTGCTGTCCTGCGACTGATCCTGAGAAGATTTTACGAATGAAATTTGCTGAGGAAACAGCATTCCCACAAAGCAATTTCTCAGTTAGGATGAGTAGGAAACTCTAAGCATTGCTTGGATATTCCATGTACAGTAGTACACACCTAGGATTTTTAAAAGTTTAAAATTTGGTACTTTTATACATTGTTTGAAAAGGCTGGACTTTTTACTGTATGGCAACAATGGGTTATGGCCCATTATTGCTTTCCCTCCATAACTTGTAGCCATATTTATAAGGCCATATGTTTTTCATGTGATGAGAGTGTGAATTATTGGAGATTTTGTTCATTCACATCAATTAACTGGCAGGTAAGAATTAGCATATCAGTATTTATATCAGTATTTATATTAAAGTTACATACCCAAATTATTGCATAAAGAGTACAATAATGAATCTGGTAAATTAACAGTTAGGATAAATAATATAATACAACATCATGAACTTTCATGTAACATGAAACACTTTCATGTAATTAAGTTTTTATATGAAGAGGGATGTTACAGTCAACTTTATCTTGTTCAATAATTTACTTCTTTGTGTGAATGTGTAACTAATATCACTACTAAAGATTTCCCAATCTCGACCAATATCGTAAAAACAAAAAGTTAAATGTGTAACGTGAGTTACATCATTTGAGTCACAGATGTATTATTTTAAGGTTAGAAGAAGAGGATGCCCTTAATATCAGCAAAGACAGAGCAGAAGGAGGGAAATGTTAAACAGTGAAGAAAAATATTAAGAAACTAAGAAGCAGCATCTGGACAAAGCTAGAAAAAGCCACCAGGAGCAGAAAGAAAAGTTTCTACTATTGAGTCAACATAAGCAACGACTGTTATTTGAAGAAAGAAGAGCTCAAACTTGGGAGAGAGTTAGAAAACATGGGTAACATAAGATGCAAGATCAGCAACCTAGTATAGCTGTTCTGTCACTGTATAAGTCACATAGTTATCTGGATAAAGCTGTGGCGCAAACCAATCAATTCTTGGCATCTTCACCACAACGTAAAGTCGTAGTTGTCTGTAAATTGTTCAGTAACTTATGTGAAAATGCATCAAGTGGAAAGTCCAAAAGACCCAGTCATGGGAGTAATCCACAAAACTGAGATCTTAGTTCTGAAACTAGAGACTTGATAGTTGGTTCCTACTGTCGCCACAATGTTAAGTCAACAGTCATCGAGCAGGAAGGACACAATAGTAATTAGAGAAAATAATGAGAAAAAAGACAGTCCATATTCATCAGTTAGTCATGTCCATCATGGAAACATGTGAGGCATTCAAACATGAGCAAGCTGAAATCTAAGATTGCACAAGTACGCCCACCACATGTTCGATTAAGCAGCTAACTATCTCATAACGTATGATTGTGAAATATCATTAAAATTTTATAAATGCCATCAGCAGCCTTCATAAGACACATGATAATATTCCGGCTTATGGCATAACGATTTGTATCAACCATCATATGTCAGCCACAAAGTGAGCTTTTGTTGGCAGAATGAATGTAACACGTGTCAGAATATTAGAGGTTTCAACAAAGCCTACAAATTGATGTGCTAGAAATTGTGAATTTATTATGGTATGTTTGGAAGATAGAAGAAAATGGCTCTAAAATTATTAAAAACAAAGAAGAAGGCTCCACAGCTGATAAGTGAAATTCACAGTTTCTACAATTCCTCAGTTTCTTCTTCATTGTTATACAAAGACAGCTCAATCTGCATTATAAAAAAGAAATGGTTCTGAGCCAAGGTTCCAAGGGCTGCTACACATTGATTTTGTTGAAAATTACACCTGTTTTTATCAAGATGAGGTGCAAAGTGCACATTGTGCAGAAGTTAGTATTTTCAGTGTCAATGTGACATTCATGTTCTCACCACCCAACTGTTTTCTTTCAGACAACTTAACCCATTCCAAGGATACTGCAATTGCATTCATTAGCAAAGTAGTGTCAGCTATACCTGAAAATGTGAAGGTAGTTTCACAATCTGATCAGATAGACCCTCCTCACACTGCTGTATCTCAGTTTCGATCATTGCATAATGTGGAAATTTACTGGACGTTATTTGCCACGTTCCATGGTAACGGAGACGTAGATGGAATTCATGCAGTTGCAGAACGACAAGTGTGGAATGCAGTAAATAAATGGAAAACTCAAGGAATCAATGTGAAACTTAATCTGGTTCAAATATTTTCTTCAGCATATTCACTAGCAAATATAAAAAGCACTCAACGCTTTCATTACATGGAAGGAGTACATATCTGCTGTCTCCAAAGAATTTCTCTGCTGCAGATCATTATACTCAATAAACTATAGAAAGTGTGAAAATTGGAGACTGGTACAAAGTAGAATATGACTCTAAATTCAATGCTGGAGATGTACATGCACTTTTTGAAAATTCTTAGCTAATCGGTGCAATGGAGCTTGCTGGTCACTACTGGAAATGACCTGTAAAATGTGATGAAGTACTGTACACAGCGGAAGAAATTAAATTAATCCACCTAATGTTGTCAATGCAAGAGGGTATTTTCAGTTCTCTGACTTTTACCTGAATTTACAGTTTATTTTCCAGATGTCATTCCTATAATTTTTTGTAGTGTTTAAAAAGTGAAATGTTGATTTTACGTTCCTCTTACTTGGTACATAATGTCTTTTTTTCTCTGCCTTGCAGGAAAAAAGTTTTTCCAACAATAAGTAGCAATTAACATGACTCATGTAACATTGAATCACATGGTTGGGTTTCTCCCCCCCCCCCCCCCCCCCCCAACGTATTACAATATTTCAAAGTGATATAAAATTTTTAGAAATCTGTACCTGTATCATTTGAATGCCAAACTAATATGCATTTTCTGCGATAAAAAGCAGATACATACTCCTAATGTTTGAGGGCAACTTTGACCTAAAATTTAAATTAGGATAGATTGTATCAAATTTGTAATGTAAGTCACAACATAAATTACATTCTTTTTCTGTAATCTTAATGCTCTTCCCTGCTTAAGACATTTGTCTCAATAACACAATATATGATGATGATTTACAAAAGAAAATATGGGTTTATAGATTAATAAAAAACCAACATAACAAAACACAGATTTCAAAATGTAACACGAGTCACCATGGGATCTCCCTGCTACAAAACATTGTCACTCAGCTGACATCCGGGGGCAGATTTTAACAAATTTCAGACTATAATAATTTACTCCTATGAAACAAGTTACAGTTGGTGCATGCTTCTGTTGAGGCATACCCTTATTTGTGTGGGGAGCTTTTCAAAAGAATGTCCACTACTAAAAATGTCAGTAACCATATAAAATTGGTATAATATGCCTGTACAATATGTGTGTGGATATATGTAGAAAAATTAGTGATGTAAAATTCAAAACAATGATGTAAAATTCAAAACAATGATGTAAAATTCAAAACAATGATGTAAAATTCAAAACAATGTAAACAGAATTTCTTTAATCAATTTAGCATGTATACCAAATGCCAAACAATACTGTCTTAGAAGTAATGACCTATGGTCTGGTTCAAATTTTACATTTTCCCCTCTGTAACCGAATGAAATTTTATACACAGGCCTAAGGCTGTAGTTGTGAATATGGCTAGAGTAGTTCCAACAGATGTGTTGGCTCTGGAATTCCATCCTAATGTCACACTTGTCAATATAGCAAACATTATATTACAGCAAGAAAAAATACCATAACGTTTCATCTCACAATCAGACACGTCATCTAAAATAACATCAGCCAGAAGATTCATCAAATATAACTTTTTTCCAGCCTCACATTTAATTCACTTAAGTTTCCTCAGACTGCACTTTCCATAAACTTGCCCACTTTGCTCCAACATTTGAAAGTTTCCTGTTCAACTCAGTTTCTTTCCCTGTGTCCTAGTACATGTTGTTGATTTCTACGTTTTTTCTTATCCCAGTTTTTTAAGGCAGACATCTTCAAGTGTGAAGCTTCCTTCACTTGTGCTTGCTTTTCTGGTGTAGACATCTCATGACAGTTGAAAACAGTTTGATTTTTTTCTGGTTTTCTTGGTTCACATTCAGCTGTGCCATTCACTTCAGCAAGTAAAGAACTCAAAAATATGTAGGTTATATATTGTCTCACTAAGCTAATTCATAACTGTAAAGAAATTCTGTGACATTTTCCTTATTAAAAGCTAGTCATTTATCAAATAGCATTAAAAGTCTGACACAGCAAACCAGCACTTAAAAACAAAAGAATATCTGAGTGACACGTAATTCTAGTCAATAAATACAATTTAGAATTTGACACAGTAAGAAAAAAAAAGTATGTCATTTCCATAGTAGGTATTTTATAAACATTTGACAAAGCCTGCAGTAAAAATTTGTTGATTTGTATACGATGAGTGGTAGTGGTGGTGACAGATTATTATTAGCTTAATATAAAACACATTATTTTCTATTAATATGAAAACAAGGTAGAATAACAGAAACCACACAGATCAGCAGCTTCTGAGGCTTCATGAATATTAAAGCAGTTGTTATGAAAATCTGTGCTAAATTTTGACAGGTTGCAGAACACAGGAAACTGAGAACAGAAAAGGTGACAAGTAATCACGCCATCAGTTACCAGGTTTTTATGCAGTGTGCGTGCAGAGGCTCCAATTATGAAAATCTCACTGCAAGAAAAGTTATGATTTTCCTATTTTCCTAAACAGAAAAAAAATCAAGTATAGAAATTGGGAAATGCATGTCTTAAAAACAGTGTACTGATGCATGCATATCTAAAGTCAGTTGTAATGCTTCATTAACGACTGATTTGTTGACATATTTTCCCTTTAACCATTGAAGTCATCAAACAATGTAGAGTCTTTAATGCGAAAGCAGCAAGCGTGAAGTGCGCCTGTATTTGTAGAATATAACTATTAGGATCTGTCTACTTCCATGACTTTTCGGCAGCAATTTATCCCATTACTTGTCATTCGTTTACTCATCAAAACAATTACACTACCTTTAACGTCACGTCGCATAATTTACCCTGCCGCCGAATTTCTTCCATAATAGGAAACCCTTGAGAAAATAAGTCCAATTGCTGAAATATAATACATTCTTCGTTTTCAGTTTCGGGCTGCATCACTACTATCAATATCCTCACTTTTCAAACAAAATACACAATTTAATTTACATTTACAACATTGCTGCTACGATTCGAATTTACGAACCGGAATCGATAGATTGATGGATCGAACTCGTGGTATCGATTATTCATTATATAACTACACTCCTGGAAATTGAAATAAGAACACCGTGAATTCATTGTCCCAGGAAGGGGAAACTTCATTGACACATTCCTGGGGTCAGATACATCACATGATCACACTGACAGAACCACAGGCACATAGACACAGGCAACAGAGCATGCACAATGTCGGCACTAGTACAGTGTATATCCACCTTTCGCAGCAATGCAGGCTGCTATTCTCCCATGGAGACGATCGTAGAGATGCTGGATGTCGTCCCTGTGGAACAGCTTGCCATGCCATTTCCACCTGGCGCCTCAGTTGGACCAGCGTTCGTACTGGACGTGCAGACCGCGTGAGACGACGCTTCATCCAGTCCCAAACATGCTCAATGGGGGACAGATCCGGAGATCTTGCTGGCCAGTGTAGTTGACTTACACCTTCTAGAGCACGTTGGGTGGCACGGGATACATGCGGACGTGCATTGTCCTGTTGGAACAGCAAGTTCCCTTGCCGGTCTAGGAATGGTAGAACGATGGGTTCGATGACGGTTTGGATGTACCGTGCACTATTCAGTGTCCCCTCGACGATCACCAGAGGTGTACGGCCAGCGTAGGAGATCGCTCCCCACATCATGATGCCGGGTGTTGGCCCTGTGTGCCTCGGTCGTATGCAGTCCTGATTGTGGCGCTCACCTGCACGGCGCCAAACACGCATACGACCATCATTGGCACCAAGGCAGAAGCGACTCTCATCGCTGAAGACGACACGTCTCCATTCGTCCCTCCATTCACGCCTGTCGCGACACCACTGGAGGCGGGCTGCACGATGTTGGGGCGTGAGCGGAAGACGGCCTAATGGTGTGCGGGACCGTAGCCCAGCTTCATGGAGACGGTTGTGAATGGTTCTCGCCGATACCCCAGGAGCAACAGTGTCCCTAATTTGCTGGGAAGTGGCGGTGCGGTCCCCTACGGCACTGCGTAGGATCCTACGGTCTTGGCGTGCATCCATGCGTCGCTGCGGTCCGGTCCCAGGTCGACGGGCACGTGCACCTTCCGCCGACGACTGGCGACAACATCGATGTACTGTGGAGACCTCACGCCCCACGTGTTCAGCAATTCGGCGGTACGTCCACCCGGCCCACTATACGCCCTCGCTCAAAGTCCGTCAACTGCACATACGGTTCACGTCCACGCTGTCGCGGCATGCTACCAGTGTTAAAGACTGCGATGGAGCTCCGTATGCCACGGCAAACTGGCTGACACTGACGGCGGCGGTGCACAAATGCTGCGCAGCTAGCGCCATTCGACGGCCAAGACCGCGGTTCCTGGTGTGTCCGCTGTGCCGTGCGTGTGATCATTGCTTGTACAGCCCTCTCGCAGTGTCCAGAGCAAGTATGGTGGGTCTGACACACTGGTGTCAATGTGTTCTTTTTTCCATTTCCAGGAGTGTATATAGTGCTTTCAACCAAATCATGGGCACAATTTTGTAACCATGAAGCTAATTTTATAGAGCTGTAAGACGGTCACTAAATTGCGTGTTATATGTGAGCGTACAGCTCGCATCAAATGTGAACATTATTCTTTCTTCCGTATTTAAAAAAGCTCTCCACTCTCAACTACGTAAAGGAAAGTCATGTACGTTGAAAACAGGACCATTTATCGGAAAAGTAAACTTGTCGCTGTGATAGATAACTACGGAATAATTATATTAAAAACAGAAACCAGAGAGTTCAATAGCATCTGTTCTTAGGCATGGGATAAGCGTGCACATCATCGCCCCTAGTAGCGAGATTGCGAACTTCGTTGACATAACATGCAATTGCGCTGCGGGACTCGTAATCTCCGCTGTCTCCACACAGCTCCCCGCGGAGAAGCGGAGCGTCGTCTGTTTCCATAAAACCCTGACGCCGTTGAGAAATCATGACGGAAAATGGACGTGCTGGCCCAACCGCGTTTGACGCAGCAGCTCAAGCACCGGCGGTTCACCAGACGGCGGTTAGATCGAAGAAGGCAGGGAATACGGTTGGTTGGTCGGAGAAGGCGGGGTTGCTTCAAACGAGTCATCAAACACAAACGCGGGCTTGACACGATCGATGGAGACGGTGCTGCGTTTGCTCTTAGCAGAATGTCCATTGTTTTATCCATGCAGGTGAGGACACTATGAGGTCTGGTATAAGACAGTGTGAGATGTGCTTTAACTCCATCTCGTCGAAGCATGACATGAGTGAAGTTTGTTAATTCTTTATGCACTAATGAAGGACGTGGACCATGTAGTGACGCTGGTTGAGGTCACATTTGAGCGGTGTATTCTCTGAGTCGAGTTATTAATTGTGGTTGAGGTGAAAGGTCTCCCAAAGACGCTCTTGGCTGCACAATTTCCTCTGGTAGACGAAGTGTCTCTCCATACAAAAGCTCCCTGGCGACGCATCACATGGGAGGAGTAAGGCCGTGTTACTATTCATATCGTGGCACATGAGTGCTGCTTTCAAGAAGTGGTGCCAGTGCTCCATTAGCCCATTGCTAGCTGAGTGGTAGCTTGCGGTCAGATGGTGTGTTGCGCCACGTAAATTTCCTATCTGCGTAAAAAGTTCAGTTTCAAACTGACGGCCTCCATCTGTGTTATATGTAGAGGACAACCAAATGGCGCGGCCCATTGTGCCATAAATGCTGCTGCCTGTGTCTTAGCAGAGGTACTGACCACCATGATTTCTTCAGGCCAAAGCGTGAATCTGTCGATAACTGTTAACAGGTATCGCTGTGCTTCTAATAGTTGCAAGGGTCTCCCTATGTCCATGTGGATGTGGGTGAATCTCTCAGTGACCTTCAGAACAATGTCAGTGGGCACATACAAGTGCCGTATAATCTTGCTTCATTTTCATGCTATGGAAGAGCAGACCCACTGTCGGTCGAGAATTGCATTACATATTCCAGCTGGCTAAATTACTGGTATCATCAGAGATTCGGGGATCAATCCCATATGTCTAATGCGCCATGTAAACACGGAAATGTTAAACACTAAGCAGAAGTCGACGCGTCTCTCTGTCCCTCTACCGGCCTGTATCTCACCGACAAAAAGTTGAGACGCAGATTCTTGACAGATACAGGCTGAGATTTAATTTTCTGCCACACGACAAGGCACATATGTATCGCCTGATCACCACCTTCACGCTGACAGCGGCCAACGATTCCGATATTTGAATATACGGCACACAGTATGTGAAGTTACACCTGGGACTGTGTCGTGCAACAACATGAAAATTTTCGTCGTCATCGACTTGTGGAACCGATCATCGAGGCGGATCTTCTAGCTCACTACCACCTGGTGCCTGACATTGCCAATGCCTGGCCACAGAATGCAGTCACCAGGTTGTCAGCGAACGGATATCGACGTCGCGTGGACAACGGTGATGTCAAGTCGTGCAGGCGATGGCAGGGGAGTTCGCCAAACTACTTGACCAGTTCCTGATATTGACCAGGCCTCCAGGGGCCCGCAGCAGGAATGCCATTTTGTGTAAGTCCAGGCGGTTGGTCCCAGACAGATACGCCAGTATGAAGGCTGAGTGTAGCACTATGCTGGTAGAAGGGATAATATGTTCATCCAGTGGTGCAAGGTCAAGTTCACTGCACCCAGTCCCCAAAAAGAACGATGCATGGTGGCCAAGCGCGGACAACCATGCTTTGAACACTAGGACTAAGATGTCCTTATCTTCTCATAAATGCCAGAATCACCCCAGCAGCACCTTACTCAGGTTTTCAGACATCTCGCTATTTACGGTATCGTCCTAAAGGAGTCATAGTGTGTGTTTGGTAAACCAGAGATGACTTTCTTGGGACATCATATTTCATCAGAAGGGTCTTGCCCATTGTCAGATAAAGTCGAGGCCTTAGCAAACATGCCATTACTGGCTACAGCAAACCAGTTCTGATTTCTTGCCGTGCTCAGTTTTTACTGGTGCCAACTACCACATGCTGGTGAAGTGCAGAAACCACTCACGACTCCACTGTTCGATCCCAAGGTGAAGGGCAAAGCATTACTGCAATTGGACACCAACAGTGAGCTATATATTAGAGGCAGCCAAGAAGACTCTTGCCGATGCTGCGCACCTGGCACACCCTACCACAGACGTGCCCACGGCATTGACTGTAGATATCAGTCAAACAACAGTCGGAGCAGCACTTCAACAATTTGTCGGCGACACATGGCAGCCTCTTGCGTTCTTTACACGTAAAATGACGGCAGCGCAACAAAGATGGAGTACATATGATCGCAAGTTATTAGCCATGTATGTTGCAGTAAAGTACTTCCACACCTGACTGGATGTAAGAAACTTTATCATATATGCCGATCACCCACCTTCGCCACAACCCTGTCAATTATAAATCCTGAAACTGAAAGAAAAAGACAAGTTTTGCTCACCATTTATTAAAAATTTGTGTGGCAGATGAATTCTCACTTACGTAGAGGTGATAAGACCAAATCTTTTATATGTGTGTTTTCTGATCAAAATTGGCCACTGACTGTTATTTCCCACATAATTTGCTTCCTCAGTCGATGTTAGTTAGTAAGTTACACGTTCCATGGATCATTTTTCACGATAGATCGTAATTATGAGGAACAAGTCATTTTGAATTCACATCGCAAATTAATTTGCACATTTAGTCACATTCTGAAAATTTCTAAGTTTGTATCTTTTGTACAAAAATAAGAAAAAGTATAGAGATGTGAGTTATTAATTCCTAACCACCATCTTTTATGCATTACAGTGACAGATATTCTTCTACAGAATAGAAAGGCGAAACTTCAAGAGTTTTTATTAAATTTTAGTTTGCAGTTTAAAACGTAATACTTGTGGCATACAATATCTTAAAGAGTATGTACTTATTTTTGATTGTATGTCAATTAGGAAGCAGCTTGTATGGAACAACGACAAGAAAGTGTATGCAGGCTATGTTGGTTTGGGCAACATTGTGAATATAGATGCTTTAGTTTTTCAGGTAATTTTAAATCTGAATCTGGAAAATTTTCCTCCTTACTTCAAGCAACCTACCAATTACAGTAATGTTCAGGGAATTTTTGGTCCATGCCATATGCTGAAATTAGTTCATAATACTTCATCTGAAGAAAAAATTGTTAACTCTGGAGATGCGAAGTGGGACTTTATATTGAAGTTACATTATCTGCAATAACATGAATCTTTAAATTTGCCAATTCACTCACTGGTTCACATGTGAATTTCTATCATGAGAAAATGAATACCTCTTCAGCAGCCCAGGCAATGAGCTCCAGTGTTGCTGACATCATTGAATTTCTAGGGTGTTCCCAGCAACCAGATTTTCGGGATACCTCTGCTGCTATAGAATTAGTCAGAGTTATTGATTAACTATTTGATATGTACAACTCTAGGAATATTAATGCTAATGTCTTTAAACAACTACTGCACTGAGAACTGAAAATGTAAATTATTTTACTGAATTTATTTGTAGCACAGAAAATATCCTTCAAATATTAAGAATTGATGACGTGTGTGCATTTGTACATCCACGAAAAACATATGTGCTGGGACTTTTAATGTGCATACATTGTGTTAGAAGCCTCTCCCAGGAGTTTCTGTTTTGGGATACTGAAACTGTAAAGTATTTTTAACATACAAACTCTCACAAGATTATCTAGAACTCCTTTTTGTTGCATCAGATCTAGGTTTGGTTGGAACAATAACCCCATCACATTACAGTTCCTGTCTGCTCTGTGAACAATGTTGCTCAAGAACAATGTTACTGCGACTAACAAGAGAAATGTAGAGGACAGTGAGAAAATGAACTCTCTCGGAGTTCATGAATTCATATGCCATAAGAAGCAAAGCGGAAATCCACTGATGATAGTGGAGATACTAGTTACTTTATTAAACTATTCAGTGAATACCAGGAGAATATTATTTATTATATATCAGGGCATGTAGTGTCGAAATATTATGAAAGTATTAAGTTGTGTGGAGTGTACAGAAATTAGTACCATTCCTTACATGTGCTCAAATGATCATACTTACTGCAAGACTCCTGTGACAAAGCCAGTGGCCTTTACTATGAAACTTTATAGAGGTGGTCTGCTTCACCCACCTGTAGCAGTGTCTAAAATAGTGCAGCATACAGAAAAATACTTTCGTTTTTCTGTAGTTAGATTTACTTTAAACTCAAACCATTTTTATGAACAGCTTAGTAATTCTGTTTGTTGTTTCTTTGATCAACCATCCAATGTATTTGGAAAATGGCATACGCTAGAGGTGTGCCATTGACTCTGAAGACATGCAAGAGTCAAAGTTAATATGACATATTGCTACTGTGAACTCTCAATTTAGATTAAAGAGATATACAGTAAAAGCAACAATCGCAACACAATGTAACTGTTCTAGCATGAGACAGTGAATGAGGAAGCTGATAACATTTGCCAATGTATGACATTTGAATATACAGGGTGAGTCGCTAACTATTGCCACCGAGAATAGCTCCGAAAGTATTATAGTAGCTGGAAACTTTGTTCAACAGAAGTTGCATGGGACAACAGGGGCCATAATATGGCGTAGATTTTTTCTTGCTAGGTGGGGTCGCATCAGAGATATGAATATTTATTACTTGCACACTATACGAGAGAGAACTGTCAGAGCATGTGCTTCGATGAGTGGCGAAGTGATGAGGGATACCACTCAATCTGTGATAACAAGATTGCAGCACTACATTGATACCAATGGTCATCACTTCGAACACTTTCTGTAAATGGACGTTCATGCCACCTTTGTAACCTTCGTTGACCTTCAAAGACCTTACTGTTACACACCATTGGATTCGTCTCGATAGCCGCTATCAGAAAATAAGAACCAAACTAAAGCATCCTATTTTTAAAAAAAAAAAACAAAGCTGACCATATTTCTGACGCGACCCCACTTAGCAACAAAAAACCAACGTCGTATTATGGCTTTCATTGTTCCATGCAACTTTTGTCCCACAAAATTTTCAGCTTCTGTCATACTTCAGAGTTATTTTTGGTGCAATAGTTATTGACTCCCTCTGTTTACTGAATGACGGAAGACGAAACCGAGATATTGGATCTGAAAATAATTTCGCACAGGGATAAATCATGGGACACAAATACAATGATGAAAGAAATAACACTCTGAGACGAAACTACTGTCTTCAGTGCAAACTAACCAGCCGTTGTGATGTAAATATCACCTACAGACACGCCATCCGTTCAAGACATTAGAATTTTATCATATTCGTTGATATAGGCATTTCGAATAACTAATTTTAGGTATAACAGCTGTCACATCACACTTGGGAGCTATTTCTGGGGTATAAATCCGCAATTTGTTCAATGCTTCACCCCACAAGTCACAAAGGTTAAACAACTCGCTTTTTTGGTTACATGTATTAAATTTAATTATTTGAAAATCTTTTAACATTATGGGATACGTCATTGATTTGAAAATATTGCACACACACACACACACACAAACACACACACACACACACACACACACACACACACACACACACACATACACAAACACACAGACCCACTCACTCACTCGCTTAATGACAAAATAAATCATAGGTTGCTGTTCTTGCAGTTCCAGAAGCTGCACAAGTGTATTTGGCGATCACTGTTTTCACTTTTTTAATAACAAAATGATAACACACTGAAACTGAATGCAGTGCAGCAGCAGCAACCCCACAATAACTGCCACAATATGCTTGTGTTTCGAAATACTATCACGAGGGAACAGTGGTGGAAGGAAAGTGGCGCAACAAAGTACAACCTAACTGAACTTTTTGTGGTATGAAGAAAGTTGCGTCTGTTAAGTTGCGCCACTGAAAACTCGGAGTTCACACGAGGAACTGCAGTATGCCACTAGCTGTGGCGATACTTTTGTCGCTTGTTTGAACCCAGCTTAAGACACTTTGACAGCTTATTAAACGACTTAAAACATTTGGGTTAACATTCGGACACCATTCTCCCTGAATCCAAAGTTGTTGCCAGTGTAAGTAATATTAGCCCTGAATTTATAAAGGTGCACTGTAAGGAGAGGAAACCATTTCATGATGAAACCAGAAACGAAGTGACAAATGTGAAAACATAAGAATTACTCAAGATTAATTTTTTTACATATTATTGTCAATCTAATGTCTAACCTGAAAATGCGATATGGAACACTCAAGATTTTAGGCAAAATATTTGGGGTTTTATGAAAATAATCAAAGATGTCTGATGACCAGGTCGCTGAAGCATGCAGGTTATTTACGAAGAAATTTCATAATCGTGTCATGATAGATTTAGAAGAAGTTAAATATTAGAAAATAGTTCTAACCTAGACTCAAATACATTACTTTGGAACCATAGAACTCTAGAAAAAGATGTGCAAGCTTAAAATTTCAAGCGTATTTCCTGATGTACACGTAGCTATGCACATCTTTTACAATCTTCCAATGACCTAGAGTCAGCAGAGAGTTCATTCAGCACTGTGGCGCAAGTCAAAAATTGTCTCAGATTAACTTTGCATGAACAGTGTGTCACAGTTTTGGCAGTTGAATCCATTTTGACGAGACAATTCAACCTTGATGCTGTGATTCAAACATTTGCTGAACGAAAGGCTCCCAAAGTGCCATTGACAGTTGTATAGGCAATTAGGCTATAATTTACTATTCATTATGTGACTCATTACGATTTACATGTGAGCATGTTGATATCTGGTTATTAAAATGTGTGGGTGTATGAGAGAATGAGCACTGACAGAACACTCTATACTACAGTGCTACAGGCATAAGACATTTTGTTGGTGTCCAAATCAGTATAAAACTTTTATTTTACAGTGAAATGAAAGGAAATTAAACCATTTTAAAAAATCAAAGTGAATAGAATGAATAAACATATCACCCACAAATTGCAGCTGAGTAGCATCTGAAATAGAACTTGTAAATTCTTCAGTTGTGTCACTTTTCTCTCTTGCTGTATAGGTCTTGGTCAGGCTATCATCCAATCCCTACCGGTGATGGTGCTCAGTTCCTGATAACCCTTCATAATTACTTTTCAAACCAATATTTATTACTATTCCTTATGTCTCCTAGTCAATGAAAGCATCATAGCACAGTCATTCTTTCTCAATGTTTTTAACTTTGGCACTCTCATCCATGATTCATCCAATTGGTATGTTAGCTGTAACAATGGCACAGTGGGAAACTGGAGACATGCTTTACTAATATTTTCTGTTGTACTAGATTCCAGGTGTTTTTGATTGTAGCACTTTGTAGGGATATGGAATGGAATGATAACATAGGATCACCAATATGTAAAACAGGTGGCAGACTTCTGTTTATTGACATAATACTAGGGAAAAGCAATCAGTCTACAAAGGAGACTATTCACAATCATTTTTGAACATCTTAGAATATTGCTCAGGTGGGTGTGGGACATATACAAAGTAAGACTAATAGGGTGTGATTAGGAAACCTTTCTGAGACATATAGAGAATGATGAGAAATTCCAGTATGTGTCCAGTCCAGTCCCCTTACGAGTTCATTGGCAATGGGCATGGACCTACAAATCAATTAATGAAATTAAAGATATTAGTATGTCTATTGTGAATCAAAATAAAATTTCCTCAGCCTACTGAAACCACCTATAGTTTGTGTGGGTAGAGAAATGTTGAATGGTGGGAGTTGGTCAATTTCCAAGATAGACAATCACTTAATTCCTAAAATAAACAAGGCGGAGAAAATCGGCGGAAGTTCCAGGGCCATTACTTTCAAATTCAAGCCACAACAATTTCGGCATGTAGGAACACTGACCCTACCCACAGTAAGAAAACTGGCGCCACCTCAGGGTCACCAACCTGAGAGTCAGATGGCTTAGTGGCACCCTTGGCAAACGCAGTGGGAACGGTATGCATGGCCTCCCCCAATCAAGTTAGCTAAAGAGACCTTTTTCTATCAGAGGAGACGGAAACTGCAAGACTATTGAGAGACGCTATCTCTGCCTCATTTCATTGCAGCTCTTAGTTAGCCCGTTTTGTGACTAGCATTAGTGCTTTAGTTTCCACCATTTTTGATAGATTTTGGCTTCCATCATCTTGGAAGCAACTGTGTGTTCATACAGTTAGCTTTAGTCAAGACGTTGTGTGGTAGGATATCCATAGCAATTTGGTCCACAATTACTGTGGGCAAACCAACATCACTGTCACACTGATGTTGGAGTAGCAAGCTTTATCATGCTGCACCTGTCTGTGTGCTCATATTATGTGACTCCTCATGGCTAACTCGTTCTCAGTTCTCAGAATTCATCTGTTTTTCCCATTTACCACTCTCTCTAGGAACCGGAAGAGTTACTGTTGTCTGCTTGTTACTGGTCCATAGTTTCCCATTGTTCCCATCATTAATCAAGTCATTTACCTAGACAAAAGAATTCGTTACTTTAAGTAACGTAGTCTGACGTCTCCACAGTCCAGGAAACAGAAGATCAGCATATAAGGTCGTTATTGTCTGCTGGTAAGAGAAATGGTGTCAGACAAAATCTGTCATTTTCATCCCACCAAGCAGTATAGACATCGTAATGAAATCTACAAGGGGTATTGAACACATACAAAGAAGGGGAATGGTCACTATTTTTTGACCTATAGGAGAATGTCACAGAGATGTTGAAAAAACCGAACTGGGAGACACTTGAAGATAGATGCACACTATCAAAAGATAGCCTACTTACAGAGTTTCAAAAACAGGTTTTCAATAAATACTCTAGGAATATAGAACAATCCCCGACATATCAATCCCACAGAGATCGTGAAAACAAGCGTAGATAAATTGCAGTGTGAACAGAGACATTTAGAAAGACATTCTTCGTGCACTCAACATGTGAATGGGACAGGATAAGGCACTAATAACTAGGACAATGGGAAGTAGCCTCTGACATGCACTTCATAGTGGTTTGCAGAGTATGGACATAGATGTAGGCAAATGCATTCGTAATGACGATGGCAAAGAGAAAAAGTTCCAAGCCACTATTTTGGAGCTCTCCATTGAAATGCAACTTTTTTCCCTTTTAAAGATCCACATACACACTCCGATTTATTGGCGGAACGACCAAAAAATTATGTGTGTGTTGGCTTGGTGGGCGACTGACAAATATACTTAATTGTAGGGTGGTTGGATGAGTCTGACCACAAAACAGCTGACCCTCCAGGGGACTGTATTCGGGCTTCCCTTTGGAAAATTGTTATGTCAAGGCTGGCTGCTGTGACGTCACTGAGGGGTATGGCAAGAGCTTAGACATTGTCGCTAGATACAATCCCTAAGCAGTAATGGGCTCATGTACATCGCTACTGCTGTGATTTAGGTTGTTGATGCTACTTTTCTAGTGAAAACTGGATTGCCAGTGGAAGACGGAAGAGCAAGCGTAACTCTGCTGTCATTCATTGCAACAACATGACACACAAGCATGACACAGAAAAAGAGGATGTTATGATCCATCATTTTCCAAAAGTATTTAAACTATTACGAATTCACCACATCAGTAACAAAAAAAGTAATGAGGACCTTAGGGGGAAGAAAGTAGTAACAATAAAGTTAAGGCTAATGGCCATGTTACATCTTAGAGAAGTCACCTGGCAATGGTCTAAGAAACCAAAAGTCGATACGTCGCGAAACAAATATAATTTTTTAGACTCCATAATGGTTTCATTTGGCTCCCAGAGACAGTGAAAGATATATACTTTGTGAAAAAAAGTCCATCGACTGTCTGTATTTTGGTTTTTTAAGCTTTTATTTACGGTAAATAAAAAAATGAAATATAAAAACCGTAATACACAAGGTCGACAGCCCTTTACTCATAAAATATACTGGCTTCATTGGTACGAGTGTTAAAAAATCCAGCCAAACACCGCGCCATGTACTATGAAGAGCAAAGTGTAAGACTGAAAGACTAAAGGACGACATATGCTTTATTTCTTGCTCACCTATATCTGTATTTATTACATGATGTGTGCCAAAATGATTGTAATCGTTGTACCCCTAATTTTATGTGAGTTTCTAAAATCTATGACGAACATCTTTTATGCATAAAGTTCACATGAACGTTATATCTTTTTATGCTATCTTCCTGGCCAGAGGAGTCGTAGCACCACACTGTCGCAAAGTTTCGTCATCTTCACGTAAAGTGTTGGGTTCATTTCTGTTTCGTTATAGCTGCTTGACTGCAGAATCCTCTGCCCTCGTCCCAATGGCTGGACCAATTGCGTGCCAATGGAAGGGATGTCACGGTCAGTGGTGGGTTGTCCTAGCGGGGTGGAGGGGTACTCAAGTATCATGTCTGTTCTGCCCACTGATTCTTCTGCTTTCACATCGGAACGTTTCTGACATAGTTATTGGTAATGTCACATCCCATGTGGAGCTCAGCTGGATGTCGTTGGCACAGTTGACAAGATCACCATATACACTTACTTTCAATGCCACTTTGATAGCTAGAATTAATTGGCAAGGAGCATCACCTTTGTCTGTTCAAAAACATGGCCTTGGTTGGTACTGTGCTTTTCCACTTGCAGACTTGTCAGTCTGGCAGAGGCAAATGCTTCTCACATATTCTGAACAGTCCTGTGAGATGTAACGCTTCGTCTGGCCAATGTACTGCATACCACACTCGCAACTGATGCCACTGACACATGCATAATTTTAGTTTTAACCATTTTTGAGTTGTCGTTCTCTACAGAGAAGGTTTATAAATCTATGGAAACTAGCTGAAATTAGTGGTTCCTATAATAGCACAGACATGTGCATGACTTATCTAGCTATGTGTACAGGGGCCTGAAAATGGTGCCAGTGAATCACTGAAACTGATAATCAAATATAATAATTAATAAGATTCCGGTTCTCGGTATTTATTTTCTTCAAGGCTTTGGAAGTAGGTGGCGAGTATTAATGTTTTACATTGTTGGCGCAAAAACCGTCATCATAGATTCTTAGATGTCCAAAGTTGTTTTAAAGTTGAGAAATTTAATTAAACTAAGAATTAAAACGTGGTTTTCAGATATAATATTTTATATACTAGTATTTTGACTTAATGTATACAGATAGGTCAAGAAGGGATGTTTTTTTCATTGGTCTTTTTTTTTAAAAATTGAATCTCAAGGATTCGCCAGCCAGACCATCACAGTGCACAATGATAAGACATTAGCGAAGTTAAATGCTGTGGAATACAGTTGATGACAGTAAGGAAAGAAATTTTCCTTTGTTCTGATACCTTTAATGCTCTTACGACCTTCAGAACATGCTCCTTATAGATTACAATCTCGTTGTTGAGCTAGAAGTTGACGGAAGACTAAACTATAAATATGACTGTTCCATTCTTCCTCTGCGTAAGTGAGGAAAACCTGCTTGTTCCAGTCGTTTCCACGTACAATCAAGAACATTTCTGTTGTCATGTCCATCAGTTCCCAACACCATGATTCCAGGAGCTGGAGAGATATGGGTCTTGAGAAGTAATGCTTCCTGAAATCGTTCACCAGGTAGTCTGTGAACATGCTGGTGTGTCTAACAGATAGACTTTATCACTCTTGGGCAATAATGACAATTCATTTCATGACCAAGCAAGTATAGTATGCAGATGTCTGTGGTGTAGAGTATACACTGAAGTGACAAAAGTCATAGGATAGCAATATGCACATAGATAATGGTGGTAGTATCGCATACATGAAGTATAAAAGGGCAGTGCATGGGCAAAGCTGTCATTTGTACTCAGGTGATTCGTACAAACAGGTTTCCGACATGATAATGGCCGCACAAAGAGAATTAACATACTTTGAAAGCTGCATAGTAGTTAGAGGTAGACACATGGAACATTCTATTTCGGAAATCGTTAGGGAATTCAACATTCTGAGAGCTACAGTTTCAAGAGTTTCAGGCATTACCTCTCACCATGCACAAAACAGTGGCCTGAGGCCTTCACTTAATGACTGAGAGCAGCATCGTTTGCTTAGAGTTGTTGTGCTAACAGACGAGCAACACTGCATGAAATAACCCCAGAAATGTGCTACGCACGACGAACGTATCCGTTAAGACAGTGTGGCGAAATTTAGTGGGCTGTAGCAGCAGATGACTGACATGAGTATCTTTACTAACAACATGACATTCCCTGCAGTGCCTCTCCTGGGCTCCTGACCATATTAGTTGGACCCTAGATAACTGGAAAACAGTGGCCTGGTCAGATGAGTCCCGTTTTCAGTTGGTGAGAGCAACGGTAGAGTTCAAATGTAGCACAGACCCCAAGAAGTCAATGGACCCAAGTTGTCAACAAGGCACTGTGCAAAGTGGTGTGCCCCCAGAATGGTGTGGGCTGTGTTTACATGGAATGGACTGGCTGCTCTGGTGCAACTGAACCGATCACTGACTGAAAATGCTTATGTTTGGCTACTTGGAGACCATTTGCAGCCATTAATGGACTTCATGTTAGCATAAATTCCATGGATCATTTGTGGACATAATCGAGAGAACATTTTGTGCATAAAATCTTGCACCAGCAACACTTGCAATAATGGACTGCTATAAAGGTAGCACAGCTCAGTATTTCTGCAGAGAGCTTCTAATGATTTGTTGAATCCATACCATGTCGAGTTGTTGCACTACACTGGGCAACATGAAGTCGATGAGATATTATGAAGCATCCCATGACTTTTCTCACTGCAGGGTAAGTAGGGGGACAATCCGCGAACCAGCTCACTTTGTTAATGTGGATTACCTATGTAACTCACTCTCAAGTGAAAAGTAAATTTTCATAACTTTAATGAGATGTAATGATTCATGAGAAGAGTCATCATTTCATCCTGAACCCAGTTATTGTATCGAGATCTGTGTTAAAAATTTTCTTTCAGAGACAAAAAGTAACTTCGATGAAATGCCTTTATCATTATTATTATTATTTTTATTATTCATTATTATTACCACTTCGATTTAATTATTATTATCATCATTAATGATTCAAGGAATTAGTTGTTTAGTATTTGGTCTCTCTAAGAAATGAGTTTAAGTCTTTGAAATGAACAAATAAGCAAACAGGTCTAACTAGACGACGTTTATGTTCAGGGGATTGTGCATGGTAGACCAGAGATCTGCTGCTGCACACTGACTGTAAGCTGTACTCGAAGTCTCTGCTGGTCGTCGAACTGTATGTTGAGTCAGTAGGAATCTTAATCTGTGTTAACTATGGTCCAATTCTCCTTTCTGTGGAAGATTGTCCATTGAAGTGGATTTGTTTAAAAGTCTTTAAATTAATGACTGTATAGAGTTTGCAGGTTCGAGGTTCCACAGTCCAAAGAAATGTCTCGTAGGCATGCACAAATATTTGAAAATGTGAAACCATAAGATGGAGAACAATTTACGCAATACACATTTGTTTATGCTGCCAAGAAATTGGTTTATTGGCTTACTATTCTAGCACAAAATCAGAAATGACCGTTCAATTAAAGATGGCGGTCTCACAACAATGCCTTCTCTCTTAAGCGGTAACACATTTGTCCATACTCATTAAGATCAGAAGCTAGACTATATCTTTTCACAATAACCAACACTGAACCAAAGCTCTCTCAGTTCAAGGAATAGAGAGAGCATTACTGATAATGCTGCCATCTCATAGTCAATTGAGCGAGACTACACTTCAAATAATATCTTGTTTGGCCTTCTATCTTTTATTCACACATGACACAAACTGCTGTAATGCTCCTGGTCAAAAAATTTTCTCAATTTTGGAAGGGAAACTGCAGTTACTATATGATCTTAAGACAAGTAGCTTGGCTGGCATGCTAGTGGGGAACAAGGTTAGTCTATAATAAATTGCCCCTGCATGTTGAATCAGTTCATGTAGCCTGGGACATTCGCAATTTACGCTGCCTCGTTCACGCTCCTGGCCCCACGAAAACCTGGGAAAATGCAGAACGCGGTATTTAGTTAACCTTGCCTACATTTCTACGTTTCACAAAAATCTCACAGAACCTTACAAAATATATGTACATCAGTTGTACAAAAATAGACATGTTTTTTGAGTTTATAAGTAACTCATTGAAATTAACTTGATATATGAATGTTACTAATGAAAACTGAATGTTCATTTTGTGAATGCACAAACGAGAAACAATTTTTTTGCACAATCTTGTTAGAGAAGAGATGGTTGGAGAGGTGGTTCTTTGTGGTGGAGCTGTGAGGTCACAGGAGAAGAAGGTGGTAGGAGAGGCAGGAAGATGTACAACCCTCAGCAGGAGAATGGACTGTGTGGGTAACAGTAGACTTTCCTCGAAACCATTATTTCGACCTCAAGTACTGCCTTCATCACGATTACATGACACCATGATGGGCATTAATGTTTTACCAAAGCTATACTCGCTTGAAAGAACAGATTAATCACACCAGTAGTAACGATGCAGCGCTTTTGTTATGGTTTACATCTACAATGCTTCCAATTAGAAAGATCACTTTCGGATTAATATGTGAACCATAACACACCAAGGCAACTATTGTTGTCCATGATGTTGTTATTGCTGCTACCAAAAGGTCACATTTCAGTTTACAGTAACTCAATAATTCACTATGTCAACAACTGTCATCCATGATGATATTATTGATTATTCACAGACTAAATTTCACACTGATATTTTCATCAGAGTCCTCTTTATTCAAATGTTGTTTGATCAATTGCTACTTATGATATCGTTTCACAGATTCACATCTTCCTCAGAATCATCCATGATGATTGTATTGGAAAAATCACTTTCATTCTTTTGTAGCTCCAATAATTCTTTCCTTCACCAGTGAGGTTCTGTTATTCTGAGAGCACTAACAAGACTTCCATCTGAAGTTTCTTGTATCATTCAATCTACTATGTTCACTACCATTGTGGTTTCATCCACCAAGCATGCACAATACTTCAAATTGAAGTTTCTTGCCTTCACTTGAATGGATTTATATTATCATACTAAGGCTCCACATAGAGTCACTTGTGTTTACTCACATGATCACTGTCTCGTACATTGTCTCCAGTTTAATGTTCACTTACAAACCTTTGTTCTTCATTAATTCATAATATCCAGTGTACTATACCCTTGCCAACTCATATTATTCCACATTACTCCTCTCCACCCTTCTAAAAATTGTAATTGTACAGAATACATTACAGGTCCTAATTCTCAAGAGAAAGCTTGAGCAATCTCAATCTGTTCTTATTTCTTTCTAACCAAATCGTCAGAGTACCTAACCATCTATTTTGAATAATGACTCGACAGCAAATCAATTTATTTTAGTGTCAACTAACAATTACCGTTAATAGTGACATAAAAAGGGAAAATTCAAAGTAAACCTCTTTACCACTAGCAAATTTTTTGACCTCCTATGCATGAAAAGACTAGTGCTCATCAAACACATACTACTAGTAATTACTTACAACTAAATAAATTTCATTGAAAAATCATATGTTCATTGACAAAATCAGAAACCATCTCCATCCTTAACTTTGAATAATTATCATATTACTCATTACCCTACATTTCACATTGATATTTTCGTCGGAGTCCCCACTTTTTTCATGTGTTGCTTGATCAATTGCTACTCATGATAACGTGTTACATATTGGTGGGAGGACATCCCCTTTACTTTCCCTGACCCCACATGCTGTAATATGTACACACCACAATTTGGTACTTTGCTAAATTATATTGCCCTGTATACAGTCTTTGCCACTTCCTGTTCTTTTTCTTTAATAATGAAGACTGGAGGGGTATGTCCTCAATAAAACTTTGTTTCCGATCTTGTGTTCAGACACTCTCTTTAAATTCTTGTCAAAGTTCATTTTCCTTTTCCTTGTCTTTTCAGTAATGTTCACTGTCACATCTCACAGTTCTGATTGCAATTCTTGCTCTTCTGCAGCATGTCTTGGGAAACAGTTTACCCACTCATTCTTCACTAGATTACTGAACATTAATTCAGCCAGTGTAAACACTGTTGTCATGTGCAGTTAGTTGTTTAAAATACTCTCGAACACATCCAAATAATCAATCCATCTTGACTGTTTTCCCAGATAGTATGTCCACATGAAACGATTTAATTCTTTAAATATTCTCTCCAATGGACTCCCTTGTGGATTGTAGCACGATGTAAGGACCAGGGTAATTTTTACTTCTGACAATACTCTCTACCAGGTAAAACTTGTGAAGGTAGAAGCATTGTCAGACATCATGGCCTCTGGTTTTCCTAAGTTACACAAATTTTAAATAATATCTTCGGTGTGCCATATCCTTTATTAATAAAATCTGAAGTTCATCTTCTGCTTTCCCTACACATACATCCTCTTCTAAGTATTCCGGCGTCCTGGACAACACATCCACAATCAGGTTATCTTCACCATTAATATATTCAATGGATAAAATTGTACTATTGGAGAAACATTGTCCAAAGACTCAATCTTCTGTGTAGTATCTTGCATGTTTGTAGGAAATGTAATCCCTGATGATCACAGAATTCTTTGGTCTGAGATTGGTATAGGTAATAGTGAAATTTTTTAAATGCCCATATTATTGCCAATGTTTCTTTCTGAGTGGCGGTATAAGCTCTTTCCAATTGCTTAAGGTCCTACTAGCAAATGCTATCATACAGAATGTTGTGTGCCCTTCAGTTTTACCAACTTGGAATAGGCATTCACCCAACCAATATTCGATGCATTTGTCATTAATCCAAATTCCACATTCATATCAGTATGATACAATAATTGTGCATTTACCAAAGATTCTCTGATTTTCTCAAAGTCTCTCTGACATTCTATGGCCCATTGCCAATGTGCATTTTTCCTCAGTAAATACAAATCTGCATAAAAATGACACCAGGCCCATAAAACTTTTCAACTGTCTCTTTGTAAGTGCCATAAGGAAGTCTTTATTGCACTGATCTTATTCACATCTGGTAATACAGATCAACTGAATGGCCTAAAAATTGAGTCCGATTCAAACCAAAGTGAGACTTCTGCACATTAGCTGTGATTACTGTTCTTCGAATTTTATGAGTAATCTTTCCAAAGTTTTTATATGCTCATCCCATGATCTTATAGCAATTAAAATGTCATCAACAAACAAAGTTAGGTTGCTTTTCAGTTGAGGTCCTAGGACATAATCAAAAGCTGCAATAAAGACACCTGCACTTACATTGAGTCCAATGGACAAAACTTTAAATTGATAACTTCTTCCGGCATAAATGGATGTGGTGTACTTCCTCAAGCTTTTATGAAGTTTTATTTGCCAGTATGAGACCTGTAAGTTAATGTTGGTAAAATAAGTTACCGCTTTGAACTGTTGAATTAATCTGTAGTTACTCTTCAGATCCATTCACACTGGTACTATTGTAGTACTGATTACACGTGCACCCAGTGCAAGACAAACTTTTCCTCCCAATTTGGGAACTATCAAAAGAGGACTACAATATGAACTTGTGGAATGTTCGATCATATCCCGCTTTAACATCACTTGTATCTCTTGACCCTTGAGATACAGCTCCTCGTAGCCTCCATGGGACAGGGTAATAACTTTGGCAATATGTCTTGTGCGGTTTGACATCTAATTTACTTCCATAGCCACTTACTCCACTGGGTCTTTCCTTAAAAACATTGATAGATCTAGACAACAATCTGTTCAGTTGGTGTGTCTGTTCAGGACTCAGCTGGGGCGATTCATTAATTTTTTGTTGTAAATAGTTATATAACTCATTCACATCTGTTTCTTTATCTTCTTCTGGACATGCTTGGATCTGTAGCTTCTTACCAGCTGTACATGAGCTCCCTCACAATATTTCCATGTTTATTTCCTGTCTGCAAAAGCGGTACCTCAGTATCTCATGCTATACTCTCATTTCTCAAAATACCAGTTGGAAAATCTATGTTTACGAGTGTTTCCCTAAAACAAATTCAGCCTAGGATGCAGTCCACAATTAATCCCTCAGCAATTAGAAATGTGCCCTTATGGGCTCAGTTCCCCAGATAAACAATTACAAGCGCCTGCCTCCTAACAAGATTGGACTTGGGTCCAAATCACCTATAAGCTTGCAATTACTAACTGGATGTACCGGAAACTTTGCCTCCTGTCTCAGTTTGTCAAACGAACTGGCTGAAACCGCATTTACTGATCTTTACTTCACTATTTTCAATTCTGCCCTTAACTGCCAATACTAGAGGCAGCCTCTCCTCAACTTCACACCTTGTCTTCCCTGAGAGTAATTCATCTCTTAATAAATGTACGCCGTTGTATCATAGCAGAGCCAAGTTACTACCACGGCCCCTCCAATTCTTTCCGACCCCAACACTGGGGCTGGTGCAGTATCTTAGGCGTTTTCCTGATTTGTGTTGATGTTCCTGTTTATATCTTCGCTTGCTTCTGTTATTACAGGCGTATTCTGACGCCAGTCTGTCGAACTCGCATTCTACGGTACACTGATACTTGGTTCGTGTACGTTTACTTGGTTATTGTTCCAGGTTTGATTTCCACTGTTGTACCATACATAACATGGCTCATATCTCATGTCAGGTCTTCCATTTCTACCTCGGTTCTGCCTATAATTTGCCTCGTAACCATATTGTATTTGGTTATTTCCATTCATTATCATCTGTGGCTGCACTCGCACCTCATTTGTTGCCACAGACTGCGCGCCAATCATTTGTCTAAAGCCGTTGACATATTTCCGTGTCGTCTGTACATTATTCTCTGCACGCTTTTTGTCGTTCTCTTAGATTATGTCATATGTGACCAATGTTACCAAAAATTCTTCAGTGTCATGTTCAGGGATTGTCATGAGCTTTTCTCTGGTGGCGGTGGGTAATTTTGATTTTAATATCTGGGTGATTTCTTCTTTCCTCATCGGATTATCCCAGTATTTTGCTTTGTTCAGATATTTTTCGAAATATTTATACAATCCTCCAGACGTCGCTGTAAATGGTTCTGGATTTAGTACTTCTTTCATTAGCCTCTCTTGTGCACCACGACCAATACTTCGACAGGAATGCTCGCTCGAACTGTTCATACACAGTGCATGTTTTTATGGCATCAAGAACCTACATTTTGCTTTCTCCGTGCATGTATCCTGCTACATGCTGCATCTTTCGGTACTCGCTCCAACCTCTTGTTAACAAGTCAGTAAAAGTCCTTATGAACACCACCAGATGTATTCTCTTCTCTTCTGGACAAAATGTTTGGACTGATGGTATTTTAGTAGCTTTACTTCACTACGTGTAGGCCTAATCTCTTCATCATACGTTGCAATTTGTCCAAAATTATGTGCTCGTTTTCTGCTGACTTCCTGAATGCAAGCGGATCCGTTATTACTTTCTGGGCTGGTGGTGACATTTGTCCAAGGATTTTCGATACATCTTCCTGCCTATTATTCATAGATGACACTTGACCATCTCCTTCAACTCGTCTGACATGTATGAAAAGTCGTTTTTCACAGTGTTAAGCTCATCCAAAAAATTTTTTTGCATTGTTTCCATTTCTTTAGTTACTATTCTTTGGATCTGAGGCATGTAGACCGTACCAGAATTAACTCCTTCCTCTATTTTCTTTTCAATTACAGTGCCTACTGAAACTCTTTTGTCTTGTATCCACTGTCCTAATTTTTTTTCATGAGCAATATGTTTCTCATTGATTTTGTGTGCAATGAATTTCTCACACCCTGACCCAATTTCGGTTACTACTGTTGACAAACTATATAATTTTTCATGTACTTATTGTTGTTTTTCAGTGATATCATTCATTTCTTTTTTTCATCTGATGTATGTCTTCCTTCACATGTAGCTTTTCTTGCTTCTGTTTCGCTTCAGCAACGGTTTTGTACAAGTCTTGGACTTCTTTCATAATAGTTTCATTATATATTGATAAAGATTGCGTTGGTGTGACAAAATCGTCTTGTTGAGTATTTAAGATTTGAACTTTATTTGATAAATCTTTAATTCTTCCTTTATTTCTTCCTTCACACTCTTCATATGTGAAGATACCTCTTTCAGTTCTCTTTTATTAGCTTCTTCCAAATTCTTTATTTGTGACAATACTTCTTTAAATTCTTTTCTGCTATTTTCTTCCTTGTTCTTCATACCTTGCACCATTAATTTTTGAAAATCTATTAGCATTCAGGCGATAGTATCTTCTACTGCCCTTTTCGGTAGATTTTCTGTTTCGATAGAAGTGTTTACTCCAGTTGGAAGTCTGTCCATGATGGACATATCTGACTGATCCGATGATGCAGGTCTTGCATCTTCATGTACAGCTACCACAGGAAATATTGGTAGTAGGAGAACATGAAACAAATCACACATTCATTAGTCTATTATAATAGTGATGCATGCACAAATGAAAGAAACTTAACCTAAGACACATACATTAATACTTTTGTCATTTAATCTGATTAGCTTTCAAGTTTATCTTTATCATGATTACTTCTTGTCACTCAGAAAAAGACAGTTACCACAAGTCAAAATTAAGTAATTTTTCAGTTCTCACACCACTTCTAGATGTCCTGTCACAAAGATAATTTTTTATAAATTTTATAAGATGTAATGATTCATGAGAGCAGTCATTATTTCACCGTGAGCCCAGTTATTGTGTGGAGGTCTGTGTCCAAAATTTCCTCTCAGACACAAAATGTAACTTCGATGAAATGTATTTACCATTATTATTATTATTGTTAAATTAATTACTACTTTAATTTAATTATTATTATTACTGACTCAGGGATTTATTTCTTTAGTATCTGGTCTCCCTATGAAAACAGTTAAGGTCTTGGAAGTGAACGAATAACTAAACAGATCTCACTAGATGACATTTATGTTCAGGGGATTGCACATGGTAGACCAGAGATCTGCTGTTGCATGCAGACTGTACACTGCACTCAATGATTTTGCCAGTCATCAAACTGTGTGCTGAATCTTAGTCTACATTTACTATGGTCCAATTGTCCTTTCTATGGAAGACTGCCCATTCAAGTGGATTGGTTTAAAAGTCTTTAAATTAATGACTGTATAGAGTTTGCATGTTCGAGGTTCCACAGTCCAAAGAAATGTCTCGTAAACATGCACACATATTTGAAAATGTGAAACCATAAGACGGAGTACAATTTACGCAATACACACCTAGTTTATGCTGCTAAGAAATTGGTATATTGGCTTATTATTCTCGCACAAAATTAGGAAAGGCCTTTCAATTAAAGGTGGCGGTCTCGCAACAATGCCTTCTCTTAAGCCGTAATACGTTCGTGTATTCTCATTAAGAACAGAAGCTAGAGTATATCTCTTCACAGTAGTTAACATCGAACCAAAACTCCCTTAGTTCAAGGAATAGAGTGAGCGTCAGCAATTATACTGCTTTCTCACAGTCAGTTGCGCGCAAGTACGCTTCAAATAATATTTTGTTCAACCATGGATCTCACATTCTCGCGTGACATAAACCGCTAAACTTACATCAGGGGCAGGTATGCACTCAGCTCAAACCTGTTGTACTCCTTTGATCGACAGGTCCTTAACCTATTGCTCCCCTACTCCACCCCCCTCCTCCTCCTCCTCCTCCTCCCTATTCCCTCAGGAAATCTCCAACCCAAAGCCTCCCTATCGCAGATACAGGTATACTTTTATGTCTGAGTTACTTGAATAGCCCCCCTCCCACTCTTATAAATTTAATTGACTAATTAATTAAATTGATCAGTTAGTCAACCCCTCCCCCTCTGGTATACCTCCCATCCCTCACCCACCCCTCTCCCTACCCACCCCTGCCAGGAAATTGGCGGCTCCATGGCGGAGAGGAAGGATCTCATGAAGGGAAATTCAAGGGTATATTGTTTATTTCTAAAAAAAAAAATCTGTTTGCAGGGGTTGGGTTTCACTATCTAATCATTGACTGCTGTTTCTAAAGGGCAGGTCTTTTAAGAAGGAAGTAAGTTAAACGCCTTTTTTCTCATTCAGATTGCACAAGGAATACTATCACGAAACACCTCTCAGACATAATTTACAGTTAAAAATCGTTCGATCACGAAGCATGCCGCACAGAACAACACCACACACACTGCCATGAATTGAGCAGCACCAGCTGGTGGACCCCACAAAGCGACGATGTGACCGTTAGCTGCCGAGCCACGTGCAGGTGTCCATCAGGTCCTGTGAGCTTGAGTGGGCTGGATCCCTTTCATACTTGACACCTGAGAAAAGCCCACAGCTGATGCATAGCCTTCATACCTGCGGCTCCAGCGCCAAAAGAGATGTTTGCAGAGCGGCTCACCCTCACAACTGTAGCTAAAAGGTTGTCAGTCTTATACTAATGTCTCATATCTATGTAAATAACAGCCAAGTCTTCCTGTGAATTCGCTATAGAAATCTGTTGCAATGCTTTCAGAAAGTGTTTACGAAAATATCCCAGAATAACATAGTTTGCATTCTTCCTAGCGATCATAACGGAACAACCCTTTTATTACATATCAGTCCCTTCTCAGAAATCGTAATTTCCTGCTTTCAACATAGATCTCAGTTAACGTTAGCTCATGTTCCTACAGCTTAAAGCCTTCATCAGGACTGTGTATGCTTGCAAAAACACCATTAATCATGAAAGTATTCTTGTTGTGTGGAAAGAGAGCACTGTCTAAGCACAGACGGGAAAATTAGAACAATTGCGTACACAGAGTCCGAAGCAATGTCATACAGAAGAGAAAAATGCCTGGAATTTTCGTTGTCTACATATGCTGGCCTGGCGATGTCCTAATGACACAATGACAGATGAGGAACAGCATCACGCCAGAGATGGATGGTCTGCTTCAACTTGTCTTTGAACACTTCAACAAGGAAGAGTTTCCATAGTTATCTTGCCCCCATCTTGTTCGAACCAGTCTGTAGAGGCTCCTATGTACCAGGACAAAGGATGTCTTGTGAATGAATGGAGCATTCGCATTGGATCTTATGGAATTTACCTGCCAAAGTGCTGCTGCTTCCAGTGTGGGTGCACCGTCCGCAATTTTTTCCTGCAGATGAGACTTTCAGTGGCAAAGATATTTTGTACAGATTGCCATATTGCACCAAAAGTGAAACCTGCGAAAGTGGTCCACAAGTCGTCAATACATGTCATGTACTCACGGTGCCACAGTGCAGCACCGACAGAGGAAACTGCCGCCATAAACGCTACTCACGACCACAACCCTGGAAGTGTGTGTCAGCCAGAGAGGCCAGACAGCTGTGAAGAACCTCCCATCCCAGGAGGACCAGAGTGGTAGCAGTTCGAATGCTATCAATATCCCCAACGCAAACACTCGTCGTATTGAATCTTCTCAAATGCAGAGTATACACGGGACACATGTGGTCCCAAAGGCAATTGAACGAAAACTGGGTATTAGTTCACTATTCACGCCTCCACAGAAAGCCACGAGCCAAATTGTCATAAGATAGAAGCTTCCTCAGACTCTCTGAACTGGTGTACAAACGGTGGGGCGATGCTACGTTTTCTATCACAATCTTCAGACACATGCACGAGAAAGCGACCTTCATGGCGCCACCTGTGGCAGGTGTTTTGCCTTCCGTAACTGGGTTAAAACCGCCAGGAGACCCTCTGATACCCGTAAATCTTCAGATTGCCCTGAAGTGCTCTTGAGGTTCAGAGGAACCTGAGTGGGGTGGGGACCATAATGTCTTATCCCATGGCCTTGACGAGGCTCCGGCGCTATGTAATCCCCTCAGATGTTGTGAAGCTAACACAGGAAGGGCGATCCATGCATAATGTTAAAAGGCTAGCCCTTAATTGGGTGCAATCCTCACTTAATCACACTGGTCCACTGTGAATTATCAAAATCAGTGGGTGAGACATGGTCGGCCATGATCCCCCAGTATGTGTGGAGGCCCTCCAGGAAACTTAACTTGGGCCTGAGTGCCACACCGTCTCGATGATGTGAAATTCCACAACATAAGACCCGTGCCATAACATCACAATCATCACATCATCACAATTTCACAACATCTCCGGGTTGTGGAATGGTGAGGGTTGTCAAGTGTCAAGGAAGGACGTTAAACTCCCGTCAAGGTAGGACGTTAAACGCCCCCAACCCAAGGTGAAAGCGAAGGGTGCATGGCACAGAGGGAGCTGTGTCCTGGGGCAGAAGATCTGTCCCTGGGGGGAGGGCTGGGTGGGGCTGTTCGGTTGCGGGGGACATCGCTCACTTCGTGCGCGACGCCTCTGTGCTGGGCTGTTGCCTCTTCCCTCCCTCTCTTCGTGCAAACACAGACCAGTAGGTGCTCTGCATGCCGGCGACCTCATTTGTTGGCGTGGGAGTCTGCAAGGGTGCTTCGTCGCGCCCGTGGGTAACCGGGGAGCGTTCTGCCAAACCCAGGAGGTGGTGACATAGCCTGGGCCAGGTTAGCTGCGTCCAGACCGTCGAACGACTGGGTGACCGGCCATTAGGTGGAAGCTCGGACAAGTAGGCGGCGATGGACGAGGAGTGCATCCACTTCTCCAGAGTGCAAGTGCACTTGCCGGTGAACAGTGAGTGAAATGACGAGTCGATGACGGGGCCACTGAAGGGTACCAGTATGTTGGCAACGGTGTGCTGAGCCCAGTAGCTCAGGGGTGCCCTTGACCTAGGGACGAGGTTGGTGGGTGAGCTGCAGTTAGTCCCCCCCATGCCAGAGGAACCGGTCCGAGGTTAGAGACAAGCTCCCAACCCCCTTTTTTCACTTGTCTAATCATCGCTGATGTGGAGACATGAGACTCATGTCTGTCTGCAATGGCTTCAATGCCTCCTGCTCCCGACCTATCAGGGGACATGGAGCAGATCGAGGAGAGCGTTTGCGATAGTCATCCTAGAATCACACAGTTATTGGAGTCCAACGTCAAAAATGGCAAGATTATCCCAACTGCAATATTAGCACTGAAAAACGAACTCGCCTCCTGGGCTATTGCTCATGCGAGGCTTGAGGGGCGAGTAGTAGAACTTCAAAAAGAGAATTTTAGACTACGAAGACAATCGATCAAGACATGGGCAGGTGTAGCAGCTGAGGCTGCACCCAAGACTCAGACCACGAGAGAGACCATCGCGAAGGTGTCACAGAGACCGGACACAGCAGTCTTCCTAGGACCTCTGCCCGGTCAGGAAGAAAGTGCAGGAAATTTTCACTACAATGGTCAATCCAATTAAGGAGAAAATAAAGGTAAACGAGGTAAAGACAACTAGGAACCTTGTTATCGGAGACGTTGCTACAGAAGAAGGTAGAAATAAAATTCTGAACGACCAGAAATTATACAAAGCAGTTAAGTGCGAACCTCCGAAAAAGAGGAACCCACTTGTGATTATGTACGATTTACCTGTCGCAATGGATAGCAGCGAATTCTGCGAAACAATAAAGAGGCAAAATTTTGATTATATGACTGATGAGGAATTCAAAAGCGAAATTAGACTAAAATTTAGGACAGGTCCGAGAGAGAGAGGTGTTGTAAATCATGTTGCGGTGGTATCGGGATCTATGTGGAAAAAGCTAACATCTATGGGCAGGATATATGTCAGATCCCATGCCGTTAACGTGCGGGATTACTTGGTGGTGCCTCGCTGTCATAACTGTGGAGACCTGGATCATATTCACAAATACTGTGATTGGAAGCCGGCTTGCTCCAGATGTGGAGCAGAGGACCGTGTCAAGAAAAACTGCATGAGATCTGGAATTTGCATTCCTTGCGTTAAAAGAGGCAAGAAGATATGCAACGCCACTGGGAGAAATTGCCCAACTTACAGGATGATGGAGCAAAGATTGATTTCAAGAACCGATTATGGCTGAAGCAACATCAGTGTGCAGGATGCGAAAAAGAAAGTCCCCGGGTAAGAGGCATAGGGATGTGGCAAGGGGTGTTAAATTCAAACAATTCTTAACTTTCGTTGCAGAAGGTAAAACGCGGAGAAAGGGAATAGTGGACTTGTGCATCCAGACAGATCCCTGGGAACAGGTGGCCTCCCCTCTCCCTCCCCCTGGAAACTGAGACTGCCAGAAGATTGGGCACTGTAAGCTAGGTGTCCTGCTGTGTTGGGCAAACTAATATCTGTGAAAAGTAGCTCCATACCTGAAGAACCAGTGCAAGTGAATGCAGTTAGTAGCACAAATGCCATAGCTATCCCAGATCAGCTCTTGGTCAAACGCCTGGAGGTTGACCCCATAAGAATTTATCCCAATTTAGAATATGCTTTGTAATTACCTCATCTGGAGGAGCTGGCTGTCCTGACCACAGCTTCCCGGGTTCGATTCCCGGCGGAGTCAGGGACTTTCCCTGCCTCGTGATGACTGAGTGTTGTGTGCTGTCCTTAGGTTAGTTAGGTTTAAGTAGTTCTAAGTTCTAGGGGACTGATGACCATAGATGTTATGTCCCATAGTGCTCAGAGCCATTTGAACCATTTGAACCTGACCACAGCACTAAGGCACATAGTGCTGGCAGGGCATCAGTATGGACGTAAGGCCACCTTCTCGGCCATGGAGGCTGTTGATAGAATACAGTTAAGGACCATGAATCTCCCTACCGACTTTGGCGCCCTGCGTGATCTCGTCAAAAAGGTATTTTAAAGAAGGAACGAAAAATTTGACCTTGATAAAATCTACAATCAGACTGTCCTAGCTAACGGTAGGATAGCATATGACTGGAGGAAGACTTCCCAGATTCATACGTTCATACGTATTTTCCATGACTGCTACGATTCAGCTGGGGCAACTGAACGCACATAACAGTAGACTGGTCATGCAGGAGCTCCGGAGCGTGGTGGAGGAGATGAGTCTTGACGTACTCTGTCTACAGGAGCCATACTCTCTTGCAGGAAATATAGCTTTCGATGCAGTAAACTGGCAAATAGTAATCTTTGGCAATGATCCAAAGGCCACCATCATCATAACAAACAAAGCCTTAAGAGACATTTTTCTTGCTCATCTCTCAGATGATCATTGTACTGTTGCTGAACTCCAGACGCCCGTGGGAGTCATACACCTAGTGAACATGTACTTCCATTATGGTGATGATATAGAAGTGTACGTCGACCAACTTGTACAAATAACCATGGCGCTGCGAGGTCGAAGGATAGTGGTGGTGGCAGACGTAAATGCGTAATCCCCCCTATGGCACAGTGGCACTTGGGATGAAAGAGGGAAGAAAATGAAGGAAACGATCATGTCTCTGCAGTACCTTGTTGCCAAGAGAGCTGGAAATGGTTCAAATGGCTCTGGGCACTATGGGACTTAACTTCTGAGGTCATCAGTCCCCTAGAACTTAGAACTACTTAAATCTAACTAACCTAAGGACATCACACACATCCATGCCTGAGGCAGGATTCGAACCTGCGACCGTAGCGGTAGCGCGGTTCCAGACTATAGCGCCTAGAACTGCTCGGCCGCTCCAGCTGGCAACTGGAAATCCCCCTACCTATATTGGCGGGGGAAGCGAAGGCACAAACTTAGAGATAACGTTAGTGTCACCTAATATTGCCGGCCACCTGCAAAACTGGATAGTAAGTGACCAAGTCACTACCAGTGATCATAAACTAATCAACTTCGCACTTACTGACAGAGAGTGTCTTTGGGACATTTGGTGGGAAGTTCAGTTCATCTACAACATAACTAACTGGGAGCGCCTAGCAAGAGAGTTTGTCATCCGGACATTGCCAGATGGTGATGAAGACGTCGATAAGCATGCCGAAGAGCTAGTCGGAGCGATTACTAGAGCAGTGAATGCAGCAGTACCAACCAGAAGGCGGGCCGTGGCGGCCTCTCTGACACCATGGGCCGCTGAACTAGGGCAGATGCGTCAGTCTGTCAGGAGGGCAAGAAAGTACTACCAGCGAAGTGCCGTCTGGGAAGAGAAACAGCGATGGCTGCAAATTTGCAGGGACGCCAAGGAAGAACTCCAAAGGGCACTCAAAAACATCAGACTCCAAAGCTCGGAAAAATATGTCCAAAGCCAACTGGCTGTTGACTCCTGGGGCATGCCCTACAAAATAGTTATGGGAAAGATATGGTAGCCAAAGGTACTTTCAACTCTTAGGGATGGGAACTGGATGACAGGGTCTTGGCAGGAAACTGCCAAGGTGCACCTCCGGTACCTGCTCCCGGACGACAATGAAGAGGAGGATACTGAAGACCAAGCATTATTAGGCAGGCTCTTCGGGAAGAATATCAGTGTCATGTACCCATTCTCTGAGAACGAGGTGGCGACGCATATTAAGATGTGAAGCCTCAGGACCAGATGGCATCATGGGTGAGGTGGTGCAAAACCTTGCTTCTCAACTGGTAACACCTCTAGCAAGAATATACAATGAGGCCCTGAACCTCAGAACGTTTCCCTCCATCTGGAAATAAGCCAATGTAGTAATTATCAAGAAAGGGCAGGATAAAAATCCTAAAGAAGTCAAGTCCTACAGACCGATATGTCTATTGGATCTGCTTGGGGAATTGCTGGAGCAGTTGCTAGCTGACAGGCTGCTGGCACACCAGGTGCTCTGTGGGATGAGCAGTAGGCAATTCGGCTTCCGGCCAGGGCGATCTGTGTCTGACGCAATCGCCATGGCGGCTGAGGTCTGTAGGTCATCCCCACACAAGTATGTAGTTGGCATCTTGGTAGATATCACTGGCGCCTTCAAAAACCTGTAGTGGCCTGAGCTCTTCTCCCACTTGTGGGAGAAAGAGTGTCCAGGGCCACTATATGGATGTCTTAGGAGCTATTGCATGGATAGAGAGGTCTGGCTATCATCCTCTACCAGGAGAGTGGGCAAGAGGATAATGAAGGGGTGTGCACAGGGCTCTGTCCTGGGGCCATTCTTTGGGGTATTAATATGGAGCCTCTCCTAGACAACTTGGAGAACAGTGCTGATGTGCTAGAGGTGACCTCTACCTGTTGGTTGGCGGCCGTAGTCGAGAGGAACTTGAACCTAAAATCGAAAGAACTATGACCATATTGTCACAATGGTGCCACAGGACCAAACTTAAAGTTGCACCAAATAAGTCAACTTATTTGCTCTTAAAAGGCCAATTGGCAAGAAACCCAACCATTAGGATTGAGGGTACACTGGTTATACGCCATCGAGATGCATGACACCTGGGAGTTACCCTGGATGAGAAATTGAGCTCCGGCTGGCGTATTGAAGTGGCAACACACAGGTCGTTAGAGGTCCTGAACAATCTCATTATGATGGGGCATAGGCGATTCCATCTTCCTCCACAACTTATTAAATTGTATCTTAACACCATCCTCGCTTACATCGTGGGCTGTGTGTCCGAAGTCTGTGCTCACAGCCTCACGAGGTTCGTTCCCGCTGTGGCTGTGAGGAGGGTGCAGCGCAACATGCTATTGCATTCGATTGGAGCCTACCGCACATCCATAGGGGGAGCACTGCTGACTCTTATGAGGCTGTCCCGCTAGATATAAAAATCAGGGAGCAGGCTGCATGGTATTGGGCAAAAAGGGGACAGATTGAAAAAACTCAGGGCATCTTGGGTGTGCAAGCAGGGGATAAACCATCGATTAGAAGAAGGGAGAAGGAATTATGGCAAGAGTTCTGGGACCGGGACGAGACAGGCAGAAAAACCTACCAGTTACTTTCAAACATCCAGGAATGTCTACAGATGAAATATTTTCAACCTAGTAAGGGACTGCTGCACTTCCTCACAGAGCATGGTCCATATCCGTCATATCTTTGCCGGTTCAGGAAAAGGGCGACTCCCTCGTGTGACTGTGATGCCAGGATATGTACACCGGACCACGTGGTCTACGATTGCCCTATGTTTGATGATGTTGCCACGGATTTAAGGAACCAACTACCAGACACCTTTCACTTGATCAGGAATCCGGTTACCTTTAACGTCATCGACAGACTTGCCAGTAAGATATCCGCCAAGGTCCTGTGAGAATTCCGAAGGGACATTACACACCTATCCCATTCCGCTGGGGCATGGACAGGCCGACTGCTGTGACGATTGGGATCCGCCACGTCCTGGATTAGGGGAAGGGTGTGGACTTACCCAATCTAGACACCACACACTAATTATGAACCAGTAGTTAGAATTCATTAGTAGAATATCGCTCTTAGGATACTCTTCAAAGACCTTCAGCGATTTCCAGCTAAGGCCAGCCCAGTGCCATGGTCATGCCCACTGGGATTAGCTCAGTGGGCACAGCCAAGAGATAGTAGGTTTGTATTCTGCTGGCAAACTTGTAACGGTGCAGGCTGTAGCTTAGCAGAGTAGATAGTATAGTAGGTTAAATAGTAGGCTTGCCCATAGAGTAGCTAACTTTCCATCCTGTAGTTAATACTAATGTTAAGAAGTTAAAAGTATAGTAAATACTGCTTGGTAATCAGTACTTTGTATGTAACTAGGACCCACTAATGTTTTAGGTAGTGGGTCATTATGTATAATATTGGGTTTGATGAATAAAGATTGTTTTTTTAAAAAAATAATCTCCGGACTCATTAGAATATTGGGAACCAGGAACATATTTATCAGTGTAACTACAATTAAATAGGATTGCTGCTGCAGTCTGACACTGAGCAATGTAGTGGAAATGTCTCCCCTTGATGACAGTGGTTCTGGAGCGGATCTCAATATCCATAGCTCAGATAACTTTCCACACAAAAAAAATCCTTCATTCCGCTTATGGCTATCACAGGTTTCGCTGTCAAATTCTTACCTCCCTGACGATAGGATGCACAGTCAATTTCTATGTGTACAGAATCCGAAAATATTATGGTACGCCTTCACTCACACCAGCTATGTGACACGATTCTCTTCAGCTCTCTAAAATTATCTGATATTTAAGTTTTCCTATCAGCAATTCCGGAAGGTGATCCACCCTCTCAAAACTCCCTCAAACAAGTGTTACAAAGCACAGGCATGCGGCACTATGTGGTAATCAACAATGCTCCCACAGGCGAAAGGGTTGGAAAGACATTACCGATACGGGTTGTTGTACTGTAATCAACATCACTGTCAATGGTGCAACATGGGAAATGTTAGGATACACTTAGGGCTACTGATGGCGATACTCTTGTTACAGACATATTGTCCTTCCTCTTTGTACACTGTACCAGGTCCAGTTGAACTCTTGTATTGCTATGTAGTGCAGCTGTTTACAAAATGAATCTATCATTCAATACGTTTGGATATATTCCCCAGTGCATTGAAATTACAGTTCACCATGTCAAATCCATCCTTCCCTGACGACTGGACATAAGTAGTAGGACAACATTCTGGTGCGTTCTTTTAGTGCGGGTAGCCTACATCAGGTGCAAGTATGCACTCATGGGCAAACCTATTGGTCTCCTTTGATTGACAGGTCATTAACCTAATGTTCTCCTTTGATTGACTGGTCCTTAAGCTATTGTTCCCCCACCCCCTCCCACTCCCCTCCCCCCTCAGGAAACCTCCAACCTATTACCCCTCCCACTCACTGCTACAGGTACCCTTTCAGGTCAGAGTTATTGGAATAGCCCCTCTCACTCTTATCAATTTGATTGACTAATTAATTAAATTGATCAGTTAATTAACCTCTCCCCTTCTAGTAAACACCCTCCTCTCCCACCCTCCCTTCCGGATGTTGGCGGGAAAAAGACACAGTTGATCGGTCATTTGGAGGGAATTCGACTGCAGTGTTTCGAATATTGTTTAAACACTTTAGACAATATATGAACTATTGTTTAATTATTTTTGGCAGTGTATGGAATATAGTTTTTTTAGTTAAAGAACTTGTCCAGAAATCGATTGCTATGTATGGAATATTGTTTAAACAATTTAGGCAAATTGTGGAATATTGTTTGTTTAAACAATTTAGGGGATTCAAGGCAGTATATGGAACCCTCGCCTCTTGCCCTCTCCCCACTCCTCAACCTGGAAATTGGCGGCTTTGCGGTGGAGAGGAAGGATCACACGAAGGGAAATTCAAGGGTATACTCCTTTTTTCATTTAAAAAAAAAATCAGTTTGCGGGGCTTGGATTTCTCTTGCTCATCATTCTCCGCTGTTTGGAAACATGCATGTCTTGTGAGAAGTAATGACATCGATGGCTTTTCTGTTTTTATTCCGATTGCGCAAGGATTACCGTCATGAAACGCACATCACACGTAATCACACAGTTAAAAATCTTCCGATCGTAAAGCACGCACTGCCCGCTGTCCCCTGTCCACTAGACCGCACAGGACGCTACCAAACACTCTCCCAGGTGTCGGGATGCAATGGCGGCTCCTGCGAAGCTACGATGCGGCCGTAATCAGCTGAACCACGAGCAGATGTCTACTATCGGTAAGAGAGAACATATACACACTCACTCCTAAAGTTACATGGTTCTGCTCTAAAATCAGGCCATAATCTTATATCTCTTCAGTTTCCGACATATCAGTCATGTGGAATGCAGTGCTGTTAACATTCCGACGTAAGAAATGTATTTCTAGAGCTTGACATACATCCTTCTTGCAGGTTTCTCTACGATAAACTAAGGTAACAAACTGTAAAATGAAGAAAACTACTTCCTTAAAATATCGATTCTGTGTATGTGCATGTGTCGCGGATGGCTCCCATGACCTGCAGTAGACCCGACTTAGTGTTTGAGTGTGGATCTGTTGTGCACTATATATCCAGACCGATGTTCAGAGGCAGATCCACCACACATCAAACTTGGATAGGACTCGCAGGTGGACCAAAGACGCGTTATGTCTGAAGGTCTGTTTTATGTTCGAAGTTGGGTCCGCTAGCGGGAGAACCAGATCCTGGGAGCCATCCACAACACATGCACATAGACAGGCATACGGAAAACAGAGCAAAAGCACTACAAACGTGGAATATGTGGGGTGGAGCACGGCCGCCTGTATAAGAGGCCGGAGTCGTCAAGCTCACAACGTCGTAGCCTGTGACGTCAGTAGGCCGGCTAGCGTGACCAGCTAGGCCGAGACTGAAGTTTAGATTCCGTCGAATGAAGACGACGTGTCAGCTATAAATACGCAATCACTTTCTTTTTTTGTAGATTTGGTCCCTATAAATAACACAGTTACCTAGAAAAGCTAATTTCTCGCAGTATTACGCCGGCTTTATGTCGGAATTACGCATTTTATTCTCGTTTCCTTGCAACGATGAACTTTTCAATAACTCACATGTGCTTCATAGCGGTATATTATGACGTTTCTTACCCGAGATTTGGAGATACCAGTTCAGCAAACAATTTTGTGAGGTGCCTATTAACATTATTTACTGACTTGCAATTATTTCAGTCTGTTATTTGAAATGTATTATCATGTTCCTTCCAATATAAATGACAAACTAATATAAAAGTTTCTGACAGCTGCAACATATCTTTCACACCTTTATATATGAGGGTGGCATAATAATAATTTTTAACGAACGTTTTTTGTGTATTGTTCATTAGTATATTAGATTTTTTTTTAAATCACAGGTCATACACAATCTACACATCTTTCTGAGTCAGAATGAACTGGGGACCTTGATGTAGAATTTGCATAAGAAGCATGACCGAAATTTATCAGTGCATTAAAGTTTATTTCATAGTGGCCACCTCCTCCTTGCCAGTACTAATTAGAGCATTTAAGGACTGAGGTTTTGGGTAAGAAAGAAGTTTCATAATTTTGTGTCAAAAATTATGTAATGTTTTTAATTTTCTATTAACTCCCTCCTTCTTGGAACATATTAAATGATCATTTTGGAGTTTGGTCTAATTATTTAACAATATGTTACACATAATGGAAACCAGCTTTTTGTAGATATCAGTAAGTGGCCTTCCACAGAGATATGAATTTGTTAGGGAATCAGTAGGGAATCTGAACACTGAGATGTAATCCTCTCCCTTGCTGGAATTGTAGTTGCTGTTGCAACCAGGAACACATTTTTCTGGCTTCTGCACATAGAATGATGCATTAATTGATAACGACTTAAATCAAAGTACTGTTATGTAAAAATAGCAAATGAGCATTTGAGTGGACTGGTTTTTTCTACTGCTTGGACATCACGAAACACAAGTCTACAGATAGAATCAAATGTGTAGAAATATTCATAATATTAACAGAAAATCACTTAGGAGACGATTCTGATACTATATTTATGAATTCAAAACTTTATTTTCCAATTATATCTACAATATAGTAGAACTTTGTTGCAATTGTGTAGACGAAAGTCAATCACGTAGCACACTTGCACATATACATGTAAAAACACTACAAACGTCACAGAATTGTATACTTACATTGTGTTATATCTTCGACTGTAGTCACGACTACTTGCTATAATTTTTGCAGAGTCCAGTATAGCATAATTACACTGTAATGTCGGATAAAACAGACACCGCGAAAGTACGTAAACAACTGCTTCCGTTCGCTACCTTATAGCCACAGCCATGCGGTAGGCCTTAACGTAACGTTGCCACATTTCAGTCCTCCTGCCTCTAATACAGGCGGCCGTGGGTGGAGGCGACTGGTTGCAATCGAGTGCAGTGTTGTACTATGCCTCCTGATCAGAAAAATAGTGTACTTGAGCTAGTTGTTGGCAGCTGTACTACATTTACAAGCAATTTTAGAACACGGAAAGATAGTTGATATCATGATCGCATGGGTAGAACTGACATAAAATCGATAGAATTGCGAAAAATGACGGAAAATACGTATAAATTGAAGGAATATACACCGAAATATGGGGAAATTGAGGAAGTACTTGCGTGTCTCCTGGTTGGCGCAGAACACTTGTACATGGGAACAAGTACGCAAGAGGAATCCGAGAAAATGTCGACGTGGAAGCGGAGTGAACCATGGAAACAGCCACTTCTATATCCGTTCAGGCACCTTCTATCATAAGTCAATTTAGGTAAATGTGATACACGCGAGTTGACTACTGTGTTTGACGCTTTACAGGAAAACAGAGAACGATCTGCCTCTAAACTTACATGCATCTGCGTTAAACAGAGAGTGGACGGAGTAATCGAGTGAGATGGAGCTGTAACAAGGTGCGATTTAATGGCAGACTGATGATGCATTCTAGAGAGGGAGGGCGATATTGCTGCAGGTCATTTGACCATTTTTTCCGCTGTTCTGTCAGGAAGAATCAGTCACGTCACATAGCCTGCATTCTGTATGTGACTTAGAGCACTGTCTACTTGTGATCATTATCAGCAAACCTCTCGGTCATCAGAGGACATCCATCTCATGTGTGATGAAACGTGACCATCCTGTTTCGATACAGTCCTCTAAAAGAACGAAGATTTATGCGATGTACGTGACTCCCCTGTCGCATCTTGGGTATAAAATCATGACTTCTGCTTCATACGTAAGATGATTGTAAGTTAGCAGTAGCATGTTGGGGTGATAGGCGTGAATGGCCCCTGAAGGACGTGGATCTGCTTCGGACTACAGTAGCTGTATCTAGTTTGAAGACGCACCACAATGCAGTAGCAAAATCTTCGTCCCCCTCCCAGTCCCCAAACCGTCTTTCATACTACCTTGTGTTGCAGGAACAGGCTTCATTTGGGGCTGACATTACACATCGTACATTGTTGGCAGCGCTACGACATGTTACCATATCCACTGAGCTAGTGTACATTTCTTACGGCATCAATCGTCACCGTTTATTGTTTGCAATCCTTCTCAATCAGCCATCGCCTAAGTTCGGTAATTTCATTCCGACGTTGCACTGTTGGAGACGTGTAATCGAACTGTAGGTCTGATAATATACACCACAGCTTATTAACGTCTATATTCAATGTCACGGTATTTGTATGGAAAAGCCACTTCATTCGGAGGTAATGAAGTACTTCGATTTACAAAGCCAGTATAGCTTTCAACATGGATACTTGTGTGCACATCTAGAACCAAGACCGATTTTGATAGTAATATGGTCGTTGCAATCTTGTTTTTTCAACATCTTTGTAAGATGAGTACACCTCTCTTTCTAAGACACAGTAGTACCACTCACAGGAAAAACTTACGGGACATGTCCACCCATCGCAGAGTTTCGCTCATTATTGTTTCGTATCGCCAGCAATCGGTTACTGGCGAAGTATTGTACTTAGTAGTAGGGGATGCGTGATAGGTTCGCCTTGAGCATCAGGTTTATGAAGTATGTGTGTTTGTGTGTGTGTGTGTGTGTGTGTGTGTGTGTGAATGTGTGTGTGAATGTGTGTGTGTGTTCCGACATGTGCAAAGGAAATGACTATGTGCATTGTAAGGAAGTTGTGGATTAGATATGGAATACTGTGACAGCAAAGGTAAAAGTATATAAAGTCATAATAATGGTACAGATACCTATTTGAGAGTCACTGCCGTCCGTTGGTAGTATTTCCGATACTTGCCCATTGTCGAATGCAATATAAGAGACTGTGATCGTAATATTTAATTGTAAGTACAGTGATCAAATATGTATGTGGCCGGTTTCCTAGGTCGATTCTTTCTAGGAGTGCGTGGCGCGCGGCGACGGTGGCCTGTGGCGGGAATGATTCACGATTCCCACTAACGGCAGGAGCCATCCTAATGGAAAGGCCTGTTGGATTGCAGGAATTTAGCTGACTTTACCGTGTCGTCCTCTAGATGGCTGAATACCGAACTAATACTTAGCATGTTTTGGAGCGCTTTCGTGATCGCGTGGATACTTGGGAAGATTCAGTATGGATGTGCGTTAATTGACCGATTGAGTGCTTCTGCACATTTCCCTCCTGTATTTGGTTGAGAGAACATCGATTGTCGGTGTGCAAGTAGCAGGTGAAAGACGGGTGGAAGACACGTTTGTTTGCTCTCTAGACATGAGAAACCCCTTAGTTGACTTGGTAAATAATAAGAATGATTTATAAACTGCTTTATCACCGACGTCGGTTTTCTCGAGAGGAAATGTCGGTTTCCTCCATTTCTTCGGGTTTTCACGGGAAGATCTTCACAGATGGGATAAGTTTCTGGTTATTCAGTGGTTTACAGCATGGGGCACCTCTCAGGTTTCTAGAGAAATAACTTCCAGTCAATATCTCCAGAATTATACGGTGCCAGCTATACAGCTATATTACCAATATTCCTATTTGCTTGATATCGAGAAGTATTGAGTAAGTGGTATATATTCTGCCAAAACAAATGAAAACACATGTGTTCTTGTAATATCAGTGTCTGGAGAAGGGTGTAAGAAGCAAACAAGGAGGCGGGGGCTAGAAACAGTGACGCCTTTGTGCCGACGAGAACCGACTCAGCCTTTGTACAAAAGTCTGTGTATGAGTGTCGGGTGGTCGCTACTGTGTTTCCTATCATGAGAGAGGCATAGATTCGGCATATCGATGGCTGTAAGGGGAATGAAAGATTTTTGTTTGGTGGAAAATTATGTGTGCTATAGATATTGAGATTCGTTCCAGAACGAAGGCCATCCAGAGCATTTCCAGTACACTGCCCGGTGTCAGACTGTGGCAGAAATCTTGATTATTAATTGTAGTTCCACTGATAAATATGTACCTGGTTCCTAATATTCTTGTGAGTCTGGAGATGCCCATAGAAAGCACTGCAGGAAGCAATCTGATCAGGGCCAGAAACATCATCTCAGTGGTCGAGTCCAAGAAAACTTCTGGCTTATACTGATTTCGCTCATGGCTCCCCCTGGGCGGGAGAATTGTGAACTGAAGCCCGCATCACCTAGGACAGCGCTTTCGCGCATGGTGGCGGACCGGAAAAGTACCGGTGTTGAGGGGGGTGGGGGGTTGGTGCAGAATAGAGTGGGCAAACGAAGTATACGTTGGGGAACTACATTGCTGCATACACCTGTCAGACTCGTTTGCCAACGGTACATTGTATCATACATTAAAGTCTATTAGTGGAATAATAAATATTAAAACCAATATCGATCAATCTTCATGACAGAAATATTAATTCATGTCGTTAATTTATGTCCACTGCATCACAGGTTTACTCTGCATGATGTTGAGAGATGGGAACAACTGACGCAGCTTTGCGAAGACGTGAAGCACAATTTTTCTCAAAATGAAATTGAAGCTGCTTGCAATAATTACTATTTATTGCTATTTGAGCTGCATTATAAGTAAAAATTCAATACACAACAAAATTAACTTCGAGCACAAACCGAAACCATTATATTTGCTGGACAACTGCTTCTGCTTAATAAATTTTTTAAAAATATGTAAGTTTTGTGGGTGTGTTAGTCTGCTTGTGTTTGACGATAGTTAAGTGTAATCACTACTTGTAATAAAGAATTAGTGGTAGAAAAGACTAATGTAAAAGACTATCGCGAAAATTCTCAGTAAGTTGTCATATTTTTCGTTGTTAATGGGCATTATGAGTGTAAACTAACACGTTCGATATTACAGTGAGAGACCACATTTATAATCCATTGAACAAGCAAAGAGTTAATCATCATCTGCGAATAACTCCAGGAATGCTTACCAATAACATCGAAAACCACCGATATCTCGACAAGTAACAATTACTGTCATTTTAGGGTCTTATCCAGTTCGTGCCTTGAAAATGAAAGAAGTTTACAACATGGTGGCAGAAGCTTAACTTCTGCTTGCGCAATATGTTGAACATTACAGTCTGCATAATTAAAAGAATACAAAGTCCTACTAAAAACGCTAGGAATCTGATATTTTGCCAACTGATAAGTTGACAAACAGATTTTTTAAACCATGAGTCTTTAATAAATATTATTACTTTGTTCCAAAGTCTACGTCGTAATACCATCATCACTTCTATTTGAGTCTGTTTGCGAATAGTAGGATTTTAAATGTATGATGATAGGTTCAAGGCTTATATCCATCACCACTTCCCTCTCACATTCTTCTTTCTAAAGCTTTTCAGCATGCCACACAGACTGTGCCCACGATGCAGGTGGGATGTTGTCTGTTGCCTCATTGTTTATTGCCTCATGCGCAAGCGATTCACTGTATGTTGTCTTGAATGTTTTGTTTTCTCAGACATACCCTTAGAACCCTGTGCTCAAATTAATTCTATGGGGCTACAATGGCAGTGACACATGGGTAAACACAATACTGTGTGATCCCATTCACGTGCAAGAAAGTGAAGTCTGTACGTTCTGTCACGTGACCTGAACAGCATAAATTAACGAGCTGCAGGAGATCGACTTGAGTCTGGTTTATACGGTTCTTAATATTTTTATTTTTAAGCCAGGGAAAATATCCTTTTTTCTGGTGTTTGTCTTTGAAGTTTTCTCTATAACAACTGACTTATAATTGGCAATGACTGACTTGAAAGCAAGGTATGACAAGAATTGTGAATCACGTCACAAAAGTTCCATTTGTTGCCCAATGGTAATCACTGCTGTTTTTTTTGCACATAAATACAAGTTTATTCTCAGAAATAAAACCATGCAAAATAATTTTCCGAAAACCTACCCCTATGAGAACTTTACAACTGCCAGTACCATCACTCATTTTCCAGCAGACCTTCTTGGAATGATTGTAATTGACCCCTGTTTCATCAAGGTAATACACTGTTGAACTGCCTCCTTCTCTTCTATTGTGAATCTTTATAAGGAATATAGTTCATGCTGGACTTAGGTCACTTCTTTGAACTAAAAACTCTCTTCTCAACATATCTGGAACCAATATCTTTTAACACTTTTGCACTTGAGCCCATTGCCGACATGTGTTCCAAGCTAATGTGCATTTTCATGATTTTTGGAATTCAGTAACTTTTTCAGCTGTAATGCTAGAGGTAAAAATTTGAAATGCTTTTGCAGACTGATGTGTCATCTTTTTGAAGCAATAGGTTCTGACAGGCGAAAGAAAGAAACAAATTTTGCATACCAAAAAATATTACTGTATACACACGTCAAACAAAGTTTTGCATAAACTTGGCTCTGAGAGTTCCGAAATCTGTACAGAAAATTGGAACAGAGATCAATATAAACATCATTTCCATCCTCTTTGTTGCTCATCAAAACCACACGTCATTAATGGAACAAAGCAGTCACCACACCACTCTCAACTGTTGCAAAATGTATGTAAGATGTCGGCGATGACGTCATCCAAGATAGCGGCGTGTAGACTTGACAACAGCGTATGACGTCATCCAAGATGGCGGCCATGACTTCAGTTGTTGACACAAGTACCATTATCTAAGGTGGCGGCTTTTGGCGGGAAAGTGGCAACATCACTCCCCAAGAAAAATCGTGGGAAGTTCAAATTCCAACAGGATAATGCATCACACCAAGGAAAATCGCGGGAAGATAGGTCACTTGGGCTACCTCCACTAATCTGTCATCTGAGCGCCACTTCTTCCTATGAACTAGCGCCAAGTTCAAATTTTGGCTGTAAATAAAGGTCATTCACGTACCTCTGCTAAGCTAAGAAAATGGCGCGGAAGAAAGGGCACTTGGACTAACTTCAGTCACCCGACTGCCACCTCCTCCTAAGGATTTGCGCGGGAAAAGAACTTGACCAGTGCTGGACATAAGTCTTTATTTTGCATGCACGTCTTTATTTAAACAATTTCATGCCGCAAAGCCATCTAGTGTGTTCACCATGAGGTCTGGACTCCAATTGACCAAGTACACAGAGTCACCAACAGAGGGCGCTGTCGTACAAGATGGCGGCAATGACGTAAGGTGATGACGCAAGTACTGTTATCCATGCTGGCGGCAAACAGTGTCTTCACCTCGAGGCCTAGTACATATTGACACCACCAGAGAGCGCAACCGCATTTTCCTAAATACCACACTCACCTGGACTTAGAAGGAAATAGTTAAAGTCTCCACCACGATGCTCAACCAACCGCCATGTCCCCTTACCAACCCTTGTTGTCGGGCTAACGTATACTAAAGTACACTAATGTGTACTAATATGTACTAATGTGCACTAACGTTGCATGGGGCTTAATTAAATATAATGCTAACTATTTTAGTTTTGGTAGCTGTATGTGCGGCTAAGAAGTCTCGTAAATGGTTGGTCCTGACTAATATTACTCCGCAATCTGACTGCACAGAATAACAACAAAGAATGAAAGGAAATTTCCGTTAACACAATTAATTAATTAAGTCACCAGCAACTATAAAGCTACGAAACAACAAAGCACAAATGTAACTGTTCTGTGTGTCGAAGTGTGATTCAACGTACACATCTGGCACGGTTCTTCCTCAATAAGACACGATATTTTCAACACCATTTACACTGAAGTAATTAAAAAAAAGAACTACTGTGATTGCACATAGAAACCAGAGTTACAGTCTAATACAAGAACACGAGCCAGATGCTTTGTTGACTGAACCTGTGACCAAGAGGCATTGTTATTTAGGACATCTGAAATAAAAAAATTCTTCACCTTTATGTATATTGACAAAAAATACACTTTGATCATTACAACATCCCCAATCGAACAACATATGTTGTCTTGCCCAACAGAACAATTGCACACGACATGCTCATAACTAGTTCTCTATCGACATCGTCCCAACAAGCACTGATCATGTCTACCTCAGAACTACAACTGCCCAAAGCAGCTTCTCAGCTACAACTGCCAATGGAGGCGGCTGAATAATACTCTTTGGCGCAATCTCTGGCGCTGTGACTCAGTGTAGCCACCTTTCATATGCCCCTCCTCCACGGGCTAGAATTTGATGGTATTTTTGCCAGCATTGGTGGTGTAAATAGCACCAAATTCGTCCAAAAAAATAAAGACAAAAATAAAAAAAATATAAAATAAGTAAATACCACATAACTAAATAAATTTTGGCTTTGAACTGACCCTTCAATAACCTAATATATAAAATACAGTAAGGAATACAATGCTTGCATACATATGATTTTACATAATAGTTTACACATGTATCATGTGGTTAAACAATTCAATCAATAGCGTCAGCAATGACGAATAGCTGCAGATAAGAGTCTCATAACATTTCGTAAACAGTAAACACACAAAAATCAGTTTATACAAATATTCACATAAAATCCTTTCAATAGTTCAATAGTTCAACTACTCCTCACAGTAGTTGACAGTTCCAACAGCAGCACCCAGCAATGGTCAACAGGTGCAAATAGCAGTCTCATAACATTTCATCAGCAGTATTTAAACAGCTCCAACAGTGGCACCCAAAAATGGCGAGCAGGCGCAGACACCAACAAGTGACATTATCTCAGTAGAAGCAGTTCCATTAGTGACACCCAGCAATGTTGAACAGGTGCAGACACCATTAAGTGACATCATTTCAGTAGAAGCAGTTCCATCATTGGCAACCAGCAATATTGAACAGGTGCAGACACCAACAAGTGACATCATTTCAGTAGAAGTAGACCATCAGTGGCACCCAGTAATTTTGAGCAGTTGCAGACACCAACAAGTGACATCATTTCAGTAGAAGCAGTTCCATCAGTGGCACCCAGTAATGTTGAACAGGTGCAGACAGCAACAAGTGATATTTCAGTAGAAACAGCTTCAACAGTGGCACCGAGCAATGGGGAACAAGTGCAGGTAACAGTCCATAATATTCACTATGCAGACACCAACAAGTGACATCATTTCAGTAGAAACAGTTTCAACAGTGGCACCCAGCATTGTTAAGCAGGTGCGGACAGCAACAAGTGACACCATCTCAGTAGAAGCAGTCTGTCAGTGGCACCCAGAAATGCTGAACAGGTGCAGACACCAACAAGTGATATCATTCAGTAGAAGCAGTTCCATCAGTGGCACCCAGCAATGTTGAGCAGGTGCAGACACCAACAAGTGACATAATTTCATTAGAAGCAGTTCCATCAGTGGCACCCGGCAATGTTGAGCAGATGCAGACACCAACAAGTGACATCATTTCAGTAGAAGCAGTTCCATCAGTGGCACCGATCATGTTGAACAAGTGCAGGTAACAGTCCATAATATTCACTATCACTAATTAGACAGTTCATCAGAATTTATCAGCAGTAATTAAACATTTCCAAGTGGCACCCATCAATGGTGAACAAGTGCAGTTAACAGTCCATAATATTTACTATCACTAATCAAACAGTTCATCAGAGTTTATCAGCAGAAATTCAACATTTCCAAGTGGCACCCACCAATGTTAATACGTGTAAGCATGAACAACAGTTTGAATGCACACACAATTGCTTTTACAAAATTGTTATCAATGCTCTTACACTAAACATACAAATTATAATAAACACACAAATTATATCAGATAATTGTCATATTAACTATTATAAATACACAAATATCAGTAAACCTATAATATTTATGGGTGTCAGTGCAGGCCACAACAAAAAAGTAAAATAATATTTAGGAGATAGTTCGGTACCAATTATTTGGGATTAGGAAAGGAAAACACACAAAGCACACTCACTCATCTCTCATCCACATTTAAGTACTAGTGTGTAATTGAATAGTGTTAACTGTGTAAATGCAATTCTGTCAAAATTTGATGCTCAGTATATGTATCAAGTAGTAGTAGTACAGTGTATAACAGTCATTAATAGTTAGTCAATGTCATAGTCATCATGTCAAGACCAATGTTTGCCAAGCCAACTTTTTCTGAACAACTGTCAGCATGCCATGATATGCAAATACTTCTTTTCTCCCAAAAAACAAAGTATATATTGCTTATTGATTTAACAAAGTGTGTGTGTGTAGACAATCTTCTAGTGTTCTAGTCTGCCATCTTCATCCTCCTTGTTCCATATAAACCAACAAAAAAAATATGCTCCTCTTATCCACCAAAACTCCAGTAATCAGCCTCACATGATCTCAATACCTCAATAATACCTCTTCAATACGTCGATACATATAAACCTTATCACCAATATCATTTACCTTACCTCTTGTCCACCAAAACTCCAATAATCATCAACATCACACAATCTCAATACCTCAATAATACCTCCTCAATACATCAATACATATAAACCTTATCACCAATATCATTTCACTTCTGTAACAACTCTTTTCTCTAGTCAGTCTCCTCGAACAAGTACAGATAAAATCCCAGTGCAAACTTCAATTGATCATCCCATAAAATCCGAAGACACAACGTCCACACACAACCTCTGTGTAATCCACATGACCAAATCTTCTACTCATTATGAATTTAAAATACATTTTGGTTACCTTGTCCAAAATTAAACAAAAGAAATGCATACATGACCTCTAACAGCCTTTAGTTTGAATAACTTTCAGTAAGTAAGCACGAGTACGGAGTGTGAATGATCGTAATAATTCACAGTGTGTACACAACTTCAAGAATCATAGCAAAACAGAAGCAAACATGTGGAGTATTTCTTGTGTCAAGTGTCACTTGCCATTTCAATTGCTCACAAAGAATGCAGTGTAATAACTGTCAGTGGTCTAAACCTAGTGTTGGTATTTCTTGTCGTTAGCTTCCTTTCTATAAGCATCAATTTATATAATTTATAAAACCTCCAGCTCATGGCAGTTCATTTTCTTATTTTAAAATGTAAAGCACTGAGCGTAAGCAAAACATGCAATAGCGAGTAAATATAACAGTAGAGAACAGAATGTCAACAAGTGGATGTAGCACAATCCCTCCTGTACCAATGTCGTTTGTATAATTATAGCAGTTCATTTTCTTATCTTAAAATATAAAGCATTGAGCGTAAGCAAATATGCAATAGCGAGTAAATTTACCAGTAGAGAACAGAATATCAACAAGTGGATGTAGCAGAATCCCTATAACGAGGCTCTGCCAAGCGAACAATATATAATCAACACCATAGTATGACCTAAACTCCATGTTCGTACACTGTATATCAGCATTTCTATATACCAAATTATACAGTAGTTATGACAACAAAACAGAAATGTGTAAATATGCAATCCATACGCAAAGCAGCAAGTATATATCTTACATAATAAACAGGTCATTAGCATCATATCCGCATAAGCAAATAAATGTTCATATGTAATCTTAATAACTAAACATGAAGGCGCAAGCAGATAAATCACAAAGTATAACTTACATACATAACCATATCAGCACAATTAATCAGGTGACAATTATAATTTAAATAAATAAGCACAGTGAAAAAGCATAGCAGCAAAGCGATGCATAATATACACAAGTAACAACCCTGTTCATTAATAAAACATTGTCAAAATAAGCAAATGTACGCAAGCACGTCGCTTCACAAGTCAATTCATAGAACATAAAATTTAGCGCTAAGTATAAATCACGTATTCGCGAGCAGCAAATTACGTCTAATGTACGTACCTAAGTGGAAAATTGTATTCTGAAAAATAAACTCAATTAATAGTTACCTTTTTAGTTTATTACTTTCTTCTTCGAAATGACATTCTTCCTGAAATTTTCTCGATGGCAAGTCCTCTTAACGTCGGACACACACAGAATTTACCTGAAGTTCTTAAATATTTTATACAACTGTATCCTGAAAAATACTGAACGTTAATAACATGATTCATCAAGTCACTATAGCTTCATACTGAATTTATTCGGAGAACTTAGACTGTGTATTTGTTTATGGCTGTCAATGCATTCGAACTGAGCGCTCGATCAGCTGTAGGTACGCGTGACGTAGGAAGTAATTGTTTGCGGTCAACGACTGCCTTGTGCGGCGCGCAGACTTGACTGTTGCTTTGAGTATGTGTCGCCGCCAGAACACGGCGCGGTATCCTTGTATTCTCTGCGTGTTTACGTATAACTGTTAGCTTCTCAAAAGTATATCATTCCAAAAAAATTTTAACGTTCGATATATGATGTATTCCCTTAGAGCGCCGCGATTTAAGAGTTTCTACTTCGACAGTGTTATCATAAATAATTTTGCAAACCACATATGGACCGTTATAAAGCAGAAAAAAATTGCGACACAAGCCTTTTCCTTTGTGAGACAAATGATGAGACTTAATTAACACCTTTTGACAAACTGACAAGGTTTTTAAACGAGCAGGGCGTTTAGCTGATTTGTCTCTTCTAGCAGCCTCAGATGCAATATTTTGTAGAGCCAGGTTGACAACTTCAGAATGCCGCAGTTTCCGTGAAGGCGGAAAAGGAACGATTTCAGAAATGCGATTTGTCGGTGTTTTATTTTTTAATATCAATATAGGCGGTAAGGAAGTTGAATCATTAGGGAGTTCATTCAGAATGTTTTGAAAAATATGAAGATACTGATCTCATGTTCTGCGATTATGATGACAATAAAGACGACACAATTTATTGATTTCCTTCATCCATCTCTCTGAAGCGTTAGATTGAGGGTGAAAGAGTGAAATGAAAATTGGTTTAATCTTACGACGCCGTAGAGTACGAAGCCAAATTTCGCAGCGAAACTGTGATCCATTATCTGATATAATCTTATCAACATGTCCCACTTCTTTACGAAAATGTTTAATGAAAGCATAAGATACTGAACGAGTTGTTGCTTTGCGTAAATGTGTAAAACACACATATTTTGATGTCAATTCCACTGCTATCAAAATGTACGCAAAACCATTAGTAGAACGAACCACTGGACCGAACAAATCGACTGCAGCCATGTCCTTTAATTTCGCTGGAATGATAGGAAACAACGGTGTGCTGTGAGAAATAGTTGGCGGCTTAGCCTTTTGACATAATTTGCATTTGGCAAGAACAGATCGAATACGTTTTTCCATATTACTGAAGTAGCAATTTTCTCGTAATTTATGAAAGCATTTTCTGGGACCAAAGTGTGCATAACTGAAATGCGTATACCAAATCAATTTATTAACCCACTCATCGGGAATGCAAACTAACCAAACAGAGTCCTCGACCGATTTTCGTTTAAAAAGAATATCATTGCGAACTAAATAATACTGTCTAATCGCTACGCTTTCCTTTCTCCTCCACTTCTCCTTAATGTCCTTTCAGATTGGATCCTTGTTTTGCTCCTCTGCGATGTCCTGGAGAGACGACGAAATAAAATTTTCGAACGCGGCACCTTGAATATACATCAAACAATAATTGTTTTCTTTGTAGTCCTCCTCAGCACTTTGTTTCAAACTCATAGGTGCACGTGATAAAGCATTAGCAATAATATTTGAAGAACCCTGTATGTAAACAATACTAAAATCAAATTGCTGTAGATACAGCGTCCATCGTGACAATCTTCCATGTGTTAATTTTGCTGACATAAGAAATTCCAGAGCTCGATGATTGGTGTAAACCTTATTATGTCTGCCATACAAAAGGATGCGAAATTTTGTGAAAGTCCATACAACAGCCAAAGCTTCAAGTTCCGTAATCGAATAATTCTTTTCTGATTCAGAGAGAACACGACTTCCAAATGCAATAGTTTTCTGTACCACAACGCCGTTTTCTTCTATCTCTTGAAATAAGTATTCACCTAGGCCTGCGTATGATGAGTCCGTCGCCGAACAAAAATCTTTAGATAAAACCGCATGTGAAAGAAGTGGAGCACCAACTAAAGCATCACGAAGTTGTTCAAATTCTGATTGAGCTTCCTCATCCCAACACCAATTAGAATTCCTTCCAGATAGTTCACATAAACGAGGTGTGGCCAAATCGTCCAATCTAACAAAGCGTCTAAGAAAATTACAGACACCAAGGAAACTACGAACATCACATTTTGTAGTAGGAACAGCATAATTACGAATAGCGTCTAGTTTCTCTGGACCAGGAAGAATACCTTCTGTAGAAATAATATGACCATGAAATTTCACCTCAGAACGACCAAATTCAGATTTTTCCAAGTTCACTGTAATGTCAACTCTTGCAAAAATACGTAATAATGAATCCAAAATTTTGTTATGCTCACTCCAAGAACGTTTAGCAATAAGAATATCGTCAACATATGAAGTAATATTGTCACGAAGATAAACAGGTAAAATTTCGTTTAAACTACGAATGAATGCTGATGAAGATACAGTAAGTCCAAGCGGTAATTTCCGAAATCACTTTTGGGTAAAATAGTCATATCCGGTTATTCTTTAGCAACTCTCTAGATAAATTGATAGTTGAAGAGTTGTTTTGATAGATACAAAGAATAGTAAAAGAGTAGGCAGCGGTGCAGAAAACTAAAAGGAAAATAGCACCACTACAGCTCGGGGCACTGTGCATGCTACGGCACATATTCACTTAGTGTAGCGAATCCCCTGAGGACTTAAATAGCCATACATAAATTCCAATTTGTGACATAGTGGCCAATTTGGTGGAAGTGAGTAGATAAATTGATTTAACCATGAACATGGATGTATGTCATTCTTAGAATTGCGAAAGATCTTAAATTTCCGAACAGATAAAAAGTGTTTATAGTCAAAGTTTTCGCCTCGTGGCGACAAAGACCTACCGCGTCTGTCCACATCTCAATGTCGATTATTGTCAAGTTCGCACGCCTGGCGCTCTCTTGTTGTTTCTCGTAAATGAAATAAATTATTTTCTTCAAAGCTCTCTGCTGACTGTGATTCTAAATTTCTTCTGCTGCCTTTTCCTAAGATTTCGCCTTCAAGTTGTTTGACTTGCTTTCGTAAAGCCTCAAATTCCCTTTTAAGGCGTTCATTAAATTTTCCCTGATTTTCAACAAGTTTATTGATGTTCTGGAACTCTTCGCTTTCTACAAATGGCAATGGAGCTGTATCATCTGAATCTCTGTCCTCATTTAATCTAAGATTTGTCAATTTATCTGAAATCTCCTCAACTCTTTCCGATAAGTCACCTATTTGTTCTTTCTGTTTATTTACGCCTTCCATAAGTGTCGCGACTTGGGTTTCAGTATTGACACATTTAGTAGTTAACTGTTCACATGGTTGTGTTAGATTATTTATTCTGTCATTTGGTACAGATTCCTCGATTCTTTCAAATATTTCTTCCTTATCGTGTGCACTTTGTAAATTTAACTCTAAATTTTTTTGTATTATCACGAAATCTCTTTCTTCCTGTTCTCAATCCTGTTCCTTTTGTCTGATTTCTATTGAAATTAATCTATTATTGTGAGCATTCAAAATCGGTTGTACTTCTTCTCTAATTTCTTCCTTTAATTCATCTTTCATGTTTTTAAAACATGTACCTATTCATGAGTCTAACTGTGTTTCCATTGTTTCCATCTCGGTTTTAATTGTTCCTATTTGTGAGTCTAACCGTGTTTCCATTGTTCCCATATTAGTTTCTATCTGTGTTGTCAATGTTCCCATCTCGGTTTTAATTGTCCCTAGTTGTGAGTCTAACCGTGTTTCCATTGTTCCCATCTATGATCCCAGATTTAAAATAGCACCCATCAACTGCTCCAAATTAACTGGTTCAAAATTCTTTTCGCCCCTAACATTTCCCGTAAAACTAACTTCCTTCGTCATAGCCGTAAAGCTATCTGTGTTCAATACTATTTCAGAATCTTCTATTGTTAATCTCGTATTCTGTGAATTTTTTGATTGTGAAAAATTTTGAACTAGTTCCAGACTATTTTTCCTGCTTATTAAATTATTTTCTACTTCATTATTCATCATACTATTCTCCTGTGTTGGCGAGTTCGCCATGTTAACAATTTCGTCATTCTGACTATCCATCATTTTTGCCTTTTTTATCGATCGCGTAATCATTTACAAAACATACAAAACTCGTCACTATACGAAAATTACACACAAAATGATACTTTATCACCAACAATACCAATCACACAAAATGCTTCCCGACAAACACGCCTAACAAACACTTAAAACCTTCACAATTGCACAAAATTGTCAAACTGTATACAAGACACCAAAATTAAATTCTGCCAAAATACCATTAAAAGAATGACAAGACAACTACAAATGTTCATTTACCAAATCTACACATGCAATATAGTCTACAATTACTAAACTACAAATTACTACAACAATCCTACTGTCTGCTATTTTTACTATCAAAAGAATTCCAAGGCACGATCCGAAGCAGCGGTCACCACGTGCATGGAGCCTTAATTAAATAAAATGCTAATAATTTTAATTTTAGTCACTGTTTGTCCGATTACGAAGTCTCGTAAACGGTTGGCCCTGACTAATATTACTCCGCAATCTGACTGCACAGAATAACAACAAAGAATGAAGGGAAATTTCCGTTAACACAATTAATTAATTAAGTCACCAGCAACTATAAAGCTACGAAACAACAAAGCACAAATGTAACTGTTCTGTGTGTCGAAGTGTGATTCAACGTACACATCTGGCACGGTTCTTCCTCGATAAGACAAGATATTTTCAACACCATTTACACTGAAGTAATTAAAAAAAAAGAACTACTGTGATTGCACATAGAAACCAGAGTTACAGTCTAATACAAGAACACGAGCCAGATGCTTTGTTGACTGAACCTGTGACCAAGAGGCATTGTTATTTAGGACACCTGAAATAAAAAAAATTCTTTACCTTCATGTATATTGACAAAAAATACACTTTGATCATTACAACATCCCCAATCGAACAACATATGTTGTCTTGCCCAACAGAACAATTGCACACGACATGCTCATAACTAGTTCTCTATCGACATCGTCCCAACAAGCACTGATCACGTCTACCTCAGAACTACAACTGCCCACAGCAGCTTCTCAGCTACAACTGCCAATGGAGGCGGCTGAATAATACTCTTTGGCGCAATCTCTGGCGCTGTGACTCAGTGTAGCCACCTTTCAACGTGCACTGATGTATACTAACATGCACAGCGAATGACGTCACCCAAGATGGCGACTGTGATGACAGTTGATGTTGCAAATGCCACCCCCACCCCCCAGCTGGAAGTTAGAAGTTTGATGGAAGATAGGTCAATTGGGCTACATCCAGTAATATAACCCCCCTCCCCCCGAAAAAGCGGCGGTAAGTTCAAATTACAAACATGATAACGCATCACACCAGGGTTATCTCTACTAACTTAACAAAATCGCGTCAAAATATTTTACTTGGGCTATCCCCTCTAATCTAAGCCACCTGATCAAACACCTCATCCTAGGTACTCTCACAGAGTTTAAATGTGGTGGTAAAGAAAGGTCACTTGCGGTTTATCAACCAACCTAAGAAAATTGCAGAAACAAAGCTCACCTCCACTAACCTATGTCACCCATCTGCCACATCTTCCTAGGGACTGGTGGGAAAATGGCTCAGCCAGTGCTGGGCGGCTGGAGAGAGAAAGGAATGTGCTTTATCTCCTTTGGAACAATTTATTTACAGATGGAGTATACTTGTCACAATGACACAAAACATTCGCCCTGATATCCTTGGGGACACAATACAAAGTCTGAAGACATGCAAACTACTAGTAAATAACGGAACATACACGCTTGCTAATTGTAGACTGTCGAAGTAATGCGTTCCACAGCCTATACACATGCAAACTACTATACCGAAATAATTTTAGTACAGATCTGCAAACTCCTCCTAAATAATGCAGCACAGTGATGTGCAGACACCAAATCATAAACTGTCCAAATAACAGCCTACAGATCTACTCAGAAATACTGCAACAGACACGCAATCAATGTACGCAAGAACCCTCAGCCACCCCTCATCCACTAGACCACACAGGAGGGTAACAGCAAACCGCGCGAAATGACGCGGCCGTCAGCTGTCAAGCTGTCAGATGAGGCGGTGGCGCCCCTTTAATATTAGACACCTGAGAAATTCCTCGCTAAATATATGATAACCTACGAGCTATTGATAACGCGACCGGATGCTCGCGCCATCACAGCCGCGAGCAACTGCCGGATGCAGGTGAAAGTTGCCTCTATTTTCGAGTATACAGTCACTGTTATACTGACGTCAGAGAACTATAAGGTGCGCTCATGCAGACCCCATGTGCGAGACTCCTCTGGCCGCATGTGTCTTTACAGTTGATGACAGAGTAGCTACAAACTTTCGCAAACGCAACTAACAATGTTCTCAATCTTCTACTCATCTCAAATGACTATGTTAAAAAGAAAAACCGAGTCGACATCGCGGAAATTGTGTAGTGTCCCAGAAATAGTTAACGCTCGCTTTCTTGGTGTCTCAGCTTGATGCACGAAAATTGTTGCCCTAACAGAACCTGTTTACGAAAATAACGCAGAATTACACAGAATGCAGACTTCCTTGCAACCTAACGTGGTACCGGCTCCATTACGTGTTACCGTTCCTGCTTTCAACACACACAAACGTTCCTTCCACTATGTAGAGGCTCCTATATCCCAGCACAAACGATGTTAATGAATCACGCATTATGATTGACTCTTATCGAATTTACGCGCCGAATTACTGATGCCGCTGCTATCGCTGCGCCATCCACCTTTTCTTTCTTTCTGCAGACGAGACTTTCAGCAGGAAAATTATTTTGCACAGATCGCTAAAGTGCACTCACAGTTAAACCTGCAATGTTGTCTACAGATCATCAAATACGTACGACACTGACAAGAATATTGCAAGCCAGGCACATATTTACAATTCTAACTACAATTAAATATTATTAAGATTGCCACAACAGTCTGGCACCGAACGATGTATACGTAATTTCTGCTCTCTACAGTTGTGCTTTTAGAAACGAATCTTAGTATCTATAGCGCACATAATTTTCCGCAAAAAAGATCGCTCTCATACCCTCGTGGGTATCGATGTGCTGAATCTATATGTCCCTCACGATTGGACACACAGTCATCCTCTCTAGTCATGCCACAATATAAAGCATAGCAACTTTACAATGCAATGTATACACATTTTACAGAAAATAAGCCACAGTAACTTTACAATACAATATATACACATTTTACACAAACAGTGCAGTTATCTTTTATATCTGTACAGCACCCAAAAAAAATTATGGTATGCCTACACTCACTCCTGCTATATGTCACTATGTTCCTCAGTCTTAGGGAAGCACCATCAGCCTTGTCTTTCATTCTACAGGCGTGACATTCAGCGGCAATAAACTATTTTACACTGATCACCATATTACACCGACAACTAAACCTCACAAAGTGCCATAAATATCGTCAAATATGGAAGACTCTTACTCAATTTCACTGCTCTCCCACTGAGAACAGGAGCTTGAATATTAGAGCGTGAAACCAATATCCAACCCAGCAATATATCTCCACGTATCGTGTCGATGTAGTAAACATACAGTTCATATCGTCCGACATCAAAAATCCCCCCTCTTCATCAGTGCTCCCTCAGCAGACCAAAGTCGCTCCCAGAACTGTTCTACAAATTTGGGATCGTTTCCCCTCGCTACAAACGCATTACTGGTTCTGCTCTGAACCTGCTTCCTTGCTTGCTCGCTTTTCTATGCACACCTCCAGACTCGGGGATTACAAGAACACACGTATTTTCATGTGGTTTGCCATATTATTAGGCCATTTTCGAGGAACTTTTCGATATCAAGTACTAGGCAGCTCAGAGCTATTTGAACTAAATCCCAAACTTAAGCGAGGTGCAGCATGCTGTAAACCACTGAGTAACTAGAAACAAATAGAGGAAACTGATATTTCCACTCTCGAATATTAATGTCGGTGATGTTACAGATTCCAAGTCATCCAATGTCTAGAGAAGTATTATTATACTTAGTACTAGTCTGGGTGTGTGTGATATGTATACATTCTAGCATCCGGCTTATAATGTATGTGTTTGTGTTGCAATATGTGTAAAGGAGCTGACTATATCCAGTTGTAAGGAAGGTACAGATATTTCCATGTCCAGAGCGACAGCCTTCTGTAGGGTGTATTTCCAATACTTCGCTCATTGTCGAATGCCGTTCAATTGAGAGCACGATCGGAACATTTAACTGTAAGTATAAAGATGAAACATATATGTGACCGGTTTTCTAGAATTATTCCATGTATGCATGGCCTGTAGTAGGAATGATTCACGTTTCCCGTTAATGGGAGCAGCCGTCCTAATGCAGAGGCCTGTTGGAGTGTAGGAATGTAACTGAATTAACTTTGCCGTTGTCTAGCCGACCGAATAGCGAACTATTACTTAGTATGTGTTGGGCGGATTTCGTGATCAAGTGGAAATTTGAGAAGATTGTGTATGGAGGTGCGTTTGCACTGGACCGTTATTCCCTCCCAAGTAAATTGTTTGGTTGACTGCTTCTGCACATTTCACACTTTTATTTAGTTGAGAAAAGCGATTGTAGTGTGTGCATCTAGCACGATGAAGACACATTTGCTTGTTCTCTAGACATGGGATGATTTGGAATCTGTAACATCACCAACATCGATATTCGAGAGTGGCAATATCAGTTTCCTCCATTTGTTTCTAGTTACTCAGTAGTTTACAGCACGTTGCACATCGCTAAAGTTTGGGGTTTGTAGATAAATAATTTCCAGACTATATCTTGGGAATTGTGTTGCGAAGACGAACGGTAGGATGCTGCCTAGTGCTTGATATCGAAAAGTTCACCGAAAATGGTCTAATATTATGGTGAACCACGTGAAAATATGTGTGTTCTTGTAATCCCCGAGTCTGGAGGTGTGCATAGAAAAGCGAGCAAGCAAGGAAGCAGGTTCAGAGCAGAACCAGTAATGCGTTTGTAGCGAGGGGGAACGATCCCAAATTTGTAGAACAGTTCTGGGAGCGACTTTGGTCTGCTGAGGGAGCACTGATGAAGAGGGGGGATTTTTGATGTCGGACGATATGAACTGTATGTTTACTACATCGACACGATACGTGGAGATATATTGCTGGGTTGGATATTGGTTTCACGCTCTAATATTCAAGCTCCTGTTCTCAGTGGGAGAGCAGTGAAATTGAGTAAGAGTCTTTCCATATTTGACGATATTTATGGCAATTTGTGAGGTTTAGTTGTCGGTGTAATATGGTGATCAGTGTAAAATAGTTTATTGCCGCTGAATGCCACGCCTGTAGAATGAAAGAAAATGCTGATGGTGCTTCCTTAAGACTGAGGAACATAGTGACATATAGCAGGAGTGAGTGTAGGCATACCATAATTTTTTTTGGGTGCTGTACAGATATAAAAGATAACTGCACTGTTTGTGTAAAATGTGTATATATTGTATTGTAAAGTTACTGTGACTTTTATTCTGTAAAATGTGTATACATTGCATTGTAAAGTTGCTGTGCTTTATGTTGTGGCATGACTAGAGAGTATGACTGTGTGTCCAATCGTGAGGGACATATAGATTCAGCACATCGATACCCAGGAGGGTATGAGAGCGATCTTTTTTGCGGAAAATTATGTGCGCTATAGATACTAAGATTCGTTTCTAAAAGCACAACTGCAGAGAGCAGAAATTACGTGTACATCGTTCGGTGCCAGACTGTTGTGGCAATCTTAATAATATTTAATTGTAGTTAGACTGGTAGATATATGCCTGGCTTGCAATATTCTTGTCAGTGTCGTACGTATTTGATGATCTGTAGACAACATTGCAGGTTTAACTGTGAGTGCACTTTAGCGATCTGTGCAAAATAATTTTCCTGTTGGAAGCCTTGTCTGCAGAAAGAAAGAAAAGGTGGATGGCGCATCGATAGCAGCGGCATCAGTAATTGGGCGCGTAAATTCGATAAGAGTCAATCATAATGCTTGATTCATTAACATCGTTTGTGCTGGGATATAGGAGCCTCTACATAGTGGAAGGAACGTTTGTGTGTGTTGAAAGCAGGAACGGTAACACGTAATGGAGCCGGTACCACGTTAGGTTGCAAGGAAGTCTGCATTCTGTGTAATTCTGCGTTATTTTCGTAAACAGATTCTGTTAGGGCAACAATTTTCGTGCATCAAGCTGAGACACCAAGAAAGCGAGCGTTAACTATTTCTGGGACACTACACAATTTCCGCGATGTCGACTCGGTTTTTCTTTTTAACATAGTCATTTGAGATGAGTAGAAGATTGAGAACATTGTTAGTTGCGTTTGCGAAAGTTTGTAGCTACTCTGTCATCAACTGTAAAGACACATGCGGCCAGAGGAGTCTCGCACATGGGGTCTGCATGAGCGCACCTTATAGTTCTCTGACGTCAGTATAACAGTGACTGTATACTCGAAAATAAAGGGAACTTTCACCTGCATCCGGCAGTTGCTCGCGGCTGTGATGGCGCGAGCATCCGGTCGCGTTATCAATAGCTCGGAGGTTATCATATATATAGCGAGGAATTTCTCAGGTGTCTAATATTAAAGGGGCGCCAACGCCTCATGCGTGCGGGGAACCTTTACGGGCGTCTGTGTGTAGTTCGACAGCTGACGGCCGCGTCACTTCGCGGGGTTTGCTATTACCCTCCTGTGTGGTCTAGTGGATGGGGGGTGGCTGAGGGTTCTTGCGTACATTGATTGCGTGTCTGTTGCAGTATTTCTGAGTAGATCTGTAGGCTGTTATTTGGACAGTTTACGATTTGGTGTCTCCACATCACTGTGCTGCATTATTTAGGAGGAGTTTGCAGATCTGTACTAAAATTATTTCGGTGTAGTAGTTTGCATGTGTATAGGCTGTGGAACGCATTACTTCGACAGTCTACAATTAACAAGCGTGTCTGTTCCGTTATTTGTGAGCAGTTGGCATGTCTTCAGCCTATGTATTGTGACCCCAAGCACATCAGGGCGAGTGTTTTGCGCCAGTGTGATAAATATACTCCATCTGTAAATAAATTATTCCAAAATAGATAAAGCACATATCTTCCTCTCTCCATCCGCCCAGCACCGACTGAGTCATTTTCCCACCTGTCCCTAATAAGATGTGGCAGATGGGTGACATAGGTTAGTGGAGGTGAGCTTTGTTTCTGCAATTTTCTTAGGTTGGTAGATAAACCGCAAGTGACCTTTCTTTACCACCACATTTAAACTCTGTGCCAGTTCCTAGGATGAGGTGTTGGTCAGGTGACTTAGATTAGTGGGGGTAGCCTAAGTGACATATTTTCTTGCGATTTTCTTAGGTTAGTTCAGATAACCTCAATGTTAACTGTCGTAACATATTGAGGAAGTAAGAGCTCTAGAATATGTTTTTTGTGTGGTTACAACTCTGTTGTTGAACAAGCAGAGTTGTGCAGTCACTATCCCCCTTTAATAGTGATAAGTAAAGCGTGACCATACTTTGCCCAATACACTCACTATCACTTCTCAGAACAACGGAAATGCCTTATCCACAGATACGCTGCACACTCTTGAAGTTGAATAACTGAATAATAACTGAATGACGATGGATTCATAGTCATTATTATGTAACATACAGCTGGTGCACTGAAACAGACAAACAGAAATCTATTGTACGCTTGTAATAAAGCAATCTTTGCATTCAGGTCTGTAGGAGATTTCCACATAACATGGTATACCTTTTTGAAAATTCAGCTACCGCACACACACGTTACAGGATCTAAACAGGTCTGTACCATTAAGTCACCATTCCTCCCACATGTAACAAACAAAATCTTTGTATGGCGCTCTAATGGGCTCTTTTGTTCTTTCGTAACAAACTCAATTTTGCTAGCTGCAACAATAGATCCGTCTCGCACTGATCGCCCTCCTCCTGCTCCAAAGTGTTACTCAGTATAGTGGTCAGCAACAGGAACCTAAAAATGTGTTTAGACTACAACATTGTTTTGGTTTCTCCATGCATCTGTTCGGTCCATGAAAATGTCCTCAAATGGATGTACTCTAATATATATTGCACTCACAACGATTTCTTAGTCAGGGAAATTTGTGTGATCTGAGTGGTGGTCGCTGCACATGGAATGTACTGACACAAACCCCGACTTGGCGGTCTGAATATATAAAAGCCGACACTGTTTTTTTCCCTGGATTTACAAGTATCGAAAATACGAAAAGGTTCCGTGAAGTGATGAAATCGATAAATCGAATAGACGCTAGGACTTTTCTAAATTGCAATTACATCCTTCATTCATCGACAAATAAGTGACGGTGGGAGGATTTTTTGCGGTATGAGAACGGCACCCAGCTTTTATATACGCCTATAATTGATAGAAATGTTATGCTGCTACTTGAACGTATAGGTACCGTGGCTTAAGTTCCAACTCATCACTAGATGTTTGTGGGAAGTAATCAAACTACTAAATACATTTTAAAAAATTCTTATGTCTAGTCATCAGGGAACGATATATTTGATGTGGTGAATTGTGATTCCAAGGCATTGAGGAGTATATCCAAACATTAGGGTGGTAGATTTATTATGTAAACAGCTGCACAATATAGCAATGCAAGAGCTCAGCTGGACCTCGAACAGTGTACAAACAGAACAGACAATACGGCTATAACAAAACATTCCCTCATCGACTGCCCTAAGGGTGTCCTTGCGTTTCCCCTGTAGCACCACTGAAAGTGATGTTGATTACAGTACACCAACGCGTATTGGTGATCTCTTTCCAACCCTTTCATCCGAGGGAGCATTGTTAATTATCACATAGTGCCGCATGCCTGTGATTTATAACACTATCTGAGAGAGTCCTGGCAGGATGCAGCAGCTTCTGGAAGCGCTGACTGGAAAACTTATACATTAAATAATTTCCTAGGACTGAAGAGAATCGTGATACGTAGCTAGTGTGAGTGTAGGCATACAGTATTTTTTGGGTGCTGTACACATATAAACGAGAACTGCATTGCTTGTCTGAAATGTGTATATGTTGCAGCCTAAAGATACTGTGACTTATGTTCCGCCATGTCCAGATAAATAGTGCTGGAGGTATGGATTTGACGTGGAAAACTGCGGTAGCCATAAGAGAAATGAAAGATTTTTTTACATGGAAAGTTATCTGAGTGACGGATATTGAGATCCGTTCCAGAACTGTGCCCGTCAAGCAGACTCATTTCTTACATCGCTCAGTGTCAGACTGCAGCAGCAATTCTACACTCCTGGAAATTGAAATAAGAACACCGTGAATTCATTGTCCCAGGAAGGGGAAACTTTATTGACACATTCCTGGGGTCAGATACATCACATGATCACACTGACAGAACCACAGGCACATAGACACAGGCAACAGAGCATGCACAATGTCGGCACTAGTACAGTGTATATCCACCTTTCGCAGCAATGCAGGCTGCTATTCTCCCATGGAGACGATCGTAGAGATGCTGGATGTAGTCCTGTGGAACGGCTTCCCATGCCATTTCCACCTGGCGCCTCAGTTGGACCAGCGTTCGTGCTGGACGTGCAGACCGCGTGAGACGACGCTTCATCCAGTCCCAAATATGCTCAATGGGGGACAGATCCGGAGATCTTGCTGGCCAGGGTAGTTGACTTACACCTTCTAGAGCACGTTGGGTGGCACGGGATACATGCGGACGTGCATTGTCCTGTTGGAACAGCAAGTTCCCTTGCCGGCCTAGGAATGGTAGAACGATGGGTTCGATGACGGTTTGGATGTACCGTGCACTATTCAGTGTCCCCTCGACGATCACCAGAGGTGTACGGCCAGTGTAGGAGATCGCTCCCCACACTATGATGCCGGGTGTTGGCCCTGTGTGCCTCGGTCATATGCAGTCCTGATTGTGGCGCTCACCTGCACGGCGCCAAACACGCATACGACCATCATTGGCACCAAGGCAGAAGCGACTCTCATCGCTGAAGACGACACGTCTCCATTCGTCCCTCCATTCACGCCTGTCGCGACACCACTGGAGGCGGGCTGCACGATGTTGGGGCGTGAGCGGAAGACGGCCTAACGGTGTGCGGGACCGTAGCCCAGCTTCATGGAGACGGTTGCGAATGGTCCTCGCCGATACCCCAGGAGCAACAGTGTCCCTAATTTGCTGGGAAGTGGCGGTGCGGTCCCCTACGGCACTGCGTAGGATCCTACGGTCTTGGCGTGCATCTGTGCGTCGCTGCGGTCCGGTCCCAGGTCGACGGGCACGTGCACCTTCCGCCGACCACTGGCGACAACATCGATGTACTGTGGAGACTTCACGCCCCACGTGTTGAGCAATTCGTCGGTACGTCCACCCGGCCTCCCGCATGCCCACTATATGCCCTCGCTCAAAGTCCGTCAACTGCACATACGGTTCACGTCCACGCTGTCGCAGCATGCTACCAGTGTTAAAGACTGCGATGGAGCTCCGTATGCCACGGCAAACTGGCCGACACTGACGGCGGCGGTGCACAAATGCTGCGCAGCTATCGCCATTCGAAGGGCAACACCGCGGTTCCTGGTGTGTCCGCTGTGCCGTGCGTGTGATCATTGCTTGTACAGCCCTCTCGCAGTGTCCGGAGCAAGTATGGTGGGTCTGACACACCGGTGTCAATGTGTTCTTTTTTCCATTTCCAGGAGTGTATTTAACAGTAGTGACACTGATAAATATGTGCCTGGTTCCCAATATTCTTATGAGTGTGGGGATTACAGTAATAAACTTAGCAGCAACCAAGCAGGTTGGGCCTGGAAACAGAATTTCAGCGAACGCCTTTGTTCCGGCGTGGGGCTTGCCCATTCTTTATACGCCATTTCAGAGACTCCGAGAAAGCTCTGCAGAAATTTGAGGTGATTCAATACGACGAGTGTTGGCGTTGGGGGTAGTGATAATGTTTGAACTCCTACTACTCAGGTCCTCCTGGGATGAGATATTTTCTTAAGCTGTTTCTGAAGGCATTGCAACAGATTTCTATAGCGTGTCGAGAGGGAGACTTGGCTGTTATTTATATAGACATGTCATGTCAGTATAACTCTGACAACCTTTTAGCTGCGCCTGCGAAGGTGAGCCACTATGTAAACATCTCGCTCGGCGCTGGAGCCGCAAGTATGAAGGCTATGTGTCAGCCATGGTGGCTAGGTAAACACGTGTTTCGAAAGAAATTTCTCAGGTGTCAAGTATGAAAGGGATGCTGCTGCCTCATACTTGGGGGACCCATACTGACACCTGCACTCAGCTCAGCACCTGACGGCCACATTGTCGCTATGCAGGGTCCATCGGCCAGTGCAGCCCCACTCCTGGCAGCATGCGTGGTGGCGTTCTGCTTGGTCCAGTGGATGGTGCATGCTTTGTGATCGAAAGATTATTAACTGTGTAATTACATGTGATAGGTGTTTCATGACGGTATTCCTTGCGTGATCAGAATGAAAAAAAGGCAATCGATTTATTTACTTCTTACAAGACATGCATCCCTCCAAACAGCAGATAATTATGAACAAGAGAATATAAGAAAAATCACCAAAGAAACTTCAACCAAAGAACCTGAGACAGAAGCCAAAGACAGTTTGTCAACAAATGTCCACGAAAACCTTAACAATTGTAATCCTTTTAGGTTAACACTAGTGTGAATCCACTAGGTATTTTTGAGCATCGACAATTTATTTGTGTCAGTCAGTGATGGGTGCCATTCTAGATCCATGAGGTGAGAACCATTTGGTCACTAAAATTCATCTGAGGCATCCAACCTGATCAAGGGAGTAATTTAAAATCGATTTGATGCAGTAACTGTTTTGTTTATGAAAAGAGGAAATCTGAATACTGGCGCAGTAATCATTCATTAACAAGAGAGATGAGTGCAAGAAATAGTGTACTGGCAAAAGATGCCCTCAACTTATGCAATAGAGAAACTACTCCTGGAGTATGACATTTCATGTGTTTGCAATTTCATAAAGGTGAAATCAGATTTGAAACAGGTTAAAAGGGTGATTTTCAGTAAGCCGTTTCAAGTTAATGTAAACATTATCATCAAATGTCACTTAACAATACATCAACGATATAAATCTTCAAAGAAAATATGATAACCAAGACAGGAGATAAACATCACATCGTGGTTTGTAGAGTCGAAAGTTGTGGGTTTGTATCCTGTCACAAGCAAATATTTTTCTCATTTAGTATTGTTAACATGTTCTGAGACTCTCTTATGAAAGTAATACAAGCATGTTCTGCTATATTCGAACTTATCTACACTGTTTGATATGAGAATGAAGGATGAAATAAATATTTAGCTATTTCCATGTGTGTGGTTAGAAAGGAACATGAGAAGACAGTTTAAATTAATGTGAGTGAGATGAGGAGCATTAACATTCATATTTTTCTTGTCACAAATATTTCACTGTTTATTTACTAATCTGTGACTATCTACAAGTGTGTGGTTAGGCAGGAACCTGTGTACAGCTTTAACTGCTGCAACTGAGATGAGCAGCAATAAAATTTAGATTATTCCTTCCCACAAACATTTTGCTCTTTATTTACGAATATCAGCCGCTTTTCGAGTGTGGGGTTAGAGAGGAACATAAGGAAACAGCTCAAATTGCTGCGAGAAAAATGAGGAGCATTAACATTTCTATTCTTCCTTGACACAAATATTTGCCTTTTTACTTACGAACGTGTGGTGATTGCAGATTGTGGGGTTAGGCAAGAACCGCAGATTTAGAAAAGTGTAGGATGAGAAGCTGGCTGCAAACAAGTAGGGATGTTGATTCATACATGCTGTGAACCAGTACAGCACCAATGTGACCCTGCACTTATAACAAACAGCCAAAGTTACAACTACCCTCCTTCATAACTTATATTTTTCATCCCTCTGTGATTTTTTTCTCTATAAACGCAACTTCTTGTCACATTTTTTCTACACAAATATAACAGATTTTATAATCTTGTAACTAAACTGAATAAAAACGGTGTATTCTTGAAAATAAAATACTTTCTTGAACAATATTGATGACAAGCGGTCAGAGCACATTAATCGTATCACTGCAAAAGTAAATTCCAAAATGAACATATTTCCAGTAAAACTGTAATTCAAGTAAAATTTAAGCCTATTGTTTATTGGTTTCTGTGTGAAGTACAGTATAGGTTTCGTCAGCAGCACACTACATGTCATACATTTGTTTTTACTTCGAAACAAAATGAAAATGCAACTATAATTAATAATATAAACTGAATTCAAATTACAGTATTGTTAAATAATGTAGTCCTTTAACAATTAAAATGTAATAATGGACCTTGCCGTTGGTGGGGCGGCTTGCGAGCCTCAGCGATACAGATGGCTGTACTGTAGGTGCAACCACAACGGAGGGGTATCTGTTGAGAGGCCAGACAAACGTGTGGTTACTGAAGAGGGGCAGCAGCCTTTTCAGTAGTTGCAGGGGCAACAGTCTGGATGATTGACTGATCTGGCCTTGTAACATTAACCAAAACGGCCTTGCTGTGCTGGTACTGCGAACGGCTGAAAGCAAGGGGAAACTACAGCCATAATTTTACCCGAGGGCATGCAGCTTTACTGTATGATTAAATGATGATGTCGTCCTCTTGGGTAAAATATTCCGGAGGTAAAATAGTCCCCCCTTTGGATCTCCGGGCGGGGACTACTCAAAAGGACGTCGTTATCAGGAGAAAGAAAACTGGCGTTCTATGGATCGGAGAGTGGAATGTCAGATCCCTTAATCGGGCAGGTAGGTTAGAAAATTTAAAAAGGGAAATGGATAGGTTAAAGTTAGATATAGTGGTAATTAGTGAAGTTCGGTGGCAGGAGGAACAAGACTTTTGCTCAGGTGAATACAGGGTTATAAATACAAAATCAAATAGGGGTAATGCAGGAGTAGGTTTAATAATGACTAAAAAATAGGAGTGCAGGTAAGCTACTACAAACAGCATAGTGAACGCATTATTGTGGCCAAAATACACACAAAGCCCACGACTACTACAGTAGTACAAGTTTATATGCCAACTAGCTCTGCAGATGATGAAGAAATTGAGGAAATGTATGATGAGATAAAAGAAATTATTCAGGTAGTGAAGGGAGACGAAAATTTAATAGTCATGGGTGACTGGACTTCGTGAGTAGGAAAAGGGAGAGAAGGAAACATAGTAGGTGAATATGGATTGGGGGCAAGAAATGAAAGAGGAAGCCGTCTGGTAGAATTTTGCACAGAGCATAACTTAATCATAGCTAATACTTGGATCAAGAATCAAAAAAGAAGGTTGTATGCATGGAAGAATCCTGGAGATACTAGAAGGTATCAGATAGATTATATAATGGTAAGATAGAGTTAGGAATCAGGTTTTAAATTGTAAGACATTTCCAGGGGCAGATGTGGACTCTGACCACAATCTATTGGTTATGAACTGTACATTAAAACTGAAGAAACAGCAAAAAGGTTGGAATTTAAGGAGATGGGACCTGGATAAACTGACTAAACCAGAGGTTGTAGAGAGTTTCAGGGAGAGCATAAGGGAACAATTGACAGGAATGGAGGAAAGAAATACAGTAGAAGAAGAATGGGTAGCTCTGAGGGATGAAGTAGTGAAGGCAGCAGAAGATAAAGTAGGTAAAAAGACGAAGGCTAATAGAAATCCGTGGGTAACAGAACAAATACTGAATTTAATTGATGAAAGGAGAAAATATAAAAATGCAGTAAATGAAGCAGACAAAAAGGAATACAGACGTCTCAAAAATGAGATCGACAGGAAGTGGAAAATGGCTAAGCAGGCATGGCTAGAGGGCAAATGTAAGAATGTAGAGGCTTATCTCACTAGGGGTAAGATAGATACTGCCTACAGGAAAATTAAAGAGACCTTTGTAGATAAGAGAAACACTTTTACGAATATCAAGAGCTCAGATGGAAACCCAGTTGTAAGCAAAGAGGGGAAAGCAGAAAGGTGGAAGGAGTATATAGAGGGTCTATACAAGGGCGATGTACTTGAGGACAGTATTATGGAAATGGAAGAGGATGTAGATGAAGATGAAATGGGAGATGCGATACTGCGTGAAGAGTTTGACAGAGCACTGAAAGACCTGAGTCGAAACAAGGCCTCAGGAGTAGACAACATTCGATTAGAACTACTGACGGCCTTGGGAGAGCCAGTCCTGACCAATCTCTACTATCTGGTTTGCAAGATGTATGAGACAGGGGAAATACCCTCAGACTTCAAGAAGAATATAATAATTCCAATACAAAAGAAAGCAGGTGTTGACAGATAAGTCACAGCTGCAAAATACTAACGCGAATTCTTTACAGACGAATGGAAAAACTGGTAGAAGCGGACCTTGGGGAAGATCAGTTTGGATTCCGCAGAAATGTTGGAACACGTGAGGTAATACTAACCTTACGACTTATCTTAGAAGAAAGATTAAGGAAAGGCAAACCTACGTTTCTAGCATTTGTAGACTTGAGAAAGTTTTTGACAATGTTGACTGGAATACTCTCTTTCAAATTCTAAAGGTGGCAGGGGTAAAAAACAGGGAGCATAAGGCTACTTACAATTTGTACAGAAACCAGACGGCAGTTATAAGAGTCGAGGGGCATGAAAGGGAAGCAGTGGTTGGGAAGGGAGTGAGACAGGGTTGTAGCCTCTCCCCGATGTTATTCAATCTGTATATTGAGCAAGCAGTAAAGGAAACAAAAGAAAAATTTGGAGTAGGTATTAAAATTCATGGAGAAGAAATAAAAACTTTGAGGTTCGCCGATGACATTGTAATTCTGTCAGAGGCAGCAAAGGACTTTGGAAGAGCAGTTGAACGGAATGGACAGTGTCTTGAAAGGAGGATATAAGATGAACATCAACAAAAGCAAAACGAGGATAATGGAATGCAGTCAAATTAAATCGGGTGACGCTGATGGAATTAGATTAGGAAATGAGACACTTAAAGTAGTAAAGGAGTTTTGCTATTTGGGGAGTAAAATAACTGATGATGGTCGAAGTAGAAAGGATATAAAATGTAGACTGGCAATGGCAAGGAAAGAGTTTCTGAAGAAGAGAAATTTGTTAACATCGAGTATAGATTTAAATGTCAGGAAGTCGTTTCTGAAAGTATTTTATGGAGTGTAGCCATGTATGGAAGTGAAACATGGACGATAACTGGTTTGGACAAGAAGAGAATAGAAGCTTTCGAAATGTGGTGCTACAGAAGAATGCTGAAGATTAGATGGGTAGATCACGTAACTAATGAGGAGGTATTGAATATAATTGGGGAGAAGAGGAGTTTGTGGCACAACTTGACAAAAAGAACGGACCAGTTGGTAGGACATGTTTTGAGGCATCAAGGGATCACAAATTTAGCATTGGAGGGCAGTGTGGAGGGTAAAAATCGTAGAGGGAGACCAAGAGATGAATATACTAAGCAGATCCAGAAGGATGTAGGTTGCAGTAAGTACTGGGAGATGAAGAAGCTTGCACAGGATAGAGTAGCATGGAGAGCTGCATCAAACCAGTCTGAGGACTGAAGATTACAACAACAACAGCAATGTTGAATTTGATACATTTGTCTGAAAAGTACAAGTAATCTATCACAGTTTTAAGAGAAGAGTATTCTATTCTAGTAACTGTGTTTAAATTGTCATTTTACTGCCCCTGTCCTTGTCTGAGCGAAGATCACTAATTTTGTTACTAAACTCATTGTTTGTTGTTCTGAGATGCTCTATTTATGACAGCATACTTTCATCAATAATCAAGTCTAATTAGTTTTCTATCATTTTTAATTTAATGAAATTGTAGTTGCAGCTGCTACACTCTGCTATGGTCATAAATGTTGGTAAGACCATTATGATGTTTGCATAAGGAATACTCATACTCTGAATAAAGCTTCAACATATCCTATTAGGAAGCTATGTCAAACTTTTTCATCAGATCTTTCTCCTGGGACTTGAAAATAGCTACTTTGTTAACTAGGGCTATTGTATTAACCTCTCTGTTACATTTGGCACCAAAATTAGTTGCACACTTTTCAAAAGGAGATACAGAGCTTTTGTTTAAGCCTTTTCATAAAAGAAACTGAAGTTATATGAAATGATGTGCTGTTAAAGGCTATTTTTTCGTTTCCTATAATACCCTATCAAATGCTTTGAAAAACTGTAGCTTGAATGATTTCTCAACACAGAATGTGATGATTATACATGCTGAAGATTTAATATTCTGTATATGTATAAGTTATTTGTCTGATGTCACAAGTTTTAGTTGTGAAACAAGATGATAATAAAACGTTCATATGCAAAATGAATATTTTCTTGAGTACCAATCACAGGAAGTCAGTTAAAACTTGAAAAGGTACAGAATATTAAAAAAGTAGCAAACTATATATAAATCCACAAAATAGTCATTGTATTGCTTTGTTTTCTGGAAGACAATTTTTGTCCACCTCAGTCGACAATTACAGCAAGTCACTTAAAATTGAAAAAGATGCAGAATATTAAAAATATTTTAAACTTCTCGTAAAACGACAAAATACACTTTGTTTCATTTTACAGAAAATAATCAATCGAAATAAGTAATGAAAACAACTTGTGACCATGTCAGTCTCCAACTACAACAGAGTTTCAAGAAATGAACAATAATCAACAGGAAAAAACATTACATTCTTGCAATGAAAAAGCAATAGATACTTAAAACACTATAAGCAGAAGTTCTCCTGAGTGAAACAGAGGCAAAAAGTATTATATATTAGAGAACATAGGATAAACGAAATCTGCACTCTAACAGAAGGAGAATATGGCCTGCTTAATTATTTCTGCATATCAAAATATAAGAGGTGCTGCTGCACATAAAAATGGGTTGTCTGCAAGATACTAACCAGGCCTATAGTACATGCTTAATATATATATATATATATATATATATATATATATATATATATATATATATATATATATATATATAATGTAAGTATATATATGTGTGTGTGTGTGTGTTTTTCTAAGAAGTGATACTGCCAAATTTCTGAAAAAGCTAATGAAATTATTACAGAAGGTGAAAATGAAATATATTTTAACATGTGGTGCTTATCTCATAGTTATAGATATGGAATAAAAACTTAAGCAAAAACCAAAAGTAGTGTTATTAGAACGTAATATGAAAATAAATGAACATGTGATAGTGGCTGATCAAAGGCAGACTTATTGACAAATTAATCACCAACAGTGATAATAGTGATAGCGTAGCAAAAGTTCTCCAGACAGCAGTCTCTTATCTTCATACGTTTATGTGAAGTACTTACAAAAATAGGAGCTCTAAAACAGAAATCATGAATTACAAGAAACGAGCTACGATTATCAATTAACGAAATATGGACATTTTTAAAGTAACAATCAGCAAAGAGAGTGGTAATAAAACAATGGAAGCAAAAGAAACAGATGAGAAGAATGATGAGCTTGTTATCTTAACACATTAATGAACTATTTTCAGCAATCTTCTGCAAAAGGACTTGTCAGAGAAAATATAGGTAACTGATTACTAAATAGGTAATCGAATTCAAAGCAAGTTTAAAGGATCTCGCACAAACACAGTATTTGGAGACATATAAAAAGTGTCAGGAGAAGTATATGCAATTGACAGAATAAGCAAAGCCAACTCAATGAACACAACTATGAAAAATTCAAAACACGAAAGTAAAACAGCATGGGACATAAATATCACAGCAAGATAAAGACCGTGCAAGTAACAGGAATATCGTTAAGTCAATAAAAACTGAGGCCACTGCACTTGCAAATGAAACAAAATTTGCTAAGATCCTCATGAACAGTTTCACAGATGCTGTACAAAAATTAAAATGTGAAAGAAATCATGCAGGAACTGAACCCATCCATTCCTCTCAATGTTTCTGGAATAAGCTACAAAACAGGAATTCATAGAAAGCATTCAGAGACTAAAATCGAAGAAGTTTGTAAGAGTTGATAAAATATCTCATCATTTAATATAGCATGTGAGTGTGAAGATAGCTGCAGCATTTTTGTATTTAGCAAACTGCTCATTCTGAGAAGGAATATTTCTAGAGAAATCAAAAATAATCAAAGTAGTCCCAGCACACATAAAAGGTAACAATGATCACCCAAATAACTAGGCATCTTTAATATCTGTTTCTCAAAAGTATTACAGAAGTTCAACACATTGTATTTATTAAAATCCTATAGAAACACAGTATTGTGTTTCCGGCACAACAGGATATTCCTTTCCCCAAGGGGATCTGTTACTACTTATTAGAAAAAAAATACTTTCTGTCTTCTACATTTATGGATTTTTCTAAAGCTGATGAAACAGCCACTATAACGGAAAAATTTTAAAGCTGTGGAACACATAGACATGCAGCACAAAGGATAATATCATATGTTTGCAAGAGAAAGCAGTACATGATGACAGAGTCTGGTAGCAGATGTGAAATCACGGGCATTAAATATGATATACCTCAAGGATCTGTATTTGGACCACTATTGCTCAACTGTTTCATAAAGCATATCAAAGCCATTAAAGTAACGACAGGAGACTGGAGTTTAATGTCCCATTGACAGGGAAGTCATTAGAGATGAATCATAAGCTATGATTAGGGAAGGATTTCGGCTGAACCCTTACAAAAAAAACCTTCCTAGTCTTTGTCTTATGGGATAAATCTGAATGGGAATTTTCACCATCGTCCTCCTGAATTTAAGTCCAGTGTGTTAACGACTGTATTCGATGTCAGTAAGAAGAAACAAAAAAATGATATGCTATTAGTAAATGTAGAAAAAAATGTGAAAGGCGTGCATTTATTTCAACAAATAAAACCAATGCAGTGGTTTGTACAAAGTGACTCAATTATAAATCTAAAAGAAGGCATTGTTTATGGTTTTTCAGTAATAAAGGAAAAGAAGACCACATAGATACATTTCCAGACGAAAGTAGACAGTAAAAAAATATCTGCATAACATTTTTTCAGGATTTGATGGTACACCCCAACGTTGACAACATACAGAAAATGCCTGCTGTAAATGAAGCACTGTAATATTTATTATGAAACAAATTGCATTTGGTGCTAACAAACAGCCTGTATGTACAATGTATTGTTTTCTATTTGAATGATACTTACAGAATGGAATTACTGTGTGGGTAAACTCCAGCAGCATGCATGCAAAAAGAATTTTTGTATTTAATAAAGGCCATTAGGACAATTCTGAATAAAAAACAAAGTGATCCATACAAAACTACCTTCCAAATTCTAAAAGTATTATCTTTTTCATCTCTGTACACACGCAGAACAATATGTTCACTAATGAAACACAACACATAAAAATTCAGAAGACCAGCTGAGAAATAGACCAACACCACACAGACTGAGAGTTGTTGAAAGAGGTCCTTGACATTCAAGTTGAATGGTTATGTGTCTAACTAGGAATCTGCATATTAGAGATTATATTCTTATTTTTTTCTATTGTAGTTATCTGTGTATGGTAATAATATTTAAAACTGATTATAAAACTACATCTAAATGTGAGTTATCATATATATGAAGTCATCACAGGTTGTCAGCCGAGTAGCGTCGTCGTCTCATAGCAATGTTTCAATGGAATGCGTCTCCATTATCTTTAGGCGAAGTGTCGGGATATTGTCGGTCGCAGGCTGACATCTCTGCTGGCCCGCTCTCCGCTTCTCGCCGCCGGCCAATCACGCGCCCGGTGAATCGCCCGATGCACCTGGAGCGGCTGGTGGTGGGGGAGAACGCGTGTGCGGGGTTCTTGTTCTGGCATATGTCTCTGTCTGCTGTGTCCGTGGCCCCCCATTATGAGTTTGCCTTTAATTTTCTCCCAGGCTGTGCTGAGATGGTAGCCACTGTCACAGTTGATTAGGTAGTCATGTAATCGTATTTCTATGGACTCTTTGATTACTGAATGCCAAAATCCGTTTGTACTGCATATTTTCTTTGCGTCCTCGAAATCGAAACTGTGCTTCTCGTCAATGCTATGTTCCGCCACAGCAGATTTGTTGGGCTGACCCAAGCATACATACTTGACGTGTTCATTGTGGCGCAGTAAGATGCAACGCTGTGTCTGTCGTATATAGTTCATCCCACATTTGCATCCGATCTTGTACACACCAGGTGCGATCAGGTCTAGTGGATCCATGGTTGAACCGAGAAGTTCTTTGATTTTTACCACTTCACGGAAAGTGGTCTTCACTTTATGTTTCTTGAGAATTCTAGCGATCTTGACTGTTGGAGGACCTGCGTATGCCAAGAACACACAGTCCATTGCTTCCACCTCATCCAGTTTCTCTTCTCTCTTCTTGTGATCGGTCTTCAGAGCTCTCCTTATGTGTGTCTCACTGTATCCATTTTTCTTGAAGGTGTCGTTGAGGTGTTGCAATTCTCCTGGCAAACTTGCCTTATCACAGATGGACATGCCCCAGTGCACTGTGGTGTTGAGTACAGAATTGTGTTGTGCAGGATGGTGGCAGCTGTTGGCATTAAGATAGAGATCTGTGTGTATTTTCTTTCTGTACACTGCGTGTCACAACGTGCCGTCCATGTTTCTTGTGATCAGGATACCCAGAAAGGGTAAGCTTCTGTTCTCTTCTATCTTCATGGTAAATTTGATATTTGCATGATTATCATTGAGGTATTGATGGCAATCTTGCAGTTTGTCTCTGCCATGTGGCCAAACTACAAAAGTATCATCAACGTACCTGTAGATGGCTTTTGTGTTTAGCAGTGTCCAGTGGTAGCTTTTCGAAGTGCTCCATGTATAGGTCGGCTATGCATGGTGCTAAGAGGGAGCCCATAGCTACACCATGTATCTGTTCGTAGAACTTCCCACCACATTTGAAATAGGTGGTGATTAGCACATGGCGAAAGAGCTTGATGATATCCTCCTCAAAGTGTTCTTCGAGCAAATCCAGGGAGTCTTCAATTGGTACTCGTGTGAATAAGGATGTCATATTGAAGCTGACTAATAGGTCTTCATTTTCCAGCTGCATGCCCTGTTGTACCTTCACAAACTCAGCTGAAGTTTTCACATGATGTAGACCATAACCCACCAAGGGTTTTAGCATACGTGATAAACGCAGTACAAACGGATTTTGGGACTCAGTAATTAAAGAGTCCATAGAAATACAGTTCCACGACAACCTAATCAACCACAGCAGTGGCTACCATCTCATCACAGCCTTGGAGCAAATTGAAGGCAAACTCATAACGGGGGGTGACTTCAATGCCAAACACCCCGATTGGAACTGTAGAGTAACCTCCAGTGCAGGCGCCAAACTGCAACGACTAGCGCGCGACCACCACTTTGAAACATTGGTGTGGTTGAGCCCACACATTTTCCGAAAAATTGAGGTAGGCCCGACTTTTTAGACATAGCCCGCACTTGGAGGATCGCGGGGTTCGTGGCCGCAAGGACAATCAACAGAATGTCCTCTGATCACAACCCAGTGATTCTAGAAGTCGATGTGGGAGGATGGATAGCACTCCCATGGTACCAGATGTCCTACAAACGTACAGACTGGGAGCGATACCGAGAAACTGTCGCCTCCGATATCGCTCGCGCTCCGCCAGCTACTGCCGAAACAGTAGAACAATCGCTACAAGACCTAACAGAAACCATCTTGCAGGCAGCGGAAGATGCCACTCCCCCACAAAGGGATGGTCCGCCACTGCAAGTACAACTCCTGGAACATTTACTAGCCCAAAACCGTCACAGGAATAGAGTGATAAAAGAGTGGAAGATCACCAGGAATCAGGCCACAAGGAGGCTGCTGAGTCGTCTGCAGAGAGAGCTGAAGGTAGCGCTCAATGAGCACAGAAACCGGCAATGGCAAAACCACCTCACAGCCCTCAAAATAGACGATCACACACTATGGCAAGCAACCAAACAATTTACCAAAAGATGTGCTAGGTTGCCGTCAGTGAATGATGAGAGGCAGCCATGCTGAAAAGGCCAACGCCCTCGCCAACACTTTCGAGAAGCAGTTTCAGGCGGCAGAACCCCAAGAGGAAGAACATGAAGAGGTAGTCTGTCGTCAACTGGCTGTTTTCCTCAGCACTGAGGAGGACCCAGAAGACGAACCCCCATTTTTCGCCCCCGAAGATGTGGCAAAAGTAATTAGATCCCTCCCTACAAAAAAGGCACCAGGACATGACAGTGTCACCAACCAGCTAGTTAAAAACCTCCCACCCTTGGCTATCGAACACCTCGCGAATGTCTTCAATGAGATTACTCGTACCCGTTAGTTCCCACCATAGTGGAAACACGCGGAAGTGGTCGCGATACACAAACCAAGGAAAATCCCTTCATTCCCACAGCATTAAAGGCCGATTAGCCTCTTGCCAACTCTCAGAGAGATCCCGACAGAAGCACTCCTCCCCACAACAGACCATGAGACTAGTGGAAGCAGCCACAGAGGGCTTCAACCACAGAGACTACTGAGGGATAGTGCTACTTGATGTAGCCAAAGCCTTCAACTGAGTATGGCATAAAGGGCTGTTATACAAGTTATACACACAAGGGCTCCCCAGGAACATAGTCATGTTAATCCAAAGCTATCTCACGAATAGAACCTTCTCTGTCAAGGTAGAAACAGCCACCTCCACCAAAAGGCGTATTCATGCTGGGGTGCCACAGGGATAGATCCTGGGGTCCGTTTTGTATAGTCTACACACTGCGGGCACTCCCAAGGTCCCCGTGATGCACACTGCACAGTACGCTGCCGACACCGCCTTTTACACTCGTACTGCAAATAAGGACACAAGGACCTGATCATTCGTAGGCTACAAAGGGTTTTAGCTAATACAGAAACCTGGGCCCATCGTTGGCGCATCACCATCAATCCTGAAAAGACACAGGCTATGCTGATCACCCGGAGACTCGGGAGACGTGGACCTCCCAACGCCCCCCCCCCTCCCCCCCTTCACCTACACCTACATGGATCCCGACTCCTCTGGTGCAGATCCGCCAAGTATCTCGGTGTAACCTGGGACTCGAGACTAACGTGGAAACCCCATATAGACGAGATCCACAGGAAGGTCTGTGGCAGAATGTCCATCCTATACCCAGTCCTCAACACAACCATCTCCCTTCCCTGTTCTGTAGGACTAAATTTCTATCAGGCCCTCATATGGCCAGTAATGGAGTATATGTGCCTTGTCTGGGGATACACGGTGAAGCAGCACCTGGACTAACTCCAGAGGCTGCAGAAACGTGCCCTCAGGAGGGCACTGCCCCTACCCATGGGTTTCCCCATCGATGATCTGCACGCCGCTTCCGAAATCCCACTCCTCAAAGAAAGATTCCAAGACCTGGCAAGGGCTTTCTATGAGACCTCTTCCAGATCTGGAAATAATCTCATCCACTCCTTAGGTCGGTATGACATGTCCCGCGATAAGCACAAACGCCCCATGATGATCTTCGACGGCTAAGTCGAAGAGAAAAAGCACAAAAATCTCCAAATCCTAATACCAATTCTTAATCAAAAAAATGGTTCAAGTGGCTCTGAGCACTATGGGACTTAAAATCTATGGTCACCAGTCCCCTAGAACTTAGAACTACGTAAACCCAACTAACCGAAGGACATCACACAACACCCAGTCACCACGAATTCTTAATCCTTAAAATACCCAACATCTCGTCAACCTCAGGCAAGTACTAGACACCACCAGAACACCAACACAACACAACACACAGACAGCCAAAACAGTAAAAGACAATCACACACTCACAACGCACACTGTGGAGTAAAAGCCTACAGGCTATAAACTCCTCCATACACTTCCCCAAGGAGGTGAGAGAGATATATCCCGACACTTCGCCTGAAGATCATGGAGACGCATTCAAATGTTGCTACGAGACGACAGCGCTACTCAGCTGACAACCCGTGAAGACTTCATATATGAAATTCACATGAGTTATCATATGTTTTTGTGCATCTTTGTTGTAGTCACCTGGTGATAAGAGTACTTAAATAACTCAGGATTCAAATATAAGAAAATAAATATATATATAAATTCTACCATATTTGTCAGATTTATATTTTAAACTGTAATATGTATTTTAAATGGTTTAAGGCATTAGATTAAGCTGACTATTTCTATGCTGCAAGTCCACACACTGTACATATTGTAGTCGAAGGTGACCAAATATAAATTTATCACTTTATCAGTACACTAGTTTTATCTCTTTTTCATACATAAGCAGATTTCCATTCTGAAATTTGATAAAGTAGTGGGAAATTTTGACATATGTTATTAATGTTTCTCGATCTAGCTTCAGCTTGGTCTTTTATATTTTACCTTTGGTTGCTGAAGCTCACCTTTGATGTAGTTGTATTGATTGACAGATGTTTTATAGGCCATAAAAATTTGAGGTTGGAATTCGTGAGGAGATGAGAGAAGTGTTATTCATTGTCTTAACAGTGAGTTAATTGTCATGTTTACAGTCGTGCATGCCTATCAGAAAGTGTCTTTTGGAAAAATCTTCTATTCTTCAGTGCGATGTGTATGTTTCTAATTCGGAAAGGAAAGTGCTGTTGTGTATTCCGTGAATTTAACAGATATTTGACAAGTGTCATTAAAGGTGTTGAAACGTCTTGCTCACGTATGAGAGTACAGCGAGAGCCGCGCAAAAACGAATTGTAATATGGGTGTCACTGATGCATTAACCGAACTGTTAATGGAATGTTTGTGTGCATATCTTCCATTGGGTCTGTTTAGTTGATTTAATGCATTTTGTTTTTCGTTTGACATAGCTTAACCTGAGCGAAATGGTAAGCAGCAGCCCTTTTTATTATTATTATTATTATTATTATTTTATTTTGCGGTATCTTCTACCTTGAGACACATTGGTTTATGTTATGATCGAAGGTTGCTATATCGTTAGCTGGGGACATGAAGCATCGCGAGACTAGTGTGGCCTGTACGCCTCCCCGAAATCCAGTTTGTACATGTGAGAGTAATATGAAATTTATATCGCTGTCAGGCAATTACGAGTAAGTAAGTTTAGTGTATGCGAAAACTGCAGGGCGTGTCATGGTTCAAATTAACGGCAGATCTCTATGTAATTGGCAGGGTAACAATGCTTTCATGTCAGAGGAAGATACAGACTTTCTAAGTTCCTTTAAGATCATGCATGGAAGGTACAGTTAAACATGTTGTGTACCAGGTGTGTTGCTAGCGCTCTTCATGTACTTTCGTAGTGCAGGTTGCGTTACTGAAACGAACGGTGCCATCTACTTGAGAGTATACGTTATAGCATGACTACAAATATCTTAACATCGTGGAACATTTTCTGAGATACGTCCGAGGGGAAACAGTAGATATATTTGATGCGGTCCCTTGAGTATGAAATGGTGTGGCACAATAGGAAGTACTGTAATGTTTGGAATTTGCTGTACGCCCTATATGATGTGCTCTAAACTTGCATAGTGGAATATTGTAATAATGTGTAGTGAGAGAGCTTTTTGTGCAACATAAACACGGAATTATTCATGTATGCAGTGTAATCAGATCCTTGTTTTCTCCTACTCTCATCCCCCACACTCCACTGTATTTATTACATAATGTCATTTGCTCTCTATAACATTTTAACTGTCTGTTGCAGGTATTCCACAATTAAAGAATGGTTAAGTGATAGTAGTGAATGACAGCTTCACACTAAGGTTTTAACAGAAATATTTACAAATAATTAAATGTTAAAATGCTCTCGAGGAAAAACAGAGATTTGAGAACTATCAAGGAAGGTGTAGTTGGAAAATATGTCAAGAAAGAAACACCTCCAGAAATGCCCAGTGAGTAAATACCAATATGCGCTTTCTTTGTACGTTTGTTTCTTGATTTATAAGTGTGAACTATGTGGTTTGTTTGCAGTAATCAATGTGTGGACGACGGAGCCCACCAAGAAGTCACATAGACGGATTAACCAGAGTCCTTCACCAACCACAGTAAGCAGACTCATTTGTATGAGCAAATTGTTTGCGAGCAGTGGAAACCTAAGTTTGTTCTGTATGAGGCTGCTTAAAAAAAGTGTTTTTTTTTTTTTAGTACTGCTTGTGGCACTTTTTACATTTCTTCTATTTTATGTGAAACTGTGTTGATTTGCACAGTGCACTTTCAAGATAGTTGTAGAAAAAATAAACTATGCTCATAAATGTCTATGAGCGAAGGATAAGGAGAGCGTAGCATGCAGATATTCAGAAAAGTAAATTGGAGATCATAAAACAGGAACAATAGAATACTTGCTTTTTCAAGACCAATCTGAATATGTGGTGGAGCTGTGATAATCACCAAAAGAGTATAAAAAAATTGAAATCTGTAACTAGTTGTAAATTATAGTCACATGACACATTTCAAGGATTAACTGCTCATTGTTGAGTACTGTTTGTATACCTGAAGGTAAGACATTAAACATGTGATGTTTTGTATGTTCCTGTTAATTTATTTGTAACTGGTTACAGATCCATTTTGTAAAACTGATGAAAACATTGTCTTGCCCGCAGGTAAAAGAGAGAAGCCTCAGCCTCTGCGTTCACAGTTATAAATTCTATTTTTTCTGTCCTCTTCCAAAATACTAGGGTGGAATGTCTGTGGTTACACACGTGTCATCAAGGAAAAAAAAAATCATTGTTGTCTGTGTACTATGGGTATTTCATTTTTTCCTGTGACGAGAAGATGGAGAGAGTTATTCTGTTGCCCTTTTCTTCTTCTTCTGTACAGCCAGTGATTCACACAGTTCCCCCCCCCCCCTCTCTTCCCCCCCCCCCCTCTGTCTTCCCCCCCCCCCCCCAATGCCTTTGTGCAGAACAGAGTGTGTGTGTGTGTGTGTGTGTGTGTGTGTGTGTGTGTGTGTGTGTGTGTACAAAGGAAATGTTTTTGTGTGTGTATACAAAGTTGATACCGCCATTTATATATTTTGAAGGGGTGCATGAAATACCAGAAACAGGTGTGGAGCAGCAATTTTTTTTTTCCTTATTAATTTATCTGTAAGGAGCTGAAAGTATTATTCCTGAAGGCTTTTTTGACATCTTGCAGAAACACTTGTGTACAAAGGCTCAGTTGTACAGGTCATTACTGCAGTGGTGCAGATTCCTAGAATACCATGTGAAAGTCTAATTGTGCATACAGGACTGCACAGTCCGTCACTGTGATGGAATATTTTGTTGTGGCTACAAGCACTGGTCACTCTGTCAATTATGATCATTAGTAATATGCATCATGGAATGAAATGAGACACCTGTAACCTCTCCCCTCACATTTCTTTTGTGAGTAGGTGTGTGGTCACCATGGGGCCTCCAATCCATACAGCACTAATTCCCTCCCCATGCTGCGAGTCTATCCTTCTACTATTCTTTTTTCCACTCTGTCTTTTGATTGGTTGGTCTTCTAGGTACCAATTGTGATTGGATCTGGTTTGTGATTTAGGCACTGTTTTCTTCCCTCCGGCATTCTACATCTGTTGAACTACGTGGTCCCCTTGTTGAGTCTAACATGCTACTCCTTTTCGAAATTTTACAGAAATGCTGACCATGCAGAGAAGTTTGCCCAGCACAGAGTATATTGCAGCTCTTGTGCTTCTCTCTCCTTGTGCGCTTCCTTTCTTGCGGAGGTCCTACCCTATAACCCAGCTCGGTAGCCATTCCGTTTGTTTGTTTGTGTGTGTGTGTGTGTGTGTGTGTGTGTGTGTGTGTGTGTAAAAGATTGTTATAATGCAGAGAGGTATGACCCCATAACTTTCCCTTCCCTTGCTACACCATGGGAAGAGGGACAAGCCAGATCCCTGGGTGTGAAACACTTCTCCCAGTACTTGTTTTGTACTTGAGCTACTGACGATCCTTTTCCTACAATGAAACCATTATATTTTGTTGAAAACACTGAAGACAAGTTTGGTGAAGTTGAGTCTGAGGAAAAATGCAAAAGGTTCATTTATTAATTAAAACTTCCACTGGTGCTCAATCTACAGCTCTTCAGGCATGTGATCATCCAGGACTGTGCCCATCATGCTTTTTTATGCAGTCCCTCTAGTGTGATGTCCAGGCCATGGATTAGGACCAGTCTCTTCCAAGGTCCTAAGGTCTTGGTCGCCATCTTGGCCTTCTGGCATCTGTAATGTCCAGTTCTTAAAGAGTCCACGGGTGCTACTGTCTTTAATACTGACAGCTCGAAAACTTTGGATCAGATGGAATATGCTCTACACCTGCCAGTTTGGAGCCATTTGCTGCGAGGATCATACAGCTGACAGTCATTAGCAAAGCCCTTAATTTTATTAAAAGGCCTCCCCTGACTGCATTTTAATACATAGTGACTCAATGAGTCCAGGCTGTTGATGAATGCTATTCTTGCCACTCTTTCATCTCTGCCATTCAAGGTCTTTCAACTAACCTTTGTCATGCTGCATGCTCAGTTGTCTTTCTCTGGGTGCCAAGTCTTAAAGGTGAATGAACTAGCTGACTGTTTGGCTAGAGAGGCAGTTACTTGCTCCCTGTGCACTTTGCCAATCTCAGGTGTGGATTTGCAGGTGCACATGTGGTCTCTGCTCACTCTGAATTGGAAAGAAATCTTGTGGGCTGTTGCCCTGCCTAATAAACTCAGTACAGTGTAGGAGACTGCTGCAGTAGGGTGCTCTTTCTTCTGGTTCTCCCAGAAGGAATCAGCAGTCCTATGTTGTTTTCAAGTCAGTCACACCAGATTAACTCATAAGTTTTATTTTGTGTAGCTTTACAGAGAGTAGCTCATGTCTTGGTAGAATGCCCCTTCCTTTTGCTCTCGATGCTAAGTATGGACTTCGGATTCATTGCCTGTAATATTGGCAGACTATTCATTGATAGTTGACCTTGTTTTCAGTTTTCTCAAAGTTATTTTCATTCTCTGTTAGAAGACTTTAATCTACTTGTGGAGCATGGGCGGGGGGATTGAGGATCTTCAGCTGTATGCTAAGTCTTGGGTTTCCCCAAACCTACCTCCTTGACGATGGTACTATTGGATCCCTCTTCAATTTATTTTGTATTCAATTTGCCTCCTTTCTGCTACACTCAATTATCTGTTCTGGGTGTCACACTTTGTTGAATAGTGGATACTTTTGACTGTAGTGGATCAGAAATAGGACAGCTGCGGGTTAGACATTTCCTGCAGTGTGCAGAGCCCTGGTGACATCTGCATGCTGACTTCCCTATCTCCTCCATTTTACTTTGACTTATTGACAGTACAAACTATGTCCATTACATTTTTAGCATCCTTGCTTTTATTGTTATAGATATCCGGACTAGATCAGAAAACATTCTTGGTGGACATGTCTACCTCTGGGTGCACCACTCTTGGATTGAGAGACTGATGACCTTCTTGTTTGGTTCCTTATCCTCACTTCACCAACCAGCCAATCAACCATTTGGTTTAATAGTACCTGTTCAAAGAAGCTTGGGGAAACAGTTTGTTACACTCTTGCTTCAAAAGAGAATGTAAGGAAATTGATAGAGGAAAGCTGACAACTTGTGCATACATAACAATGACTGTGTGTGGTATTATATCTGTAAGTAAATTGTAAGAAGTTCTGATTCTACATAAAGACAATGGATTGATACAAATTTTCCATTTAGTTTGTCATTAGTCATTGTGATGAATAAAACTGAAGGCGACAGACAGAAACTAGAAATATTAAATACCAAATTTAAAATGCATACAGTTCTAAGACACTTACTGGTAATTCACACATTGCCAAATAAGTGGCTTTGAAGCGTGCACTCCCAGTTTTGAAAAATAGTTGAGACTGTTCAGAGAGAGAATGAGTTGTCAATTCCCTGTGGAATCCCTATTACATTTTACAGTGAATGTCCCACTGAATTACCCATTTCCTACTTAAAACTTATTTGGAAACTTGAATAGTACAATTTTTGGTGATGGTAGAACAGGTGTTCGACAATCCCGTCAAATATGAGTGATAAAAATACATCAACAGAATTAGCCAATTTTACCTAATATTCACATTTTGAAGGGTCACCCATCATACTTTAAGCTCGAATATTGATATTTGTAGAGGAAGAAAAGCTTCACTCCATCAGTACTTTTTCACGAAAATACACTCATGCTCATGAATTAAGGATAATGGCAGATTGTGGTGCCACACAATGTGGCACTACATAAAACTGTCTTTAATAGCATAGGCACATAGGGAACACACGCGACACAGTTCTGTAAGGCCATGGTATTGGTGATAAGTTGAGAAAACTGTTCCGAAAAACATGTGCTACAAAACGCCACTGTTTCCTGTGCATGTACCCCGACAACAATATGATGTGATATGATTACCATGCACATGTACACAGGCCGCGCAACGGGTTGGCATACTCTGGATCAGGTGGTCGAGCAGCTGCTGGGGTATAGCCTCCCCTTCTTGCACCAGTGCCTGTCGGAGCTCCTGAAGTGTCATAGGGGTTTGAAGATGTGCAGCGATATGTCGACCGAGAGCATCCCAGACTTGCTTGACGAGGTTTAGGTCTGGAGAACAGGCAGGCCACTCCATTTGTCTGATATCTTCTGTTTCAAGGTACTCCTCCTCGATGGCAGCTCGGTGGGGCCGTGCGTTGTCATCCATCAGGAGGAATGTGGGACCCACTGCATCCCTGAAAAGGCGGACATACTGGTGCTAACTGACGTACCGATACACCTGACCTGTTACATTTCCTCTGTCAAAGACGTAGGAGTGAACGTGCACCAATCATAATCCCACCTCACACCATCAGACCATGACCTCCATACAGGTCTATTTCAAGGACATTAAGGGGTTGGTATCTCGTTCCTGGTTCATGCCGGATGAAAACCCGACAAGAATCACTGTTCAGACTATACCTGGACTCTTCTGTGTACATAACCTGGGACCACTGTTCCAGTGACCATGTACTGTGTTCTTGACACCATGTTTTATGGGCTCTTCTGTGACGAGGGGTCAGTGGAATGCACCTTGCACGTCTCGGGGCCAATAAACCATGTCTGTTCAGTCATCTGTAGACAGTGTGTATGGAGACAGACAATTGTTCCAGTGGCTGCAGTAATGTCCTGAGCAAGGCTACCTGCTGTACTCCGTGGCCATCTGCTGCCACTGATGGTGAGATATCGGTCTTCTTGTGGTGTTGTACACCGTGGATGTTCCATACTGTAGCGTCTGCACACGTTTCCTGTCTGCTTGGATCATTGCCATAAATTGAGATCATGCTTTGTGGCACACGGAGGGCCTGAGCTACGTCCTCCTGTGTTTTTACTAGGCTCCAGCCGCCCTAGTATTCTACCCCACATAACATCATCAATATGTGTTCTTTTAGCCATTTTCAACACACTGTCACTATTAGCAAGTCTGAAAATGTCTGCACACTTACTGTCTGCACCGAACTCTGACATGCACCAACACACCTCTGCATATATGGACTGATGCCAGCACCACCGTGAGACGACCGCAGGTCAGATGCACCTCATGGTCATACCCCGAGGAGATTTAAACTTGCAAACCACCCACCAGAGCATTGTTTCACCATGTATCAGCATTGTCATTAATTTATTAGTATGAGTGCAGTTAGTTTGAAATGCATATGACTTGTCAACAGACGAAATTTTCCAAGTATTTTATGCAATTGAACGGGGAGTTTGTCAGTCAGATCATATCAAGTTTTGATTAATGTATGAGTGTGCTATACAACATGACAGATTTTCAGTTGAGACAAATAATATTTACTCCAATGGAAACATAGATTGTTCTCAGTATACCTAAATTATTTATTAGATAGGGTCAGCAACTCTGACAATATGTTCACTTATTATTCCGCTGTCTACAAGACAGTGTCGTCAGTGTATGACCAAAAGAGAATGCATGATGACATGGAACATATTTCCACTTGATGTACTGAATGGCAGTTCTTTAAACATGGACCAATGACCATGACAGAGAGAATCCATATTATCCAAATAAATAATCAGTTGTTAAATTCCGGAGCTGGTCTTATTATTCAAATACTTTTGGGAAATACAAGGTGTTCTGAAATCTCATGAAACACTTTTATTGGAATTTTTTGGAGATTGTGATGAATCTGTGAAGAAAATCATAAACAGAATGCTAGAAAGACTTATTCTAGGGTACCATAGAAAGATTTAGAGCTCTTAGTTAATAGCTATGACAGCTGACCTTGAAAAAATTCAGACATTCTGCTGGGACTGTAATGGGTTACAGGGATTCTGAAAAAATATGGAAGGGCTTTGGGAACTTACATACCAATTGTGGTAGAATGAATCTGCTTTTGAGAAAGACTGTAAAACAGTTCTGTCTTTGTAGATATGTTGGGATTGTGAGGAAAATGTGGCAGATTAAGGTGCATACTAAAGAATACAGACTGTCATCTTTCCTCTTGCTTCATAATCTAAAATAATGTGGCAGAAAAGTTAAAATTGATATGAAGAACACTTTCCCACACACTGTACTATAGCTTGCAGACTTTGTAAACAGTGTTCAGTGGCGGTGCATTTTGTGCCCCTGGTAGAATTGTTTGTCTTGCCATCTACATCCCCATGCTTTTATCATTGCTGATTCCTTGGCTTTAGGGCACCACATACCCAAGGAGCAAGAGTGTTCAAACATTCCTTCTCCAACCACTTTTTTGAAGCCTGTTTACCAAATGAGTAAGATTCCATCTCCTGAAAGTCTTTAAGTTGTCAATATCGTTAATCAAAATTGAATAAGTTAGATTGTAGGAGAATTAGGTTGACTAAAAATGCTAACTGTGAGACCGTGGTGATAGAACTTGCAAACCATAAGTTTCTGTGTTTATGCGTAGGAAATACAGTCAGTCTAAGAAAATATTCTCGTGTTCACTCAGATGAAAGCATATTATTAGGTTGATACGTAGGTGTGTAGCATTTTTGTTTTGTTTTTTTGGTATTCCAGTTGCTATGGGTTTGCTTATCAGTTGTCATTTTTTATTTGTAGTTCACTGTTACTGTTTGAGTTTGCATATTATCATGTGACGATAGTGAGTTGTAGTCACTAGAAAATGGGGTGCCAAGTGTAGAAATCTGAACATTTCTGACACATTCTTCTGTTTGAGTTCAACAGAGGATGACAGCGACGAAGGCAGCACTGTGTACCAGGATAATGCCATTGGACAGAGCATGGCAAGGAAATAGTTTTCTCTGTTTGAGGAGGATCTTTTTGACATTAGTGACTCTTCACATACAGGAAGATGGTGGTGGTTAGTGTTTAACGTCCCGTCGACAACGAGGTCATTAGAGACGGAGCGCAAGCTCGGGTTAGGGAAGCATTGGGAAGGAAATCGGCCGTGCCCTTTCAAAGGGACCATCCCGGCATTTGCCTGAAACGATTTAGGGAAATCACAGAAAACCTAAATCAGGATGGCCGGAGACGGGATTGAACCGTCGTCCTCCCGAATGCGAAACACTCAGGAAGACATTCGGGGTTTGATGAATATCGTTTAACTGCTCTAATTCAGAATGATCCATGTCAGTGTACTAGAGAACTGTCAAATGTGATGAACTCTGATCATTCCATCATTTGTGATACTTGATTGCAGTGGGGAAGGGTCAAAAATTGGGTGTGTGGGTACTGCATGCTCTAAGTCAAAAATCACAAAAATCTGCAGGTGGGCATATATGTATCTCTGCTTGCTCGTCATCAGTTGACTTGTGAACAACACCAACCATTCCAGCCATGTATCATTTTCGGTACTGGTGATGAGAAATGGTGCCTTTATGCTAACGTAAGGAAAAGAAAGGAATGGTTGAGCTGAAATAAAGCAGTAATTCGCTGTACAAAGGCCTGTCTTCATCCACAAAAGATAATGGTATGCATCTGGTGGAACAGCGACAGTATGCTGTACTATGAATTGCTTCCCTGAGGTGTTATCATCACTGCTGACATTTATTGTCAACAGCTGGGGTGTCTTGCAGACACAATCCAAGCACAACGATGAAGAAGACTGCGTGAAGTGATGGTACTCGACAATAATGCCTGCCCACATTCTGCTAGACTGACAAAAAACACTATACAGGAGTTGGGTTAGGAATTTTTTTGCACCCACGTTATTCACCTGATCTTGCACTCTGATTTTCACCTTTACCACTCTATCGAACAACCTTCAAGGAACTTCCTTTCTGGATGACAGTGTGCTCCAAACATCACTCAGTGAATTCTTTGCCTCAAAACCATGTGAATAGTCATAGAATCAGAAAGTAACCCCTATGTTGGCAGACTGTTGTAAATAGTGAAGGAGAATATATTATTGATGAGTAAAATCTGTTGTGTGTGTGTCTTCTGCTTTTATTAAACTTAATGGAAACCCCCACCCCCTATAAACGTGAACCTTGCCATTGGTGAGGAGGATTGCGTGGCTCATACAGATAGCTGTACCGCAGGTGCAACCACAACGGAGGGGTATCTGTTGTGAGGCTAGACAAGTGTGTGGTTCCTGAAGAGGGGCAGCAGCAGCCTACTCAGTAGTTGCAGGGGCAACAGTCTGGATGATTGACTGTTCTGGCCTTGTAACATTCACCAAAATGGCCTTGCTGAGATGTACTGCAAATGGCTGAAAGCAAGGGGAAGCTATAGCGATAATTTTTCCTGAGGGCATGCAGCTTTACTGTATGGTTAAATGATTATGGTGTCCTCTTGGGTAAAATATTCCATAGGTAATATAGTCCCTCATTTTGGAACTCCGGGCAGGGACTACTGAGGACGATGTTGTTATCAGGAGAAAGAAAACTGGTGTTCTGCAGATCACAGCGTGGAATGTCAGATCCCTTAATTGGGTAGGTAGGTTCGAAAATTTAAAAAGGGAAATATATGGGTTAAAGTTAGATATAGTGGGAGTTAGTGAAGTTTGATGGCAGAAGGAACAAGACTTCTGGTCAGGTGAATACAGGGTTACAAATACAAAATCAAATATGGGTAATGCAGGAGTAGGTTTAATAATGAATAAAAAAATTGAAACGCGGGTAAGCTACAATGAACAGCATAGTGAATGCATTATTGTAACCAAGATAGATGTGAAGCCCACACCTACCATAGTAGTACAAGTTTATTTGCCAACTGGCTCCACAGATGATGAAGAGATTGAAGAAATGTGCGATTAGATAAAATAAATTATTCATATACTGAAGGGAGACAAAAATTCAATAGTCTTGGGGGACTGGAATTAGATAGTAGGAAAAAGAAGAGAAGGAAAAGTAGGTTTAATAATCATGAAAGAAGGTTATAAATATGAAAGAGGCATGGAGACACTGGAAGGTTTCAGATAGATTCCATAATGGCAAGACAGAGATTCAGGAACCAGATTATAAATTGTAAGACATTTCCAGGGCCAGATATGGGCTCTGATCACAATCTGTTGGTTATGAGCTGTTATGAGCTGTAGATTAAAACTGAAGAAACTGCAAAAAGATGGGAGTTTTAGGAGAGAGGACCTGGATAAACTGAAAGAACCAGAGGTTGTAGAGTGTTTCAGAGAGAGCATTAGGGAAGACTTGACAAATATGGGAGAAAGAAATACAATAGAAGAAGAGTGGGTAAGCTTTGAGAGATGAAATAGTGAAGGCAGCACAGGCTCAAGTAGGTAAAAAGACGAGGGCTAGTAGAAATCCTTGTGTAATAGAAGAGGTATTGAATTTAATTGATGAAAGGAGAAAATATAAAAATGCGGTAAATGAAACAGGCAAAAACGAGTACAAATGCCTCAAATTGAGCTCGACAGGAAGTACAAAATGGCTAAGCGGGGATATCTAGAGGACAAAATAAGGATATAGAGGCATATATCACTAGGGTTAAGGCATAAGGGAAAATTAAAGAGACCTTTGGAGAAAAGAGAACTACCTGAACGAGTATCAAGATCTCAGGTGGAAAACCTGTTCCAAGCAAAGAAGGAAAAGCAGAAAGGTGGAAGGAATATCTAGAGGGATAATACAAGGGTGATGTACTCGAGGGCAATATTATAGAAATGGAAGAGGATGTAGATGAAGATGAAATGGGAGATACGATACTGCGTGGAGAGTTTGACAGAGCACTGAAAGACCTAAGTCGAAACAAGGCCATGGGAATAGACAACATTTCATTAGAACTACTGATAGCCTTGGGAGAGCCAGCCCTGACAAAACCCTACCATATGGTGAGCAAGATGTACGAGACAGGTGAAATACCTTCAGACTTCAAGAAGAATATAATAATTTGAATTCCAAAGAAAGCATGTGTTGACAGGTGTGCAAATTACCAAACTATCAGTTTAATAATAAATCACATCTGGAAAATAATAACATGAATTCTTTACAGATAAATGGAAAAACTGGTAGAAGCCGAACTTTACGACGTATCTTAGAAGAAAGATTAAGGAAAGGCAAACCTATATTTGTAGCATTTGTAGATGTAGAGAAAGCTTTTGACACTGTTGACTGGAATACTCTCTTTCAAATTCTGAAGGTGGCACAGGTGAAATGCAGGGAGCGAAAGGCTGTTTACAATATGTACAGAAACCAGATGGCAGATATAAGACTCAAGGCGCATGAAAGGGAAGCAAGGGTTGGGAATGGAGTGAGACAGGGTTGTAGCCTATCCCCGATGTTATTCAATCTGTATATTGAGCAAGCAGTAAAGGAAACAAAACAAAAATTTGGCGTAGGAATTAAAATCCATGGAGAAGAAATAGAAATTTTGAGGTTTGCTGATGACATTGTAATTCTGCCAAAGACTGCAAAGAACCTGGAAGAGCAATTGAATGGAATGGACAGTGTCTTTAAAGGAGGATATAAGATGAACATCAACCAAAGCAAAACAAGGATAATGGAATGTAGTCAGATTAAATCAGGTGATGCTGTGGGAATTAGTGTAGGAAATACACTTAAAGTAGTAGGTGGATTTTGCTATTTGGGGAGCAAAATAACTGATGATGGTCGAAGTGGAGAGAGTATAAATTGTAGACTGGCAATGGCAAGGAAAGGGTGTGTGAAGACGAGAAATTTTTTTAACATTGAGCGTAGATTTAAGTGTCAGGAAGTCCTTTCTGAAAGTATTTGTATGGAGTGTATCTATGTATGGAAGTGAAACAAGGACGATAAATAGTTTAGACAAGAAGAAAATAGACGCTTTCGAAATGTGGTGCTACAAAAGACTGCCGAAGATTAGCTGGGTAGATGATGTAACTAGAATAGAATTGGAGAAAGAGAAATTTGTGACACAACTTGAGTAGAAGAAGAGATCGATGGATAGGACATGTTCTGAGGTATCAAGGGATCACCAGTTTAGTATTGGAGGGCAGCGTGGTGGGTAAAAATTATAGAGGGAGACCAAGAGATGAATGTACTAAGCAGATTCAGAAGGATGTAGGTTGCAGTAGGTACTTGGAGATAAAGAAGCTTGCACAGGATAGAGTAGCATGGAGAGCTGCATCAAATCAGGCCCTGTACTGAAGACAACAACAACAACACAGAAAAACACTATGCACTTATTTGCAAACCTAATATGTTGATCCAGTTCTGTATACAAGATTGTTTTTAGGAAACCATTGCTTAAGTCATGTAGCAGGGCTTTATGGCATAAGGAAATTGTTTTTCTACAAGTCACTAGAACCAGTGTTAAAAATTTAAGAATGAACAGGAAATTTGCTTTTGAACTTACACTTCCAATTAGGTTAGACAGATTCTCAATTTAAGTAGGCCTGAGTATGAGGACACATAATAAAATTAAAAATGTGATTTTCTAACAAATAGTATGGTTTCGTGGAGACGGTCACATATTTGTTACAGATTACATTGTTTCTTTCTGCCCCACAAGTAAAAACATTTAATGTGTTTAATCATCAATTAGATAAGTTTCAAGTATGATGACAGAATATGTGAAGAAACTGTCCTGCTGTAGATTTTATTGTGTAGTAAAATATTTGAAAATAAAACTTCTTGGCAGATTAAAACAGTGTACCAGACCTGGACTTGAATCTGTGACCAGGTTTGAGTCTCAGTCCAGAACACAGTTTTAGTCTCCCAGGAAATTTCAAGTCAGCACACTCTCCACTGCGGAGTGGAAATTCATTCTGGTTATTTGAAACTATATCAGCTTTTAAGATGATAAAGTTCCCACTAAAGTACAAATTTGTAGTTTTTATGTTCATACCAGTGGCATTTTCTTTGTTTTTCTCTTGTCTTATAGAGCACTGTGCAGGAAACCAGCATAACTCAAAAATTTGGTAATAATCGAATTGCTCCCAACCTAGGAGGTCATGAAGGAAAGTACACGCCAAGCAGTTCCGTCCCAGATATTGCTCAGAGGTAAATTCTTTCCATTCTACAAATGTTTCTGAGGGACTTATGTACATTGGACTTCAGGTCACTTTGAGCATGATACAATTTTAATGAAGTAGTATCCAAGTTCTCAGTCTGTTCAATGAAAACTTTATTCTCCTATCCTTTTTGTGTGTGCAAAAATTGCCACAAATTAGAGGATAGTTTTCACTTCATATTAACATCATTCTGTTTTCAGCTTTTGATTTGAAATGTAGTTAGTGTTGCCTAAATTTATATTTTCTGTCCAAGTAAATTAATGCACTGTAACTTATTTAACAAATAAATTTTGTATTATTTACTGAGTAATGTAGTACATGGCAGTGTTCGTGGTACTGTGAACTAAATTGGCTTCATAGGTGTTTCAAAATAGTCATTTAATTTTAAAGAGAACATCGAATTGTAGGAAAGGCATGCCAATGTGAAAAGAGTGAGTTACAGATACTATTTTAAACTTGATACACCTGTGAAAGATTAATATAGTTTGTCTTACATATCAGCAATTGATAAAATATGGAAAATTGAGTCATTCATTTTCTCATGATGATCAGTAGATTTTGTCAAGATGGAAAACCTTCAGGGACATTGACAGGGCCAAATTATATGGGGCAATCAGAAACAGTCTGAAAAGCTTATTAGGGTGTTGAAGCGGAGGTTCTGCAGAGAATAATTTTTAAGAAAAAAATTAAATACATTTTGTCATTTCAGAATTATTTAACACTGAAGATAGTCAGCCAAGTCGTCATGTGCACAATTTAAGCAACCTGCTAGAGACAGCATTGCCAAACTTTTTCTTATTCAGTTTCCTCAAACCAAACAATTGTAGCTTTTGCGCACCTGGTTTAAATTTATCATTTCTAAAAAAAGGCACAAACTGGTAATGAGCATTTGAACAAGTGGTAAGTAACAGATGCACAAATGTCTGCTCATTACTGCATTTTATTGTGTGTGTGCACAAGTGCTTCAGTTTACGCTCTCAGAAATCTGATTGGCTAACTTGGAAATGGTGCAACATATAGAATTTTTTTCCTAACCTTTACACCTCACCACAACTTTCCGTGCAACATCCTTACAAGCTTTTCAGTGTGTTTCTTACCACCCTGTACATTAACAATAAACTATAACTATACTGCCTAATGTTGTTATGCTTATGGGTCATTTGGTGCCGAGTAGTCTAGAGGTACTGCATGAACATCATGGGTTTTGATGAAATTTTGTATGAAAAATCACACATGTTCCCAATGAACCCTGGTAAAGTTTCCTGTTCATTAAATCAATACCTCAAGAGATGTAGCCCTTTGTTTGACCACATAGCACAGCTATCAACAGTGCACGCATGGATTTTTGGCAACTTTGGGACGTAATATCTTTGGTAATATTTCCGGGAAAGAAACAAAGCTATGTCATCTTGTACATTTTGCACTCTCTTAGGCAAAATAAATAAATAAATAAATAAGCTTTCCTGGGTGATTTGTGTATGGGTAATTTAAAGTGAAGTTGGCCAGAAAAAATATAGCCAGAAACATGACGTTTAACTCTTTGTATCTCCAGAAGTAATTACGGGATAAACCTGAAACTTTGCACGTAATAAGTTACCAAGTTAGAATATAAGATTTCATTCTTCTACTGCTTTCCGATAGTTTACAAATTGACGGAAAAGTTGACGATTTTTTTTTAAATCATCGAAAACAGCTATTTTTAGCCCACTTTTACAAGAAAATGTCTTTTGCAAACTCTTTCCTTAGGAAGACCATGTTCTAAACCACCTAAGAAACTATATTTGGTTTTGCAATGTGAGTGTATAAGGCCCTAAAAATGACAATAAAGTGGAGGTGCTTTGAAAATGACCCCACATTCTGCTGGCACTCAAATTAAATCTGACATCTTTTATTTTGTTGTACTATTGTGTAGTACTCTGGTGAAGGCAACACCTGTGTATCATGCACTGGTAGGAACTGATGTCACACACCAGCAGCTTCAATGCACCTTTGTAATCCAGACCAGAATCCTTTATAGCAGCAAACATCAGCTTAGCATTTTGATGGGTCTCACATACACAAACATTGTGTGTGCGCCTTGCACTTACAGGCACAACATATTTTGGCTGAAGATTGGAAAAAGATGATAAATCTACTTTGGTATTGGGATACTTTTTCCTGAATTCCACATATAGTTCTGATATGTTGCACAGCAACAGTCTTTTTTGCATCTGTGCATGTACATTTCCCATTTTCATCGTTACATAGTCTTTTTTTCCAGGCATTATTCGGCTGTAGTCATTATTTTCATTAAACTCCGACACTAGCACCTTAAAGGTGCTGAACTCTATTGCTTACCCTGAGCCTGCTGAAGTTATGGAAGCACTCCCTTGCTTTTATTTTCCTAGCTTGCTTTACAATGTATGTAGGAACATTGAATTCCTTTGCAGTGTAGTCAATAGACCAGCTTGAAGGCGCAAGGGTAAGAATAGCTACTTTTTTCTGGCGTGTGAATATGGCACATTTTTCTTTCAAATCATGCACAATTTTGTCCAAATCAGAGCATTTCTGGCATGATTTCTGTTCCTTTGGAGCAGATAGTTCTTCCTCTTCCACCATTAGTGTGTCAGCTATTTTGTGTTTTAATTCCATTTGAGCTTCTTGTAGTTTTCTTCTACCATAGCTGGGCCTCTCTCTTTTCCCAACTTTGTGTGTCTTCATGGGAGACAAACCAAGAGCAGTCACTGAAGTATGCAATTGCTCATCCGCTGTGGTTGTAGGTGGCTGATACTCTTCGTCACTGTCATGTAAATTATCAGAATATTCTTCATTTTTTAGCAGTGTAACACACCTGGAACCTAACTTTTGTCCTGGTTTCATGTTAAGTCCCATGCACTGATTAACTTTCAATTCTGATTTTATATCAATTTCTCTGAGGCTACACATCACTGTCTTCTTATGAATCCGAAGTGGATCAAAAAAACTTCTTTGTAGGAAAGAATACTTATCCAGAAACACTTTCATACGATGATAACAAACACTTAAGTTTCCTGGAACTGTATTCTTGTGCCCACAGGATGTATCCCGGATCTCCAAAGCAACAAATCTTGGTCTGATTCATCCAGATCACACAGTGCAAAGCGAATGCCACATTTTGTTCCATATGTTGTTTTATGACATTCAGATGCTTGTGCTCTACCAATACTGCAACTTGTTTGAACAAAAGCAGCACTGGTACACTCTACTGCCTCCATACTGACTTTCCACAACAGTACTGACCAGTCTGAACTAGTATCTTAAAAACATAAGTAACCTGTAATTGTTGCTTGTTTCCTTTGTTGTTCCTGCCTAACAATGACTCATTCTGTCCCTGAAAACTACCACTGTTTAACTTTATGTTGTCTAATGGTTCCCAACAATTGCTGCAGCTTTATCTGAATCAAGCTGTCTGCATCATCACTATTATTTGCTAAATCGTGTTAAAAGAAACTTAACCAAATACATCTCTGCCAACTTTTATTGTACACAGATGCCTTGCAATAACAGGTTGAAATTTTTCCACATATTATATTATGGTCTACTTATGCAGTGTTTGAAATTTGGCTTGGATATCACTTCTTCCTTTTGTGCTACCACACGTAGATAATCCATGTTTTTCAGTTAATTTTTCTAATTTTTGTATTTTTGTGTGCATGTAACTATGTTTATGTGACTGATATGAGCAATATGAGTTCTATGTGTGTTTAGGCCACATTAAGCTTACCACAAAAAAATTTATACCCTTTTTGAGTGAATTATATTTGGCATGGAGGGCACCTATAATATGTCCCTTTTAACGTATTACATTTTTTAAATTACATTTTGGAATTTTTTATTTTCCCTCAGAAATGTTGTTGGTGTTATGATTCATATAGTGTGTTCTCTAAGTGGGTGTTACTGGGTTGTAAAAATTTCACTGGACTGTGCGGAATAGTTCCAAAGTTATTAAGACCTGAAGTTGGGTCTGAAGATAGATTGCCAGGTGCGGGTTGCAATTTCCAGGTCTTGCCACCTTCTTTCACAAGCCATAATTCTGGAACTAATTGGCAGGGGAACTTAAAATTTTGTACATGAGTGTTCCACACTTGGTAGCATTGGTGTGCTAAATTTCAGCCAAATCTGAGAATATCAGCTGGAACATTTTCTCAGATTGGTTGAATTGACACGGAAGGACCCCATATAGAGGAGACTGAACGTCTTGTTTATTTAGTGAGTAGCAATCCACTCTTTTCATTGGGAATATTCAATTATTGGCAATATTATTTAAATGGATAGATATAAAATCTACTCACCAAGTGACAGCAGGGGAACACACACACACACACACACACACACACACACACACACACACACACACACACACACACACACACACACACACACACGCGCACACAAAAGGATTTAACGTTTACAAGCTTTCGGAGCCAGTGGCTCCTCCTTCTGGCAGAAGAGTTGAAGGGGATGGAAAATGAGTGGAGAGTTTTAGAGAAATGGGTACAGTTCTGAAAAGTCACCCACAACCCCATGTCGGGGGAGACTTACCGGATGGGATGAGAAGGAAAGACTGCTTCCCCTTCAACTCTTCTGCAAGAAAAAGGAGCCACTGGCTTTGAAAGCTTGTAAATGTTAAATCCTTTGGTGTGTGTGCTCCCCTGCCACCACTTGGTGAGTAAATTCCTTATCAATCCATTTACATTATATAATCTGTCCTTTTCATAATATAGTCATGTGTCAAATATATGATGTTAAGCATATAAGTGAGAAAAAGTTTAGAAAGTTTTTGAAATTATGTATAAAGTTGGTTGGAAGTTACTAAGTGCCCTCATTCCACTGACAGTGACCATCTATTTCAGCATCTACTTACATCATTCAATGTCAGTCATGGAGCACCACACTTTGTTGTTTCTTCCTCTTCAATTGCCTTAGGATAGCTCTTGGGGTGAATACACAATGTGAAATGTTTGCTGCCAGCTAATCATAGCAGATAATGCAAATACATTTGTAGAAATGTATGTAACTGGTGTGGATGGGGCGTGAATGGTCAGCACACTTGCCAACATGTTGCTGACTTTGGTGGAACAATGTTGCAAAGACACGCATTTTAAGTTAAGTGTAAATGATGTTTAAGACAGCAGAAAAGTACACTAACACTCTAATGGTAAGGTCAATGCAGTGAGAGATGCTTCTAAGGGCCAAACATGCCAAACTGAGCTTCTTTATTAGTTTGTATGAGATGTGATGGAAAGTTTTCGGAATGGGCTTGTAATCATAGAATTGTGGTACGTACATGTTACTGTGATGCATCTCCATCAAAATAGTCCCCTTCTGACAGAACACACGGACTCCAACGGTGTTTCCACTTATGAAAAGATTCCTGAATTTTTTTTCCTTGAAGTGTGTTAAGGAAACTCTCCTATTTACCTGGATGTCATCAATTGAGTCAAATCGCTTCCCTTTCAGTGAAAATTTCAGTTTAGGAAACAGGTGGAAGCATGCAGGGGCCAAATCAGGGGAAGATGGTGGTTGTGGAAGCACAGGAATTCTGAATTTGGTCAAAAATTCAATGATGGAGAAGGCATGATGAGCCATAGCATTGTCATGGTGTAGCTAGCACCCAACTCCTGTCTTTCCACAATGCAGCCCTTTTCTTCCATACCTTTTTGCGCAAATGCTCGAGGACACATTTGTTGTATTCCTGGTTAATTGTCTAGCCATCAGGAGTAAATTCACGATACACAGTACTGGTAAAATCGAAAAAAATCACCAAAATTGTCTTCACCTTCAGCTGACTTTGCTGTGCTTTTTTTTTCGGTCGTGGTGAACCTGGAGTCTTCCACTGTAAAGAGTGCACTTTGGTTTCAGGATCATATCCATATACCCACGATTCGTCACATGTAATTACCCTATTTAACAAATCTGGGTCATTTTTAGTCCCATTAATCAGTTCTTGGCGCACACTTCAAGTCGGTATTGTCTCTGGTCACTTGACAACACTTTTGGAATGAATTTTGTGGACACTGGGAGCATGTTCAGATCTTCAGTTAAAATTGACTGAACTGAATGGAAACTTAAGTTCATCAGTCATCTCCCTAATTGTAAGTCTATGGTCAGAACGTACTAAGTCACAATGTTTCACAACATTTTCATTCATTTTTGAGGTGAAAGGACGACCGGACCGTGGTTCAACTTCAAATAATCCATGGCAATTTTTAAATGTGTTGAACCAGACAAAAACATTTGACTGGTTCGTGCAGTTATCTCCAAAAGCTGTTTTTTATAGTTTATAAGTCTCAAAAGCTGATTTTCTGGCTTTAAAACAAAATTTCACACAGACTCGTTGCTCTGTTTTTACGTCCATTTTCACTCAGGCAGAATCTGGCAACAAGCCCTAACACATCTGCACTCAACCAGCTGCCACAATGAAAATGAATAAAGGAAATGCAGTTTCCTCTGAGGGCATTCATGGACAATGCCCACCACAGGGGCCCAGAATGATAGGAAAACAGCAAGTGACCTACTCAGCTTGTGTGGTATCAAAAGTTGTGTTATCATAAGGGGTCAGTTCTCAGAACTTAGGTTCAGCAGTCAACCTCATAATCACAAAGCCAAGACATAACTTTATCGTATTATTTGTGGATAAAGATGATGTTGCTGATTGACCTTCATGTCCTTTCTCTTTCTCTTCAACCGGTGTGAAGTTGCCATAGCAGTTTAAGTACATGTTGGTATTTAGCAGTTAAACTTTTGCTCTCCTTTGATCACTGACATACCTAGAATTAAATGTGAATTGCGTTGTTAATGGTTGTGAAGCCTACAGAGCATCTTTGTAAGAAGTGGTCAGTTATTACTGGCTGCTGTCAAACTCTATACACACTTCCTTTCACTGCAAATAGTTAAATTTTCCCTTTTTCATTCTGCCACTAACTACTTATGAAAACTGTCTCAACTTTTTCACATTAATACTTGTCTCAGAGAACCCTAATTAAATCAATTATTGTGTGCACTCATTACTTACATCGCCAGTATTTTCCTTCACCTACACTTACAGTTCAAATTCTTTCAAAATTCAGCAATGTGGAAGTATTATCAATTACTATTTATTATTTACTTCTTTTCAACTTATGTTTCGACAAAATGAAATCTATTTGTTTTGCAGTGTCATTACATTGTGAAATAATGAGTGCAAATTGAACCTGACTTGATCCACAAAATTTTGCTAGTGAAAGTTGGTCCTAGTTCATAGTGAGGTAATCTGAGGTTGACATACACACACTGCAGGTTTCATGTTTGAATTATTAAAAAATTTTCTTCTTCTTTCCCTTCTCCTTTTTTTCCTACTCTAAGACCTAATGTCACAAAATGTACCAGTTGTATCATAATTTAATAATGGTAGACTTCAAATGACAAATAAATCATACAGCAATGGCTAAGGTGTATGTTTGACATTAAACAAACTGTGCTACTCAGTGTGCATGGGTGTACAGGTGTGATACTGTTAATTATGTAATCCCATCCACCACGGCAAGGTCATATCACATCGAATGGGAAAAAATGGTTTTTAGTTGTCCTGAGGCCAAAAACAGCATAAAAAGCAGTAATCAAAATCAGATTGGATTATTAATTTCTGTGTGACTGTCTCAAAACATGTTCAGTATGCTGTGCACCATTCCCTGCAACAAGTTGAAATCGAGAAACAGCATGTTCCACAGTTGATCATAGTGTTTTCTGGGGTCACATGCAGAACATGTTGCGCAATGTGTGCCTTCAATGCAATGAAGTTTGCAATAAGAATACTGAACACATCATCTTTCAGATAGCCTCACAGCCAAAAGTCACACGGATTATGGTCAGATGATAGGGACGGCCAGGCTGTAGGGAAATGTCTGCTGATAATTCTAGTATTTCCGAAGTGGCACTTCAGCAGCTGCTTAACTAGATTTGCAATGTGTGAAGATGCACCATCTTGCATAAAAATGATCCCATCCATTCTGTTAGAGAGCTGGAATGTCGTGGTTGTGCAAAAGATACTCACAGCATTTACCAGTGACAGTATAGGTAACACGACCAGAATCACCTGACTCTTAGAAAAAATATAGCCCTAGGATAAATGATGCTCTAAACCCGCACTACACTGACCTTTTCAGGATGACGTGGTACTGGTTGATTGGCGTATGGATTTTCCATTGCCTATATTTGTCAATTCTGTGTATTGACATATCCTGTCAGATGGAAGTAGGATTCATGTGTCCACAAAATCTTCCATGGCCAGTCATTGTTCACTTCCATGTGAGCAAGAAATTCTAAAGCAAAGGTCTCTCTTGCTAGCAGGTCAACAGGAAGCAACTCATGCAATTGGATAATTTTGAATGAATAGCAAAGAAGGGTGTTTTTTGTTGGATTTTATGCACCTTGTTCACAGGCTTGTCCAGTGTTTGGGCAATTTTCTGTGCACTACATATTTGCACACCACCACTTGTCTCCTCCTGCATTCACTGCTTCCACTGACATCGAATCAGTTTGTTTCCTTCCCCTACCAGGTTGCACATCAAAAGAATCCGCCTTTTTGAACTTCCGAATCATTTTCTTGAGACCCACAGCTGTCATCGGACCAACACCTTTTTTCAAACCCTTCAGTGTCCGGAACATCGGCAGAGCGAAGTGTGCACAGTCATCATTCTTGTAATACAGCTTTACAAGCAAGCGTGATCCTGCGCTGAGACAGTCATGGCGAGTGTCGCAAACATGAAAGGAGCAAAAGCCGTGTACCTGGTGTGTTTATACCAACTTCCACAGGATCGTGCACATGACAGGTGTTTTCATTTACATATTCTGACAAATACAGCAACATCTATTGATCAATTTTCACACTATTCTGCCAGATCTTTCTCCTTTCTCCGATAATATTGCATTGCTATTTGGTGTCATTCTGACTAGAGGTGTTATTTCTACAGTGTTTTGAAAGTTTAACTCTAATTGTGATCACCCTGTATATCAATACTGCAGATTCCATTACACTTGTTTTCCCTATTGAGACATTTTAGAACTAAGGATAAGCAGGCCGTGAGATTCCTTATTCCCAAAACTAACTCTCAGTAGAACTAAAGAAAGTTTTTGTTTATTTAAACTGATAAAATGAAGGAATTTATGTTCATGGAACATACCTGAGTTGCATTTGGTTTGCTGATGACAACATTGTGCTGTTACTTTCTAATGAAGACAAAATTGAGCAACAAATAGAACAACGTAACAGAGCAAGCTTGAAAGCAGAACTGTGAATCCACTATATTAAGGTAGAAATAATATGCAGTGAATACATCAAAGAGAAAACAGCAGAAATTGACAATGAAATCATAGATCCAGTTGCTGGCATTTTGATTTATGAGAGACTTGATAATGACTGAAAATGACTGCATGAACCACAAAAAAAAAGAAATAGAAAAGTAAAAGTGGTATAAGAGGGGAGTGGTTTTTATAAACTTAAATTGGTTTTAAAAATTAAACTTCTGATGTGTCTTAAAAGCGTAGTTCATTTTGTATTACCAGTTTTAAATTACAGCAGTAGTTAGTGGGCTTTGAATTGAAAATCCATTCAGACCTGAGTTGCTTAGAAAACAAGGGTGACATACATACTTAAGAGAAAGGAAAAGAAAAAAAAAAGACCACAAAACAGACCGAAGTGGAAGAAATAATTATTACCAAATTGAAAATGAAATGGTTGAGGATGAAACATGTAGTCAGGCAAATGCATGGTAGATGGAACAGGGAAGTTATTTGCTGGATTCCAAGGTTGAAGAAAAAGCAATGAGAACAGTCCAATGGAAAGTGGGTTGATGATATTACAAAATATCAAAGAGCAACATGGTTGCTTATAGCTAAAGACCATAGTGTATGAGAACTCTGGAACAGGCATTTACTCAGCAAGGATTGTAAAATTTTTGGCAGTGATAACTCTCAATCTAGAATAATTCATTGCCTTCTGCCTGACCCCCCTGTGGGTGTGGGGGTAAGAATAGGCCCAAAGTATTCCTGCCTGTCGCAAGAGGCAACTAAAAAGAGCTTCACACGTTTTGGCCTTTATGTGATGGTCTCCTGTAGGGTTTGACCTCCATTAGTGAAAATTTTCCCAAAAAGCGAGCCATTTGGGGAAGGGCACCTTAAATGGTGCATTGTATAAATCGTGCATTGAGATCTTTAGCCCACTTTCTCATCGTCGCATTTCAGTCCTGGTCATTCTCCATCTCTTGGGTGAGGATACCTTCCAACGAGGTGTACATTTCAGCCTACTTGTCCACCGGGGCCCGAGGGATAATCAGGTTGCCATCAGTGCCTTCATCTTGGCCTTCAAGGTGATATATTGCCCGAGAAGGTCAAGGTGATGGTCTAACGCTGTGATGTAAAACCCTATATCCCTCCCCCAATGTGGTGCGGTGCTTAAAGTGCTGGAAGTTTGGCCTTATGTCTTCCCGCTGTACTTCCAGCGTCACGTGTCGAGATTGCAGACACCCATCACATCTCAATACTCCATGTGCTCCGCCCCCCATCTGTGTCGACAGCGGAGAGCACAGTTTGCCTTGCTTGCCGGACTGCAGTATTCTCCAGAAAGAAAGGAAAATCATGGAGTACAAGACCCTGGACCAACTGACCTACACTGAGGCAAAGAGAGAATTTGAATGACTACATTCTGTACGTATGACATTGTCTTACACCGCCTCTACAATAGTTCTGGCACCATCAGCTCTGCCAACCCCAGTCACCTCTCAGAGCCAGAAGACTACACCTGCTCCATTGATGGTGGTGGGCATTTCCCTCCCTGTTGCTCCCACACCACCTACTTCGGGAGCAATACCCCCCCCCCCTTCCCATCTGGTCGTAGGCTTCACATTCATCCTCAGTCCCGGAGACTGAGCCAGTAAAGTCCTCCCAGCCAGGGAAACCCAAGAAGCAGCGAGAGAAATCCTAAAAGAAGACCCCCTAAGACCAAGGAAATTGCAGTGGCACCCGCACCACCACTACAAGCTTTGCGTCTTGAGGATGGGGTGGAGATTCTGGCGTCCGTTGAGGACCTAGATCTTGCCAGACCCTCAGACGCAATGGATATAGACTGCTCAGGCAGTAAGTTGGTGGCAGCAGGTGACATTGCGGCGTAAACTGCCTCATTGAATGTTCCATGCCTTCCCAGTCTCACAATGACGTGGCTGAGCAATGGCAACTGTTAAGCTTTACACCGGCTATCTGCATTGCCATCCAAGAAACCTGGTTCCCGGCAATGCCCTCTGCGGTTATAAGGGATATTACAGGAACTGTAGTGACTATAATCGAGTGTCAAGTGGAGTTTGCGTTTACGTCGTAAACTCAGTCTGTAGTGGCACTGTGCCCCTTCAAACCCCTCTTGAAGCTGTGGCTGTCAGAATAAGGATGACATAGAAAATAATTGTCTGCAATGTATATCTTTCTCCAGATGGTGCAGTAACCCTGAATGTGTTAAACACACTGATTGATCAACTCCCTAAACCTTTCCTACTGTTGGGAGATTTTAATGCCCATAACCCCTTGTGGGGTGGCACCGTGCTTACTGGCCGAGGCAGAGATGTTGAAACTTTACTGTTTGCCTCTTAAATACTGGCGCCGCCACACATTTCAGTGTGGCTCTGGTAGTTACTTGGCCATTGATTTATCAATTTGCAGCCCAGGGCTTCTCCCCTCTATCCACTGGAGAGTACATGACGACCTGTGTGGTACTGACCACTTCCCCAGCCCAGACGGGCTTTAAATAAGGCGAACTGGGAAACTTTCACCTCTGCTGTCATCGTTGAATTTCTCCCACATAGTAACATCAATATGGTGGTTGAGCAGGTGACTACATCAATTGTTTCTGTGGCTGAAAATGCAGTCCCTCACTCTTTAGGGTGCTCCCGGCGTAAGGCAGTCCCTTGGTGGTCACGGCATAAGTGGAGCACCTTACAGCCTTTAACCGACTCCGTGCCCGCATTCACCAGCTTATCAAACGACGGAAGCAGGAGTGTTGGTAGAGATATGTCTCGACTATTGGGTGCCATATGTCACCTTCCAAAGTCTGGGCAAAGATCAAACGTGTTTTTGGGTACAAGACCCCAACAGTCATTCCCAGTGGTACCATAAATGGTGTGGTATCTACCGATGCAAACGTGATTGCTGAGCACTTTGCTCGAGCCTTTTGCACTCTCAAACGGCAGCTGGAAGGGAAAGTCCTCTCATTCACTACATGCCACACTGAATTCTGTAACATACCATTTACAGAGTGGGAACTGCTCAGTGCCCTTGCACATTGCCCCGACACAGCTCCTGGGCCTGATCAGATCCACTGCCAGATGATTAAACATCTCTCATCTGACTACAAGCAACATATCCTCATCATATTCACTCAGATCTAGTGCAACGGCGCCTTTCCATCACAATGGCGGGAGAGCACCATCATTCCAGTTCTCAAACCCGGTAAAAACTCGCTCGATGTGAATAGCTATCAGCCCATCAGCCTCAGCAATGTTCTTTGTAAGCTGCTGAAATATGTGGTGTGTTGGCGGTTGGTTTGGGTCCTGGAATCATGTGGCCTATTGGCTCCGTGCCAGGGCGGTTTCCGCCATTTTCGCTCTACCACTGATAATCTCGTCTCCCTCGAGTCTGACATCCGAACAGCCTTTTCCAGGCACCAACACCTTGTTGTCGTATTTTTTTGTTTACGAAAAGCATATGAAACCACCAGGCGACATAATATCCTTGCCACATTACACGAGTGAGGTCTCTGAGGCCTCATCCCAGTTTCTATCCAGAATTTCCTGTTGCTTCGTACTTTCCATGTCCAAGTTGATGCCTCCCATAGTTCCCTCCATATCCAGGAGAATGGAGTCCCGCAGGGCTCTGTATTGTGTCTCTCTATTTTTAGTGGCCATTAATGGTCTAGCAGCAGCTGTCGGGCCCTCCGTCTCACCTTCTCTGTATGCAGATGACTTTTGCATTTTGTTCTGCTGCTCCAGTACTGGTGTTGCTGAGCATCGCCTACAGGCAGCCATCCCCAACCACAAGGTGCAGCCATGGGCTCTAGCCAGTTTTCCACCATGAAGAACAAATGTTGGCTTCGTACCATTCATCTGGAACCAGCACTTTGCCTAAATGACTATCCACTCTCTGTAGTGGAGACATATCTATTCTTAGGTCTGGTTTTTGACACTCGTTTGACTTGGCTTTCTCATCTTTGTCAGCATAAACATAGTGTTGGCAGCACCTTAATGCCCTCCACTGCCTGAGCAACACAAACTGGGGCGCAGATCACTCCATGTTGCTGCAGCTCTACAGAGCCACACTGTTTCAAACCACTTAAAAGCCTTTAGCTTATTTTTCTCTGTCCTAAGGATCGTGTCAAAACCCATGATGAGACATCATCAAGTTGCTGTAATTTCTCACTTAGTGTTTTACAATATACATGAAAGGAACAGAACATGCCATGAATTTTGAAATTCACAAAACAATTGCTTGTGAGCAGAGAGAGATTAATCGTTGTCATCCAAGAGATTTATGAGCTAGCACTGCTGTTGTAGTCTGTTTGTTCCATTACACAAACTGCTCAAACAAAGTTCAAGTTTTGCTCTTAATTCTTGGTGGCAGAATGTTGCTGCTGGTTCTGGTAGGTCAACCTCTTCATAACACTGGAGAAGTGCAGAAAAAGCTGGAAGCTCCCATTTATGTTCATAACTGTCCTGTATCTGAGGCCATGCCTTTTGCATCTGCACAGCATAATGTCTTGTTCAGGACCATTGCATCTGTTTTGCATTCTGCTAACTTATCACATCTTTCTAATTCCCCATACTGAAGCTATTACCGTATCACTCTTTGTTTTCAGATAATTTTCACAATAAAATTATATGTTTATCAATATCTGTCTAGCCCATTATCAGGAACCAGTAGGAATATGATAAATGTAAATATCACACATGAACTTCATATAACTTACAATTTCTTTATAATAGTCATAAGGATAAAAATATCATCTATGTTTATAGTGCAGCAAAATTTTCACACTAAAGCTAGCACACATTCGTATCATGTATGTTTAATATTTTGTTGCTTATATGAATTTGTGCATTGACTCTGAACACACACACACACACACACACACACACACACACACACACACACACACACAGAGAGAGAGAGAGAGAGAGAGAGAGAGAGAGAGAGAGAGAGAGAGAGAGAGAGAGAGAGAGAGAGAGAGGAGGGGGGGGGGGGGGGGGGGGGGGATGGTGAAGTAGCTATTTAAATTGAACAGCCCAAGTGGAAATTCTTCTGTAAGTCACTAAATTTATGAAGGCTGTTGCGAAAGAAAGGGTAGCCATAATGATTCGTTACTTCTTAAAAATCTTCAGTAATGTGTGTCTGTGGAAGGAATTGACTGTGTTTCATGTTAGGTAAGGAGTTTCATGGTATATAATAAGTTTCCCGTACCATTTTTAGGTTACTGACCAGTTTCACAAGACTGCTACTGATGAATGTCAATACCCATACAGTTTCTAAATCACCTGCTAAATTTTGTGATGTGCAGATGTTCTATTTACTAGAGTTGAATAACTTATATTTGAGTAATGTATTTTCAAAATTCAATTTCAATTAATGTGACATATGAAGAGCGTTTTCCACTGTTAAACTAAATGGGGTAAGTTGCTGACTCATGTATAGATTAGGATGAAAATAACTAAATAAATAGCGTATGGAAACCATAATTTTTCTTTGTGTATGGTATTTTAGGAATGTGTAATTTTCTTGAACAGGTTTGCAAGCATGTCTGTGGGTAGTGGAAGTGGCAGTGATGGAAGTGGAAGTAATTCACGTTTGCCTCCCACAACATATGGAACAGCTTTGGTTCCTTCAGTAAGTCATACATATTTCAACCAGTACACTGGATCTGAGTACAGCCTGAATAAAATGCAGGTAAGTGATTCAACAGTAGGAGCATAGTTGTGTGCACTTCATTGTGAAGAAAGGTTACTTGGAAAAGAAAAAAAATCTCTGATAATGAAAACTTCAGGAAGGAATGTGGACAATGTTGGAATAGATAGTTGCTGCTTACCGTTAAAAAAACAAACTTTAAGTTGCAGACAGTCACAGTTGAAAGACTCTTACATAAAGCTTTCAGCCACAGCCTTTATCAGCAAAGGGAAACAGACACAAGTCATACAAACAAGCAAGCAAACCTCATGCAGTCATGACTGCCAGCTCCAGCATTGGCAGTCATGTGTGCATTGTGTGTGCTTATGTGTATGAATGGTATGTGTTTCTCTTTTGCTGATGAAGGCTGTGGCCAAAGTCTTTATGTAAGTGTGTTTAGATTGTGTCTCTCTGCAACTTAAAATGTCTTTTCTACAGTAAACATAAGTCTATCTTTTCCTACATTGTTAAGAAAAATCTCTGAATAAGTTAAGATTTCTGTCAAAATTAGAACAGCGGATTCTTCCACACTGATCTGTATAATAATTTTCATGGCTTGTACATTGTACATTTGTAGTCTTTGGAACTATGATTGAAGGTTTCAATGTAATTAGTGAATTAAAGGGTTCACAGTTATGTTGTACGTAATTTGCATGCTTGGAATTGTTAAGTTTCCTCATAAAAGTGCATATGCTTTTGGTTGCAGTCACCTCAGCTGAGTCCCAGCTATATTTCTGTACGTGGATCAACAGAAGCTACTGACTTGCATGAACGTATTCCAATCCACCATGAAGTAAACTATGGAAATTCTTCAGTCTACCATTCTCGTGTGGAAGAATATAGAGTATCACCATATCAACAGGTATCAGTGACTGTAGACAGAAAGCCCTTGTTACATGTATCTGAAAAATATAGTAGTGATTTCTGAACAAAAAAGTACAGAAATGAGAGTACAATTTGTGTGTGTGTGTGTGTGTGTGTGTGTGTGTGTGTGTGTGTGTGTGATGGTTGATAGAGGTAAAAGGAAAGAAAGTAGAGCATGTTGTGATGCCCTTAAATGCCCACTATCCTTCCCAACCCTCCACAGTTGTATTCCACCATCCACCAAACCTACACAATATACTCATCCATCACTACGCAACTCCTACTCCCAACCCCTTAACTCGTGGCTCATACTCGTGTAATAGACCTAGATGCAAGACCTGTCCCATACATCCTCCCACCACTACTTACTTCAGTACAGTCATTAACATCACCTATTCCATCAAAGGCAGAGCTACATGTGATCTACAAGCTAAGCTGCAACCATTGTGCTGCATTCTATGTGGGTATGACAACCAACAAGTTAAATTTCCATGAGTGACCAGTGACAAACTGTGTCCAAGAAACAAGTGGACCACCCTGTTGCCGAGCACACTACCCAACATGATTTCCTCCATTTCAATGACTGCTGACAGCCTGTGCCATATGGATCCTTGCCACCAACACCAACTTCTCTGAATTACACAGGTGGGAACTTTGACTGCAATACATTGCACAGGTGGCCTCAACCTTTGTTAGTCATTGTCCTCACCCATGCAGCCCCATCCCTGTTCCCATTTCAGCACTACACAGCCCTCATTCCACCATCACACCCAGTCTTTTTGCTTTTCTCCTTTTCCACTACCCCCCCCCCCCCCCCCTCCCCACCTCTTGCCTGCTCTCCATCTAACCTGCAGTACTTCACTGTCTGTCTATTTTAGACGAAGGCCTTACTGGCCAAAAGCTTCATTTGTGACAGTCATTTTGTTGTGCCTATCTGTGACTCAGCATCTTTGCTATATGGTGAGTAGCAACTTTCCTTTTCATGATATTGTCATTGAGATGTGAATAGTGAGTGAGAGAATGGAGTTTTGGTTTAAATGGAATCATATTTGTTTCAGACTTCACTACAAAATTCTGCAATGTAAATACCAGTGCATTGATGAAATGTACCAAGGTGCTTTAATGTTTACCGTAAATGTTTTTTGTTCCAGACACTACATATTAGTCGCTCAATTTGGAATTGCTCTTTATATCCATAACTTTTTGCTATGTAATTGTATATTTTTGTTTTGCACATAGTTTTTGACTTACTTACAATTAATAACAAAATTAATAAAATTCAACATTGTCATATTGTTTTTGTTTCAGTGAATAGATTCAGTATCATTAATTTGTTCTCTTTCTAACTTGGCTGTTATTTTAAAAATGTTAAAAGATAGTTAAATGTCATAGGTCCCTGTGCCATATAATCAGCATGTGAGCATCCATCCTCTGCACACACCTAGACATTCACACCAGAGCTTCCACAATGCACCAGCCCATTCATCACCACACCAGCAAGCTCAGGGAGACCAGAATTCCTCACAAGGTACTAATTACGTGTAAAGCTTAAGCTTAATTTCAAAATATGGGAAATCCTGTAGACTTGCAGAGTATATTTCCATTTATTTCACATTCATAATGTAGTTTTAGGTTGCCAGCCAAATGAATCTGTTGAAATATCAAATACTTCATGTTTCTTAATATAAACAAAATTGAGCTGTAATTTATGATGACATTTCATTGGATAATCGAAATTGGAAAATAAATATACATAATTTTTGTTTTACCGGGTGTAAATGCCCTGGAACAAACACGTAAGCTGGGAAAAACCTGAGACTTTTTTTCATCTGGGGAAAAACCTCAGAATTTTTAAATTCTGGGAATTTTTCATTGTTTTAATTTTCATTTAAATTTTTGTAATTTTAACTGGTAAGAACTGATACTCTAAGAAAGAATTTTACTTTTGCCTGGTACTGCAGAATACTGCAGCAATAAAATGTAACTGAGACACAAACACCACACTACAACTGTGGTTGGAAAGAAAATGTGCCATTTACACCAAAATACATTGCACACACATGCATCTTCCGACAGTAAAATGTGCCAAAGGCTTTATGGTGAAGACTGTGCAATACTTCGTAACAACAGATGAGCATGACAGCACAACAGTTTATATTTCTAATAACCCGCAGGTAAATATTGTAAATGATGATTTGAAAAGTGTTACTTTCAAAGTAAGTTTTCTTTAATGTTAGATAAATTGTTTTACATGTCAGAATGTGCAATGAATTTCTTCAATTACAGAGTGTTTGAATTTGATTCAAAACTTAAAACTTTAAGGACCAGCCACTTAGAAAAATGTTGGGCCCAGAAGACCAGCCATTTACGTCATTATTTAAAATTTTACTGGCACAGTTGTCTTTGATATATTTTAAAGGGTAGCACATGCTTTTGCTTGAAGGTTAGTTCTTGTTAGTTCTTTCATTGATCGCAAATTCAGTAGGAACAATAGCAAAAAGTATAATTGCCATTAAAAGAAGTGCAAGGTGAGCTCTTGAGCAATTTCACGTGTTATTAGCTGTTCTTTGAAAAGCTGAAGTGCTCGACTGAACATTTATTTAACCAGATGACCCAGAAATGTTCAGTGCACAGCAGTGAAGTTTATAATCGTGCTTGTCAGAAATATTCAGCTGCTGGAATTCAAACTGTGCTGCTAGGATCCTGTCTAACCGTGGCCTTGGAAAAAACAGCAAAAAATTTTTCACAACCAATTTTATATGTGAATGCTTAGTTTTTCATGTAGTTACACTGCATATATATTAATTTAAACCATTAACTTCTCCATTTTGTGTGTTTGTGCTGTTTAATGGTGATGTTGCTATAGGCTGATTTCGTCACATGCCTTGTGCTATGAAAATCTGCTGTCACTGAAATATCAAATACTTCATGTTTCTTAACATAAACAAAATTGAGCTGTAATTTAAGATGACATTTCATTTGATAATCAAAAGTGAGTGGCGACAGGAGCTATGATTGGCTGACAAAAGTGCATCGCAATTTCGATTTCAAGGTGTCGGAAGCTAGTGTGCTGTATCTAGTGGAATTCATATTTGTACTTTTGTAATATGAAAATACACAATATACTGTACATGGTTCTGCACATCAAAGATCAGTCTGAAACATGTTGTTTTTTGCTGGGTTTCGTTTCCTAGAGTGCCGGGAATTTCTATGCCAGTATATAAAATCTGTACCATTCAAAAAAAGGATTGATAAGTTTTTTAAAAAAATTGTACTACCACCTGGGATATAGTTCATTTTCACCCGGGGGATAAGTGTGTTTTCACCCAGGAAAAAGTGTGTTTCCACTGTATTTTTAATTGGGAAATCTGGGGAAATGCAGAATTTTTTTTCCGTATCCACATATATAGCCTGTATATAGGAAGCTAGATGTGTGATGTGCTATCACCATGGCTCCAGATACGATACCTGTAAAAGGAATTATTGAGCGACTTGTTAAAGGACGTGGATTGTGATCTCGGCCCAAAGTTTTTGCTGTTTTACTTCCCTTTCCATACTGCAAATATAACCTTTCACTGGCTGAGACCCCCAGGGGGCTGTATTACAGGTCTGTAACTGTTTGTGGTGACATACATGGATCCTCATAAATGCAGAAACAAATCTTTCAGTGATAGGTCAATGAGAGGTCTGAGCTCCTGCCCCGCCCTGTGGGCCGTATAGGTTCCTAAGTATTCGTGGCAACGTACGTGGGTTCTCATAACACAGAAACAAATCTTTCAGTGGTAGTTTGGCTGTTAGCGATCTTCAGTACCCAACTAAAATGGGTTGACAGAATAGTCCCCCTGAAAATGAATTGGAAAAAATCAAATGTTGATTGTTATAATAGGCCACAACAGTGTCAAGATATCTTTGTGATGGAAAAGAAGTATACTTTGAGAAAATGTCCCTCTTATTTGTGAATAAAACTTTGTAAAATATTGCTGCTTCGCATGGGGAACACTTGATTCAGATTGCTATGTTTTGGAAAGCTACCTCACTTCTGAACACTAAGGATTTGGGTCAGTATTCAGTAAGCATAAAAAAAGCTTTGAACTTCAATAAGGATATCATAAGTTATAGAGAAGTCGTGGATATTGATAATGTTGAACTTCAAATGGCATGGGAAGTGGAAAGTATAACAGAAGCACGTTAAGCTCAGATTTATGTGACTGAATGTAAGACCTTAAGAATCAATCTATAGCAGTACTGCAAATGCCAAATATATAGTCATTCAACAGTGGGTTTTAATGGTAAGGCAACTGGGTAAAATGTGGGAGAGATGATCACTTAGTAGAATAATCATGTTCAGTGCCAGACTTCAATGTAGACTGCTTAAGTGATGACTCTGGCATAGGAATTTCCAGGTATATGTAGAAGAAGAAGAAGGAAGAAGAAGAAGAAGAAGAAGAAGAAGAAGAAGAAGATGATGATGATGATGATGATTAGTGACCAATAGAATTTTGTAGACTGAGGCACAAAAAAAAAAATGAATAACAGATTTCGTAACTCACTGTGTACTGTATTCCTGTGACTGCCAGTCTGAGAAAATCTGTAATGAGTTACTACTGCCGGCAAATATCAGCAGCAGATAAACACACACACACACACACACACACACACACACACAAAACAATGGCCCATGTTAATAAGACTGTAGCTACATCTATGTTTGTCCCAGCAGAGGTCACTAATAAATTAATGGCACAAGCCTGGGTCACTAAACTTCGAGCACGGATGAGTTCAACAGTTCTGGAGTAGCCAATGTAACATCAAAAATAGTAGTTATTCTCAATGAGGGACAAACAAAATCCAAATACGGCAGGCACAAAATTCAGTTAGAAAATCAGCAGCAACTCATATGGATTACTCTGAAATTAAATTGGAAATACATGTCATTGTCCAATATTCCTAACCAAAAAAATATCCAATGTAAAAGAAAATTTCTTCTAATTAATGGCTCCACTTTTAAAAGAGGAAAGGTGCATGTCATATCTTCAGAAAACCTGTTTCTAATGCTTCAACATCCACAGGAAGGAGGACTGGCAGTATTCACCCATGATACATGCCATTCTGTAGCCATTATCCTCCCACTCATCAAGAATAGCCCTATGTTTCCTTTATCTCACTGGTTATGAATCTATGGATAAAACAACAAACTAAGTTGTCCCTTTCTCCTCCCCAGAGACTTCAGTGCACAGTGCATGCTGTGGGCAAACTGTCTATATTCAGACATGAAGCCAACATCGACAACACAGTAGAACATATCATTACTGTCATCCACATTGCTGCTAATATCCTTGGAGCCCTCTTAAACCTGGAAGATGAGCAACGAATGTCATTTATCCACCAGAAGAAGTGGGCGGCATTCTGCATGTTCCTTCGCACTCCACCTGCAGCATTTTACATTGCTCAGGCAAAAATGCAGATTGCCAGAGAGAACAAATAGCATTCATGACAAAAACTAGTACAATGATTCACACTTTCATACTTAGAGGGAAGCAATTACATCTCCTTCCTGAATCTGGGGAAGGAGACCTATCTGATTGTCTTTGTGGACATCTTTTTTGTTGTTGTCTAATCTGGAGGCTATAGCTTAGTAAAAGTAATTAAGAAAGCAGGAATTAAGGGCTAAAAACAACAGGCTTCAAATATCTCTCTCTCTCTCTCTCTCTCTCTCTCTCTCTCTCTCTCTCTCTCTCTCTCTCTGTGTGTGTGTGTGTGTGTGTGTGTGTGTGTGTGTGTGTGTGGGTTTTTTTTTTTTTTTTTTTTTTTTTTTTTTGCAATCTTCATTGTGTAATGAATCTGAACTTTGACTAGGGGACATCAGTTTTGGTCTTGGACCTCAGCTTCTTATGCTGAGCCTGGGAATCACCTTTAACCAACAGACTGAAGTTCCTCTTGGTGTGACATGCACATAAGGTCTGGTCAGTTCCATTATGCAGCCTTTAATTTTCATTTGTTGCCAGTAGAACATATGCATAAATTCCAAAGGAGCAACAAGACAATTTGGCACTAGAGCAAAGGAATAATTTAACAGGCTTGGTTCGGTGGAGCTGAATGTTTGGACCAAGTATCCTCTGTGGTTAGTAGTGAAGCATAGGCCAGTTTTAAAGATGAGAAAGGACAGTAAATCCTGTACACTAGATTTTATTTCTAAAAGCAAACCTTCACTCCTTTTAGATTAGCTGCAACATTTTACAATTATTTACAGTAACAATTTTAATAAGGGCCCTACTGTTGACTGCTCAATGATCTCCCCTGACCGTGTCATTAGGATTAGATTTTCAGACAGGTTTATATTTCTTGATGTGGAACTGTATACAATCCAAATGTACTGGAGCATATGGGATAAAATGATCTAATAATTGTCTCCTGTGAATCCAGAAGTGCCCTACTGAAGTAAATATACCCAGCAGACACAATGGTGGGACAGCTTGAAGGTATTCTTTACTTACTGCAGTGAGAGGGAAGGAAATATCATTCTATTGGATACCAAGCCATGTTGGAATACTGGGAAATACCAGGCTGAGAAGGCAGCAGTGGACACTTAAAACGAAAACAATACTACAAAAACATTTAAAATACAGAAAAAGATTATCAGGGTGATAAAAAAAAAGCTACATGTAAGGATTCCTGTAGACCCCTTTTTAAAACTCTGAAAGTATTGCCACTGCCTTGCTTGTAAGTATACGAAATACCAATTTTCATAAAAGGGAGCATTTAAAAAAAGGAAAATCTCTTCAAACACAACTATGATATACACACATATGAAACTAGACAGAAGATGAACCTACAAAGGAACACAGTAAATACAAACTTATGCAGAAAAGGAGTGTGTCATTCTAGAGCTATGTTATATAACCATACACTTTCTTACCTAAAATGCATACCAACATTAAATGCATTTAAAATAAAGTTGAAACAGTTTTTGCTTGACCACTGCTTCTATTCTTTGTCTGAGTTAATGGAACATCATAATAAGCAAGCCTCATTTACCAAATTTCACTAATTGTCAATTCATAATATAGTTTACATTGTGCTTATCATGTCATCTCACTTAATAACTGCTATTATCACATGTAGAAGCAATGTAGTACACCAACCTACATTATTATGCACTTTTATTATGTCAACAATGTAGTGAAAATGACTACTGTGTTGTAAACTAACTAGGTTTACCATTATCCTATATCACATGTACAAGCAATATACGAAACTGATTATTCGACCAACAAATAAATAATACCACGTGCTATCCAGGTGCTATTACTTCTTTATGCAGGAGAATAGGGCATAATCTTGTGACCCCCCACAAACACTTCCTTTGCTGGAGAACCCAGCAGTATCATCACATTTTATATTCAGACAAGAGAGCAGCATTTTTCTTGGTACTGTTTCTTTTTTTGAAATAACTGTGAGATGAGTGTGGGATAGGTTTCAAGTTCTTGTGTGTTATCTGGACTTCTGCCCAAATTACGGGGTAGAGTATTTTAATGCCTGTTACTGGCTGTTTCTTACTGTTCTTAGCCTATGATAAAAACAGTCATGTTTAACTGCAAAAGTTCATATGTTAACTACCTTTTCCTTGTTCTCAGGGTGGCCTGCTCCTTCCATGTTTTTTGTTAGTAGTCAGCAGCCAAATGTGTCAAGAGAAGCATTTTTTTTGCACACTCGGTCAGCTACTACTTCTTTTATTTAGCTTTTATTTTTGTAATAGGAAGAGTTTATGAGTGTACACACACACACACACACACACACACACACACACACACACACACACACACACACACTTGTTATTCTTACCTGTTTTAATATACTGATAGACAACTGCTCATTTTAGATTCACCAGTCTGATAATTTTTCAGGTCACCAGTAACTTATGAAATGCATTCTGCGACTGTGCATTGATGTCAGCTGTAACATGTTAAAATTTTTGCCAGACTCAAACTTAAACCTGGGTTTCCTGTGTACCGTGAGTTATTACCATTTCGGCTGTCCAAGCATGCCAGCTGGGCTGGTCAATCTTCCATATGTCATGTAGTCACAGTTCTTATGATCACACATAGTTATTTATTCCCACACAAGGAGGCAAATATCATATTGCGATTTTAATCTGTTGGGGAATCACAAAGACTGAAAGTGTAAAGGTTGTGACTCAGTGATATGTGGAAGTTTGGATCAGTCCAGGAGGCATGCTTCTATAGCAAAGTTGTTAGGTGACCACTCACGATATGTGACCACTCACCAGTTCGAGTTTCGGTCCAGCAGAAATTTAATGTCACAAGCAGCTGATGGCAGTGTATAGTTGCAGAACGTGAAACTATTTCCTGATGTTTACCACGTGTGTAACTGGCAGTAGCCACAGAGGGACAGTATTTTGGCCCTCAGGTATGATGCTATTGTCAGGTATGCATATGAACTGACTAGGGTGCAGAGGCTGACTTATATCCCCTCACCTCACATCTCGTGTGGGTCACTGTACACTGTCTACACTGAAGGTGGCTACATTGGTGAAGGGAATGCCATGGGTTTGTAGAATGGATGTTGGTACTCTGTCCATCCTGGCTGCCAGTTCATTTTCTGCAACAAGTGTCTTCTTGTCTATTACCTCAGCAGTGCTTAGAAATCAGCAGTGAGATGCTGACCACACTTGGCAATACAACCACCTCTCTGGCCGCCTGATTTGCACCCTCTGGCGCAGATTGTGTACAGAGCACATCCTGCAGGAGATGGTGGGGTGGGGGGGTGGGGAGGGGGGGGGGGGCTGTCAGTTGCTTATGCACTCGTCAAAGAGGTAATTTTGTCAGCACACTTGATGATGGGGGTGTGTGGTATCACTGAAATAGTGTTTTCGCTGGTGTCTGTGAACTGTTAGTACATCAGTGGACAGTTTGATCAATTAATACACTGGGAGAAATTAGAGAATAACTGTCGATAATAATCAATGTCAACAAGAGGATTGCCTATTTTTGCAAGAGCAGTTACATAAGGTTATATATCCATAAACACTGTGGAGTGGAAAACAGCACTGAAATATTCTGCCAAGTTTTCATTGTAATTGAAACATAGATATTTGCAGTATGATCCTTGATTTTTGTTGAAGTATGCCACTTCTGTTAAATGTCTCTAGATGCATCTTCCCCCTGCTTATTAACTAATGTGGCAGTTTCACATTTGGGAATAAAACTAAAGGTACAGTCTGACCACAAGAGTAATTCATGGATTTCCTTGGTAATTGATTTGTTTCTGTCACCTCTTTGGATGGATATGAGAGAATCTGAAACTTCCTAGTGGGTTATATAACTGCTGCATAAGGATTTGAACCTGGAAAGTTGCTTATCAGTGTTCTCAGTAATTGAGCTATCCAGGCATGTCTCGTGAACAGCCCTCACATCTTTAGTTTGTTCACTACTTATCTCGTACTTCCCAAACTTCACAGATGCTCTCCTGCATGCCTTGATGGATTAGCACTTCTGGAAGGAAGGTTGCGGCAAAGAACTGACTTATTTACATGATACAAGATTGTTTCCAGAATGAATATTTCATACTACAGTGGCGGGTGCACCTTATTGAAACTTCTTGACATTAAAACTATGTGCCAGGTGGGGACTGTAACACGTATCCTTCTGGCCCAGTACACTGTTTTAATCTGCCAGGAAGTTTAAAACAGGTACCAAGAGTCCATAAAATGCAGTGTACCTGCCACTCATCCCATGCTGTGAAGATAGGGTGAAGCATTTAAGTTTTGTTGTTTCACCTTCAGTAGTTGTACACAAAGCTCTAAAACAGTAAAACTCATTTCAAGAATGGCACACCTATTTAAAAAAATAATTTTTGCAAATATGTATTAGCACCCAGAAATGGCAGTGACTCTTTTTGTGTTTTTTACATGTGATTAAAGCCTTGGCTCTCTCCCCCTCTCCAGAAACCCTCAACTCCACATATAAAGATAACATCAAGCAGTACCCTTTAGAACCATAACTAAGATACTGGAGCCACTACATTGTTTTTTTTTTTTGTAATATTTCAAGAAATGCATCCTAACGAATTCTAAACATGGTTATTTGCTTCCACAGGTTCGTGTATTTTATGTCGGATAATGAATGTTTTCCTTTAAGTTTAATTCATTTAGGTATAAAGTTTATATTCTATTGAGTATCAGACAACAGATACTTATATTGTTGTGATACTCTGAGTCTCATTAGTTTAAATTTATGATTTTATTTTATCATTATCCGTTTGAATTTCCAGTTTAACAAAACAGATGGTACAAGATTTTGAAATCAGTGTAGCTTTTAAGTATCATATTGAATAATTCATATAACTTTCATTATTTATAATGAGTTAATTTGTTGCTTTGTTACAGCAATTGATCAGACAGAAGAGTTGCCACTGCCACCTGGATGGTCTGTTGATTATACAATGAGAGGTCGAAAGTATTACATAGACCACAATACAAAAACAACTCATTGGAGTCATCCTTTGGAGAAGGAAGGGCTCCCAACAGGATGGGAGAGGATAGAATCCCCCGAATATGGTGTTTACTATGTAAAGTAAGTTTATTTTATATATGCTGATTGCTAATTTCAAATTGTAATACTTAAATTTCTTAGCCTTCCTTCTAATATAATCAGCACATAATCAAATTGACATTTGAAATATTTGTGCAGAATTTTGTATTTTTGTTTGCTAATATGTGCCGTATAGCTGTATGAAAAAGTTTAATTTTTAATCTTGATAGTTGGTTCTCGAGATAGCCAGCAGAAGGTTAAGACTTTTGCTTAATCCTGTGGTGTAGTGAAAATGGCGAAACTTAACAAATGGTTCTCTATGCTCCAACCGCAATATCTGTTGTGAGCGTGATGGGAATGAATTATAGCTGAATAGCCAGTGACATTACCATCTTTGGTCCGCCTAAAACAAACAGATGTGTATCAGTATATTAAAATAGGTAAAACTAACAAGTGTGTAGTCTCTAGACTCAAGTTTATTCATATTTCCCATTACAAAAGTAAATGCTAAAAATAGTAGTAGTAGCTGACTGATTTAGCAAAAAATGTTTCCCTTGGTACATTTGGTTGGCTGACCACTTATAAAAATATGTGGTTAATATGTGAACTCTTGCTGCTATACATAGTTTCTTCCTTTTACTTTTTCTTTCCCTTCCTCTCTGCCCCCTTTCCATTTACATAGTACGTATCATAGCGGAGGATTCTGAGTGACGTCTGTTCTTTTGGACATGTCCGAAAGAACACACACCATGCAGTGATGTAATTAATTCACTTTGCTGGACAATAAATCCACAACCTTCAGTGTAGATGGACATTTACACTCGACCTCCAATGGTAATCTAAAATTAGTGAGCATGGAGGACACGAACATGGATGGGGACTGTTGATAGGCAGCACTAGGTGGGAATGTGAGTTGGGTGGTGAGCATACCAAGATAGGCTGTGCATTTGCAATAAACATTGTGTCTGGGTTGTGCAATGTTTAATGCAACTGCTTAGTAAGCAGGAGATTCTGGGTTTGAGTCCAGGTGCAGTGCACATTTTCATTCATCGCTGCTCATTCCACACACAGTTCCAATGCAGCTGATATAATTAGTTCATTACCTTTTTCTCTCCTTTCTTCCCCCTTCCTCTTCAATTTATATAAGCAGTGATGCAGATTTATCATTATCGGTATTATATCCATCATTTAGTTATGGAGTCTCACTTATCTCTTCCCCCCCCCCCCCCCCCCCCCCCTTGTTTGTTGGCTCTTTCAGTGAACAAATTGTTATTTCTCATGGCTTGATCATTCTGTGACATGTGAAAAGTTACAAAGCTGATGCAAATTAGTGTTCCAAAAAATCTGTTTGGGAAAGGGCTAGAGTATGAAATGAAAGTGGATAAATTTCTGACCTTCTGTATGCAAGTATGAGTTGGTGAATTATCCTAGTAGTTATCAAGACATTATCAGTTGGTAACTAATTGTGTAGGACAGCAAGAAACAACTGAAAGTAGAAACATACTTCGGGAATAAAGGAATAAGTATGCAACATGTAGTGGTAGAAACAGTTACTAGTTGTGGAAAAGTAGTCATATTAGTGGCCATTTTTCTCACCCAGTAATTACCAGCAGTACTTCTACATATTACGCCAAGGGCTTCTTTCCATGCTGTGATGTCCTAAACATGATTTGTTTACATCGCGCAAGTGTGTTTTCCACTTTGGGATGCACTCATTTATATATGTAGAAATGGAAATGCCATGTGTCTAGGGCCTCCTGTCCGGTAGACCGTTCGCCTCATGCAAGTCTTTAAAGTTGACGCCACTTAAGCAACTGGTGTGTCGATAGGGATGAAATGATGATGCTAAGGACAACACAACACCCAGTCCCTGAGCGGAGAAAATCTCCGATCCACCCGGGAATCGAACCTGGGCCATTAGGTATGACATTCCGTCACACTGACCACTCGGCTACCAGGGGCGAACTATGTAGAAATAAAGAAATGCTGTTAATAGTTTTCACATTTTCTGCAGAACTTTTGAAAAATGACAGTGAATAAATACTTCGCGGCATTTTAAATGACATGTTAACTGCTGTATATTGAAGTTATGAAACACTTACATGTTTCCTCAGAGATTAGCTGGACCTACAATATTATAAAAATAGTATTGGAGATTACTTGTGGTTTATGCCCACTCCTCCCTGGATAAGTAATAGCTTCTGAAATTTAATTGTAGTATAATTTAATTAATATAATGTTGATAAAGTGAATCTATCGCTGAAATAACTACACTGGTTTTATAAGGTTATAAAAAAAGAAAGCTAGTAGTTAAGCTTAAGGTGGAGGAGAAAATTCTTTAAATGGGATTAAAATGTCATTGAAAAATAGTTTGTGTAGTGAATAATGTAGCACTTCCTCCATGGCAGTGTGATACTACCTATCATTTACAAAGTAGTGCCAAGCTCAATATTCAAATGGCAATATTCAGGGAATAAATGTGTGTCCACTGATGGTCAGATGAGTTACAACATTTTAAAATGTTAGAATTGCAGTCTGTGAATAGAGAAATCCTATGTAGATATGAAAAATGATAACAATTGTAATGTATGTACACTATTGAGACAACAAAAACATTGAAAAAATTTGGAATTTGAAATGTAAATATTGCATTAGAATGTGATTTGACTGGATTTGTTGTGCTGAATTTCTTATGTAACTCACTTATTTCAGTCATATAACCCGACAAGCACAATATGAACATCCTTGTGCACCACATTACATTTACCAGCCAGAGGCAAGAGTTCAGATGGAAGTACAACCACGAATGCTTGCACCACCACCAAGACATACTCATTTTCATCCTCACAGTGTACTTGTTCCTGCAAATCCTTATCTGAATGAAGGTGAGTCAAATTTGAATATTTGATATGGGATGTCACACTGTGTAGATCTGTTAATTGTGTGGATACTAGTGAGTAAAAGAAACAGAGTTACTTTTCATTGTATCAGACATTTAATTTTTCTGTGTCTACTTTTTCTGTTTTCTAGAAATTGCTTGAGGTGTTTTTTTTTTTCTAGAATTGTGTTGTCTGATGTTTCAGCCCATTCAGAACTTCCAGTGGTTTATTAACTTCTTAGCCTTAAGAAGCATACCACCACCTGAGGTGTATGAAAATGGATAGGCACCTCATTGCATGGGCATCGTTGAAAAATGAAAGTGCAGTGTTGCAATAATCTATCAACAATTTTGGTGTCCATTTGCATGCCAATTTTGGTGTCCATTTGCATGCAGCTTTTGATACTTCAGTTCACCTGTTACAGTTTGCTCAAATGTTGCCAACAACAACAATAGTGGATGTTCCATAATCTGAGCTCATTCTTATTTTGCTTGTCACCGAATACTTGTAAATGCCATATACTTCATGGTGAATTTCAGCAGAGTTTCACCTTTCTCAATGAAGAAAACCTTCACATGTGGCAGGATTATTTACTTTTCCAGCCACTTCGACTAAATATCATTAGAGGCAAGATGTCTAAACCAGATGACATATCATTTGAAGTACTGAAGATGCTAGGATGAAGAACAGCTGAAACTTCTACTGTGCTACTCAATAGCATCATTGATGGCAGTTTAGCCGAGACTGACAAACTAGTATCACTATTAAAGTATATCAAGGTGACTACACCAGTCACTGCACAGCCAACATTCTCTGTTAAATGAAACTTTTTGTGTGCATTTTATGGCAGTTATCTATGAAATATTGTCCAAATTTCAGAAATACAGATAGAATGCATGCAGCCCTTCTGCTAGCAGAAAAATGCTGATAAACAAAATAACTATTACGTCTGAAATTTCTGGACCTCAAGAAAGGTTTTGCAAGGTTTCCCTCCAACCCGTACAAAGCACTCCAGAAGCCTATGTGCATTGTCCAGTCTCTGTACCACAAGGTTAATAGTGTTGTTCACTGCTCAGCTGGAATTTCACCTTATGTACCATTCAGTGTTGGTGTGCACCAAGGGTCTGCCTATTCACGCCTCCTGTTAATTCTGTGTCTGGACACAATGACAGTAAATATTAAGACACGCCATTCTTGGATGGTATTATATACTGATGATGGGATTTTTTGACAGTTGGGGGGAAAAAAAATCAGACCCTGAGCTGAATTGCTTGAGTTGAAATGTAAAACAAATCTTGAATGTCTGGGATGAGCGGCCAGAGTGGCTGAGTGGTTCTAGGCACTACAGTCGGAAACTGTGCTACCGCTACGATCCCAGGTTCGAATCCTGCCTCGGGCATGGATGTGTGTGATGTCCTTAGGTTAGTTAGGTTTAAGTAGTTCCTAGTTCTAGGCGACTGATGACCTCAGAAGTTAAGTCCCATAGTGCCCAGAGCCATTTGTTTTTTGTCTGGTATGTGGACATTGAACTACTGGCACCATTGTTATATAGAACTAACCATTCAGCAAAAGTACACAGTTTCAATACTTCAACCATCTTACAACTTTGAACAGAGCCTTGAGCACTAGTGGCTGGAATAGTGCCAAGTCACTGGTGTGCTGTGTAAGAGGAAAATGCCAAACCACTTACAGGTGTTCATAGATCAGTCATTTGCCTGGTGGATGTATGCAGCTCATAATTTAAAGCAACCAAAACAGGATATGAACAATCTCTGCATGGGGTGGAAATGAAAATGTGGTGCTTTGGGAGTGTGAAAAATAAACCTGCAAGGGAATGTATAATCACTAATAAAGTAAGAGGAACATACCTTACGTGGTGATGGTATGTCACCAGAACAACAAACTCCAGGAGAAAAACCATCTTCCATTACGACCAGGAAGGAAGTCAACCCTGTGCATGGCCATCCCAACAAACAGCACTTTTCCTTCTTTATGACAAGTTCCTGTATTTAGAGGACTGGAACTAAAATGTACTCAATTTCAGTAAACATTTGCTCGCTGTTGTATTAAGTTTTGGTATGCGAAATTATCCATAGTGTTTTGCATTTGACGTTTGTCATGTAGAAATAACCCTCATAATTAAATGGGTATGTTTTGTGTTATACATGTTTGCATAAAATTATTTAATAAATTGATTCTAATTTTCATTGGCAGAAATACCACAGTGGTTAGTTGTGTACTCCAGAGCATCAAAAGAATTGGATCACAAGTTGAGATGGGAAATGTTCAGATTACCTGAATTGGATTGTTTTAGTGCCATGTTAACACGTTTATATAAACAAGAATTGGAGGAAATAGTAATGCGGTATGAAGCATACAGGTTTGTATAGTAAATTTTATTCTTGGTAAAACTATTGAGGGATAAATTGAGCCATATATTGTAATAGGAAGGATAATATATATGTGCTTCCAGGGCTTCCTTGGTGCTTGAAATTGAGCGACGTTTGACGGCTGCTGCTGAACAGTCAGGAGCTACCACAGAGCTATTGAAAGAAGCAGCTTTGTCTCAGCATGTAGAGACCAAAGTATAACATTAAAAAGTTATTTTGTGACATTTTTCAGTGAGAGAACTAGTCACCTTTATATTTTGAAGAAAGTATTGAAACATTTTGTATATTTTAAAATGCAGGACCACTTGTTAGGTTTATATTAGTGATTATTTGTGTATGTGGTATGTATATATGAGTACATTATATTAAGTTTGAGGACTTGAAGGGTTGATATAAAGTAGAGAGGAAAAAGCATTACTCTGGTATAAAATGGGAACTCTTTGATTTAACCACTATTTTTATAAATAGCATTATTTAAAACTTTGATGAAACAGTTGAAATGGTTTAATTGAAGATAAAACTTTTTATGATGGGAAGAAATAATGCAAGTGTGAAGGGAGAACTGAAGAGGAGGAGAAGGGGTGAACATATATAAACCTTTGCAGATTAAAAAGGTTTGTTACTTAATGCTGTTGGTTCAGGCTGCTGATACATATTTTAGTAAATTTTAAGCAGGGTCTGTCCAATAGCTTATAAATAAATAAAGTTTGTCATACTCACCAAGATAAGCTGCTGGATAATGAAAATTTTATTTGCTACAAACTCAGTTACAGAGATCAGATATCGTGTACAATAGTGGAAAAGAATGAAAATATTTTACCAAATTGATGTGAAAGTAATTCCTTAGATACATGCGTTGTTTTACTAAGTCATCAGAACACATCACTTCAATGAGTGTAATGTACTTCCTGTTGTGATAAACAGAGATTCACTTCTGCAGTGTTTCATATCTGGAGCTATTGGTTCTGCAGTTTTGGCTTTGAAATGCAGAACCAGTAGCAGTTAAATATTTCGGTGTTGATAAATATTGGTTTGTTCAGCACCAAGAAATTTCATACATGATCATGACTGTGTCTTGTAATAGTCTGATCTGAGTATATAGTTCAGTTGGCAGATTAACTGAATTGTACCAAAGGGCTGAAGTTCTGGTATGTCGTATGTAGGTTGTTTCTGGTGTAGAATCAAAGTTTTCAATCTCAAGAACCCTGTGCTAAATTTTCGGGAGTCAAAAGCCAATGAAATTTTGCAATTTTTACAATTGTTCTAACTTTTCCCTTTACATGCTACAGCTAAAAGCACTTAGACATTTCTTCCTACAATTTCCATTTGTCAAACACATTTCTGCATTACATATATTAAGATGGGGTTAGTTTAGTACAGTTTTGACATATTTTTGAACATGTCACACTGTTCTTCTTAGAAACACCTACTTTCTCTCTCAAATTAAGTATCCTACTTCCTCAAGTTATTCAGCTGTCATTATTACCATTATGTGTATTACGTATGTTTTGAAATAGTTTTCTTTTGTACTAATGCTACCCCTAAAGTGGGGTCATTTTAGTATTAGTTGAAAAACCTCTGAAAATCATAGCCGAGATCCAATGTACCATTCTCATCCCATCAAGATGTGTGTGTTAAGATCTAAGACACCTGGCTAAATCAAGTGTCAACAGAAAAATATTTTTTCTTGAGTCCATTAGTTGCTTTTGTTTTGGATAAAATTACTGGAAATTATGCTGAAATAAAACTAAATCAGCTACTACTAATGTACTTAACTCACTAATGGTGTTACAAAATAAATCTAAAGTCACAACATCTGAGGAATACACTTTCAAGGTTTCATGTCAACAGGAAATATTTCCCTTCTACATATTTGTCTGGGAATTGGAAGCTTGTGTTCTAATTGCTCTTGAGAGTGGCAAATTTCATGAACTGCAGTTGGCCGTTTCCAGTATTTGCTTCATTTTTCCGTACATGACACATTAAAGTCCTTCACTTAAAACATCATGGTCTGGGTAGTGTGGTCCCTTGTAGCTTACAACAATGTGATCAGCAACTTCTGTGATTAGATTTGGACTGTTGTGAGAAGACAGGCTGGCAGTATAAATGTTTTCACCTAGTTTTATTTTTATCATCCCCTCTAGCACTTCCTATGCAATGCTGTTCAGTTGTTGGCAGTTCATCTCCACTTTCTGTGTAGCTGATACAGGAATCTCCATCTTCAAAGGAGCTGTTGTCATCACTGATGATTTTCTTCTTCCTGTGAGAAATGTTCTGCATTTTGGTAATGGGGTGAGTATGGTCTTCCCGAGGAAAGTTATCAGTTGTAAAGCCTTGACCTGGAGGAACATTTATTTTCTCGCCCCTCTTTTCAGTTATGCCCAAAGTGTCTTTTTGTGCTTCTTATAAATGCTGCAGAAATGAACATATGGTTTTTCAAGTTCTCTCTCTTTCAGCTTCCAAGGAGCTACTGCTTAACTTATTGTTCAGATTGAAGGTATATATTCTGCAAAATCTGAACCCAAATTTTAGATGTGCTTCAATTGTGTTGCTCATCCTCTCAAATAAGTGGTTCACTAACTTGGGGAAGGCCACTTTAATTGCTGTTCCACATCATTCTTCCATTTCTGTCTTTTTCAGTTTGTTGGTATCATGAGTCCTTCATTGACCAAAACACAGCCATGTCTAAGAATTGCGTCAGATGGGTAGAATTAGGAGGTAGGTACACGAAAATGACGATGATATTGTCTCTGCATTTAATAATGACTTAATAACTCACATGGGAACTTAAATTGTCCCCAGTGAACATCTTTTTCCCACGGAGTTTCTGGAGCAGTAGTAACACTGTTTCCACGAACACTTCTTCACATGTTCTTAAATCTACCCAGCCAGATTCTGTTCAGTTATAACAAGCCTTAGGCAATCCACCTCTTTGCCATTATTTGTAAATAAGTTTTTCCTAGTTAATGAACAGTGGAGCCATTAGTTTTCCTCCAGTGCATAATAGTTGTACGTGCCTCACATGCATTTCATATTCATTCTGGATATTTGATACCATATTTTATTAAAACAGCTTTGACACCAGAATCATCCACAAGTTTGTTTTGTCATAATTCCACAAGTTTGAAGGAGGGACATCTGCAGTTGCTTCCTTCAGGCTGCCAAAAGAACGTCTGATATCCTTTGGCCCCACAGGCTTTCGTTTCATTGTTATATTTTTGACGAGTCTAGGGCTGAGCATCTGCTTGTGTCATATCTGAAATGAATAAGCCCAGTCTTCTCCTGGACATGATCCATTATTGAATTTTATCCTCTTAGTTAGTGAGTTACATGTTCCATGGATCATTTGAATGATTCTTTCAAAAGAATGGCATAGAATGAGCCAGTGTACTGGATATGCATACATGATTAGGGCTAATGTAAATGAACACATTTTTTGTCCTGGTCGTGAAACTTCACTTGAAAACTAGTTCTTCTACAGCATATGAGATTTAAATTAAAAATTCAGCCATGTAACATGAGTTGTCCAGGAGAAATGATTTTAGGTTAAATTGAGAACTTACTTTGCTACCTATCAGACATGTTATGTTATTAGGCAAATGGTTAAAAAAGTTCTGAGGCACTGACACCTTGAACCATTCCATGTGACAAATGGGCTGAAATGGCCCATAGCATTATAGGAAAAACAACGTTTTACCTTACCTTGAAACAGCTAGGCCGCAGCCACTCAACAACTCGCTGAAAGATATTTACATTGGCCCTCTGGGCTCTCATGACCTCCAGTGTTGACAACACATTCCCTTCAACTTCCCGCACGGGCTGCAAATGCCTAGGTGTCATGCAAAGGGGGTTGTTACCTACTTTTTACCTCTTGTGTTGTATGTATGGATGTAGCCATATTTATCAATAATACAAAGAGCAAAAGTAGCTGAACTTAATTATTCGAGAAGCTCAATGGGATCCTGATTCCTGTTGAGGCTGAGTAAATGTGTCAAATAATGCCTCTAATTGTCAAAGCATAACATCCCAAGCCCAGCTTCTCAATATCAAGATCATTCCTGGCAACACAGGAAGACCTTGATTATGTCTGACTAGATGCCTGATGAGTATATTAGAGGAAGATAAATAATGAAGTATCAAAGAGCTGTGAACTTGTAAAATTCCTGCGTATTTATTACGTCTTTTTGTTGATCGTGTTCAGATAATACAGATGTGCACACTTGCGTATATCAAATGACCTGTTGCACGGAAATAGGAAATCATTTCTTTGACACATTTGATGTGCTGGTTTTTCATCGTAGTGCACATGTGGCAGTATTGTGCCACAAATGTAGCAATAGGACCACAACTTTAAGTTTTTTTCAGCATTTCTGAGAATTTGGTTTTCATAACATTGAATGCTGCATTTTCCCCCAAAATTTCTTGAAATAAATAAGTTTTCTGTGTTGGTTGTACATTATTTCCATTTAATTTTTATTTAGATGTGGATTTGCCATGAGAATGAGTAAATCTTTTCATGAAGAAAAATCATTTCATTCAATAATTAAACCAGCCATAGCATCACGATTGAGAATGAGGCATATGCACAACCATAATATCTGATCAACACTGTTTCCAGCATTTTTCGTGCAGAACAGTTCATTCAGCACAATCCCAATGTAATCTTTCACACCTCATCCTTAAGACATAATCAGGTGGAAACCACCTAGCCTAACAATAACACTGAATAGTGCCAGAAGTGAATAATTTGCTACACTACCACAAGCCTTCCAGTACAATAGCTCGTTGAAAGTGACAACACTTGTTTTCTGATTCAGTAATTTGCGGCAGGTGTGGATGATATAAATACTGTGTCGTATTTGCTGCGAGATGTGTTGTTGGAAGGAAAGCATACTGTTTTGGACCATCCTGTTGCTCATAACATGTTCCTTGCTCAAGAAAACCATTAATTTTAATTCTGCTTTGGTACAGCGTTGATATTGGTTTACTTGCACACTGCCAGCTTTATTGATTAAGTCCAATGCTAAGCTCACTTTAAAATGGCTCCCTTCTCTTTTGCAAATTCCTGCTTGTCCAGGGATCACTGTCATTTCTCCTCCCATGGCATATGTAAAGTCAGCATTGTCAAAGGTAAACTGGATGGATGGACTGGTTGACTCGTTGAATTTGGTCTTCCTTCAAACCTTGCAGCTTCCACGTAAGTAGCAGCAAATCCTAAAGGTGTTAGAAGATTCAGCAGGAGTCACTAGACCAAGGCAGCTTTTCTTTCACAGAAGTGTAGCCAGTTTGTTCGTCAAAATCATAGCATAAAATAGGAACAGCAGTATTTGAGGCAAAACACACTGAACCACCCAAAAACTTTTCAGTGGATGTGTAACCATTTGTGGTGAAAATTTGTGAGTGAATATACACCAGAGTTATCTTGCCAGCAGTTTTACCAAATCAAAGCATTTATTCTAAGGGATCTCTGAGTTTTCATTCAGGCACCAGTCTCACAGAATTTTGGGAGTGTTTTCTTGAATCGGATGGTACACTCTTTGGGTGAATCTGAGATAATTATATTCTCTCCCTTTGAGAAGACTTTTTGAAGTTCTCACATGTCTTCATCTACCTGATCAAGTAAATACCCTAGGGAAATCTGGCATCATCACTATTGTCTACAAGAAAGATGAATGTGATGTCCTTTGCTTCAACAATACTGTACCTGTATGGTGTCCTCTTATTGCGATTTGAAGTGGGTTCATAAGATCCTCCTGCTTTTTGTTGTATTTTATGTTAATTAAGGTTATGTCTGTGTCCAAATTACCCATCTGGGCGAGTCACGCTATTGGCTAGTGCATCGTGTGGTGCTCTGCTCCTTCCTGCTGTGTGTTACCAAACACCAACTGCTTTCTTACATGGACACTGCTATAAGACAGGGTTCTTTTGGTAAAAAACTTGGATTCTACACTTCAAATGTACACACAACATACTAGAAGTTCTGAGAATTCAGACAATTTTAAGGTCACCTCCTACCCCTCTTATAGTACCTGCCAACTCGTTGAATAAATTTGTTTGTTTGTATGTTGTAGTGTTTGTAAGTAAGTAAAGGTCATAAAGAACAAAGCTGCCAATCAACTTAGATGGTTATGTTGGGGCAAGAAAGTTTGTGTGCATTTGCTGTGACTTTTTTTTCTACTCCTGATCAATAAAAATCAGAAGCTTTTTGGCAACTCATTTGTCTACATGGACTACCAAATAACAGTGTAGTTTAATAGCAGGCAAAATGCCATTGATGAATGCTTTTGTGCAACAGGCATCATCCATTATAGTCCTAGGAAAAAAGTTTTAACTTTGATGGCAGGAAACGTTTAAATGAGATGAAATGTTGTCACTTTTTAGCAAAGGTGATGCCAGAACTTGAGACCAGATACAGCCTAAGACATTTGCAGGTTTTACTCCTCTTCATGTCAGTTTTAACTTGGTGCTTGATTTGCAACATCATAAGTAGGCCCCCTTTCATTAGTAGATCTGCCTGAAGAAGTTGCATCTTATTTCTCGTCCTCTCCACAGCCTTCTTGTAAAGGGTGTAAAGTTCTGCCCCCACTTTGTACATAGACACCCTCAGAATAGGAATGAAAATGTTCCCCATTTGGAGAATTTTACACATTGAACAAGAACAGATAAATATGTAATACTTGCTACAAGGATGACACAGTTATTTACTTTATTAACACCACCAAACACTATGGACAGGAAGTACAAATACTTTTTCTTTAGTCCTCCACCACCACTGATCTATGTTCGAGAAAAGTTAAAATGAGCGGAGATTTTTGTTAATGTTGTCATGAGGACCACTCTCGGCTGATAGTTTTCATTTAGTCTAAATTGTGTATGCCGTACTGAGAAATTTGGAAAAATTAATGTATCACTGTAACAAATAATACATATCCTGCGATATTTGAATCGACTCCAATATCAAATCAGTTCATGGAATACTTCTCGGAGATCAGTACAGTGTTAGACATTTCTGTAACCATTCATTTTTGCGTTGTTAACGTATGGTGAAATATTCAAAGGATGAGGGGGGACAGGGTGGAGGGTTGGACATACCATGTACCAATATACAGACATTGTAACACAAATAATTATTTGAGACTGGTATGTATCTTGCAAACTGCAGTATTTTATTGTCAAAGTGGCCATCAATTTCTGAGAACTAAAGACTACTTCATACTGAGTGGGAGAATGAATGATGTGTGGTTAATATGTTATAAGTTTAGAATTTACTTCAGAACTTATGTCAGAAAGTAAAACATTGTATTATACAATGAAGTTTTGTATGTCTGCACAAAGTAAATTTCTAGTATGATGTTTCAATGGAGAAAGAAAGAATAAATGCAATGATTATACTCTGTGTCATATTAGGTTGAGAAATGATGGCATCTTCAATTTATTTTGATATGTGAAAACAGATTGCTTGTTTTTGTCATCATCATTCCATTAATTTAATTTTTCAATTTTCCTTGAAACAGAAGTTACTTAAACTGTAATATTTTTAATACTTACATGAGGATCCAATTTTACTGCTGCCTTTGTGCCATTAACAGCTCCTGCTTTGTTAAAAACAAAAGGCACAAACACAAAATTGTTAGCTTTAGTGGAAAATTTGAAAGTTGAATTATGTTATGGACACATTAAACATTCAAACTCTCAGATACTTTGCACAGAGACAGAGTAGATACAAAAAGCGTACTCAGTAGTGTCCTGTTCGAAGTCACTGGTAGTCAAATGTGAAATGAAAGAATTCAGCAATTCCAAACTTATTTCATCATCAGAAACTCCATTTTATTCTAGGCGACTTGTTACTGTTGGAATGGTCCTTCAAAGACCAATAGCATTTTCATTGTAACTGTCTGTTTCTTTGTCTTATGTTACTGTATGCAGTTATTTCATCTGCTTTCTGAGACATTCTCAAAGAAAAAACTGTTTTGTGCATATACATTGTTGATTCCATTTACTGGTAAATTTCAGAGGTCAAAAGAAATGTATACACTTGAAATTAAACTTAGCTGTTGTTCTGAGGTTCATTTCAATCTCATGCACTCTCTGGACATAAATGTAAGCCACATTAAAGTGTTTCTATGGCATTTTTCAGATCAGAGTAAAATTTGTGAAATTTTTGGCCTTAGATTGTAAAGGGAAAAAATTAAGCCATCTAAAATGTGAAAATTTGAGTGTGAGAAATATCATTGATGTGATGTGTTTTTGCATGAATCAGTGCAAGATTGAGTGCCTTAATATGAAGAAGTTGAAATTATGTATATTTGGTACCTCATACAGTAAAGATTTATCTTACTTTTTGTTTAGCAGTAATTTTTTACAAACAATATAAAATAATTTGATTTGTACAGTATCTCCAGACAAGAACTGGCATATTAGTGCTTATTTAATGGCTGTGATATATCTTTTCCTACTGAGAGTTCCTTAGTCACACAAGTTGTGTAAAGATTTCATATATTAAAGTGATGTATTATTTTTGTAGCTGTGGTGCTTGTATACATGCTCTCTTTGTAGTAAATACACTGCTTGTACCTGAATGTACTGTTTTGAATTAATTTTCCAATGGGAACCATTTACTTGACCATGATTGGAATAAGATATATAGTTGGCAGCAGAGGAACAAAAAAAAAAAAAGCTGGGCTAGTAGAAACCCTGAAATCCCGGGGTAACAGAAGAGATATTTAATTTGATTGATGAAAAGAGAAAATATAAAAATGAGTAAATGAAGAAGGCGAAAAGAAATACAAACGTTTCAAAAATGAGATCAAAAGTAAGTGCAAAATGGCTAAGCAGGGATGGCTAGAGGACAAAGGAAGGATGTAGAAGTTTGTATCACTAGGGTAAGATAGATACTGCCTACAGGAAAATTAAGAGAAACCTTTGGGGAAAAGAGAACAGTCTGCGAGCAGGATGTACGAGACAGGTGAAATACACTTATACATAAAGAATATAATAATTCCAATCCCAAAGAAAGCAGGTACTGACAGGTGTGAAAATAACCAAATTATCAGTGTAATAAGTCATGTTTGCAAAATTCTAAGACGAATTCTTCACAGAGGAATGGAAAAACTGGTAGATGCCAACCTTGGGGAAGATTAGTTTGGATTCAGTAGAAATGTTGGAACACTCAAGGCAATACTGACCCTATGATTTAAATTAGAGGATAGATTAAAGAAAGGCAAACCTACATTTCTAGTGTTTGTAGACTTAGAGAAAGCTTTTGACAATGTTGACTGGAATAATCTTTCAGGTTTTGAAGGTGGCAGGGGTAGAATACAGGGAGCGAATGGCTATTTACAATTTGTAGAGAAACCTGATGGCAATTGTAAGACTTGAGGGGCATGAAAAGGAAGCAGTGGTTGAGAAGGGTTGTAGCCTGTCCCTAATGTTATTCAATCTGTATATTGAGCAAGAAAAATTTGGAGTAGGGATTAAAATCCATGGAGAAGAAATAAAAACTTTGAGGTTTGCTGATGACATTGTAATTCTATCAGACAGCGAAGGACCTGGAAGAGCAGCTGAATGGAATAGACAGTGTCTTGAAAGGAGGATATAAGATGAACACCACCAAAAGCAGAACAAGGATAATAGAATGTAGTCGAATTAAATCAGGTGATGCTGAGGGTATTGGATTATGAGATGAGACACTTAAAGTAGTAAATGCATTTTGTTATTTGGGGAGCAAAACAACTGATGATGGTCGAAGTAGAGAGGATATAAAATGTAGACTGGCTATGGCAAGGAAAGCATTTCTGATAAAGAGAAATTTGTTAACATAAAGTATAGATGTTTCATGAAATCCTTTCTGGAAGTATTTGTATGGAGTGTAGCCCTGTACGGAAGTGAAACAAGGATGATAAATAGTTTAGACAAGAAGAGAATAGAAGCTTTTGAAATGTGGTGCTACAGAAGAATGCTCAAGATTAGATGGGTAGATCACATAACTAATGAGGAGGTATTGAATAGCATTGGGGAGGAGAGAAATTTGTGGCACAACTTGACTAGAGGAAGGGATTGATTGGTAGGGCATGTTCTGAGGCATCAAGGGATCACCAATTTAGTATTGGAGGGCAGTGTGGAGGATAAAAATTGTAGAGAGAGACCAAGAGATGAATACACTAAGCAGATTCAGAAGGATGCAAGTTGCAGTAGTTATTAGAGATGATGAGGCTTGCATAGGATAGAGTAGCATGGAGAGCTGCATCGAACCAGGCTGGACCGAAGACACAACAACAACAACAACAACAACAACAACAACAACAACAGAGATGAGTTTTAGAACTAACATAAGAACTTAAGGAATGCAGATATTTCTTGTGGTATTTCTTCCTCTCTGTCTTGTTGTGAACAACATATGCATATTTAATAATAATTATTAATGTTTCTTCAGATTCTTTCTGTATCCCTCCCCTTTCTCTCCTTGTCAATTATCTACTGAACTTTCTTACCTTCAGCACTTATACACACTAACAGCCTTTCTTTTTGAAACTTCCTGGCAGAACTGTGTGCCCGACCGAGACTCGAACTCGGGACCTTTGCCTTTCGCGGGCAGGTGCAACTCGTAGCCCGTCCTCACAGCTTTGCCTGCCGCCAGTACCTCGTCTCCTACTTTCCAAACTTCACAGAAGCTCTCCTGTGAACCATGTAGAACTAGCACTCCATGAAGAAAGGATATTGCGGAGACATGGCGTAGCCACAACCTGGGGGATGTTTCCAGAATCTCATTCCAGCCTTTCTTCTTGTCTCCTAACTTCTTCTCTTGGTAAATGCATTAGTTTGGGCTATTCCTATTGATAGTCCCCCTCCGTAGTATAGCAGTAGCATTTCCACATACCACGCAGGGGGCCCGGGTTTGATTCCTGGCAGGGGACTGGTTTTTGTGTCTCTTCATCATTTTCATCATCATTGCCTCCCCAAGTTGCCGAAATGCCAACTGAAAAGGATTTGAAATATGGCGGCTGCACTCCCCCGCATGGGGCTTCCCGGCCAACAATGCCATACGATCATTTCCATTTCCATAATGATTTCTTTGGAACACAACAAAAAACTTTCTCAAAAATGACGACTCTCAGACAAGCAATAGTTCACATTCATTGATGCCCTCTGTAATTTAATTTAAGATTTGCATTGAGATAATTGTGATGTATCGACTTCCTTTGCTTGATTTAAAGTCAGCTTTTACTTACGCAGTTGGTGATAATTGTAATGGGCATCTTGCAACTTGTGGAGAAGAGGCTCTGATAGGTCCAAGGTGTTTTTTTTCTTCTTCTTTGTCTGTGTCCTTTAGAAGTATAAAAGTTTCAGCAGTTATCTAATTTTGAGGATTGCCTCCTCTAAAGGTATTCCATGAATAATTTTGTAAGTTCCTTTTACAGTACTTCACCGTTAGCTTTAATCAATTCCACTGAACTGCAGTCATCTTCTGGAAGCCTATTATGCTGTAACATGCTCTCCTCTACTGTGGAGCTGTGTCACTCATAATGACTGTGCCATTGTAGCATTCTGGAACAATTACACAAATAAATTAGTCATAGTATGTGGCACGTCCAAAAAGTAGGTTTCTTCTTCTTCTTCTTCTTCTTAAATTAGTCGTAGTATGTGGCACGTCCAAAAAGTAGGTTTCTTCTTCTTCTTCTTCTTCTTCTTCTTCTTCTTCTTCTTTTTTTTTTTTACAAAGATAACATAGTTACAGGAAAAACTTTATTGGCGACAGGTACAGCAATGTTTGAGCTATTTTTCAACATAGTCACCAAGAGAATACACGCTCTTGTCATATCATGGGATCAACTTTTGTATATCTGTGCCACTTGTGAATGGAACCAGCATGTGACAGTAGTCTTCAGCTATTTGTCATTGTCAAAACAATGGTCAGAGGATAGGAATTCCTTGAGGTGCAAGAAAAGATGGAAATTGCCAGGAGCAAGGATCAGTACTGTATGCTGGATGATCAAACAACCCATAGCTCTGCAAAACAGTTTTTGTGCACTAATCTGTATGGGGACCAGCATTGTCATGGGGCAGCACAACATCTGCAATAAGCATTCCTCGCCTCTTGTTCTTAATGGCATATTGCAGTTTCCGCATTGTTTCACAGTAACCATCAGTGTCAATGACCAGAATGCCCTTAGTGTTCCCTGCACATCACTTTGTGCACCAACATTGTCTGTTTGAATTTCGTCTTGACTAGAGATCCTCTGTGATGCCAATTCATTGACTGGTGCTCAGTAAGTAACAAAAGTAGAATAGCAAAAGTCAGAATTTAACAAGTACTGGGGCAAAATCGGTAATGAAAACTTTGGCTCCTTTTGGACAGTTTGGAATACTTTATTTAAAAGTTGAACTGCTAATATTTGTGTGTAGTGGTGTCCCTATACCCAGAAACACTCTCTAAGACAGGAAAATGGACATGCATCACGAAGGAGTTATGCAAATTGGTCACAAGTTGATATATAGGTTTTGACTGAAAACACAAAATTGTTAACTTTGGCAGCCAGTGAATGAATGTTTGGTGCTGTAGTGGAATTTCACTATGCAGCTGGCAAGGATAGTAAACAGAGGCGTGTCAATAACAAAGCATAAAGTCTTTGCAAATTTCATTTCATGTACTCAGTTGTACAGTAACTATGCCTCACAGATAGACGTGTGAATGATATACAGACATCAAAATTTGAGAGAGGGTGTGTAGTTGGGCTCAAAAAAAGCCGCATGGAATAATCAATGAATCGCTTGACATTTGAATAGAAGTGAATCATTTGGTCCAGTGTGACGAATGCATTTTTCAGTAATTCTTTGGTTTAAAAATGCCAGTGTAGTGGTGCCTCATCCTGATGGTAAATAGTCATTTGAATCAGTCTCCAAATGTGGGAAAAGAAAGTTCTCAAGCATATCAAGATACTTGCTTCCTGTAACAGTGTTTTCAGCAAAGGAAACTGGACCATACACATTTTCTTGGGAAACTTTAAATTTTGGAGAGACCATCTCACGTTGTATGACTTCACGTGGTTGTTCCGTGCCCCACATTTTCATATTATGATGCTTCACCTTGCCATTTAAATGCAATGTTGCCTTGTCACTAAACACTAAGCTGCAAGAAAACTGTCATCCTCCATCTTACAAAGAACAAAATTACCGAACTCCACACATTGTTGTTTGCAGTAGCTGAATTTTGTTTGGCTTCATGTGTAAGCCTCAATGTCTGTGCCAGACACTTGGGGATGAACTAGTGATTTGCCTTTACACAAGCAACCTGTTTCTTGGAATTGTACATGTTATCATCTAATGCTATGTGCATAGGAGGATCCACACCATACCTATTACGAAAGTCACGCTGAACAGTTATTGCTGACCTGCTCTGAGCAAAATGTAGAACACAAAACACTTTGTTTACCTGACACCATTTTTACTATAACTCAAGTGGGTACACACTGCTGCTACCTAGTGGGAACTATGTAAAACTCGAAAGTCTGCTCTTTGCAAAAGTATGTTGTTCATGCACATATCTCAATTAACATAATAGTTATGATTTTTTAAATTGGATGATCCTTTTTGATACATTTTCATATTTTGAGTGGCTTAATACACGTCATGTGGCATTAATTCCTCGATGCCTTTTCATTATTAACTATCTGAATTTCGTCTCTAGAACTATACAAATGTTTAACACACTTTGGAATTGTTGTCAAAGCTGTCAATCAGTAGTTAAAATGTTAACAATAAAGACTACATCTGCCTTCCTTCCCTGTTCAGGAAAAAAATAATAAAGTAGGATGTCTGTCCTACATGAGTTTTTGTCTTGTTTTCTTCATATTATTGTTGTTTTCTAATGTTCCAGTCGTGAGACCTTCATTTTATCTTTTTAGATCCTATTCTATCTGAGATGCCCTCTTATTTTGCATTCTTTATAACTGCAACCTGTTTTGTTGTTTGCCTTAGTACTGAAACAATTACCCCTTTCAATCTTTCACCATTAGCTTGATTTTCTAAGATGCTAACTTTGCCACTTAATTTAATCATACTTTCCTCTCTCCTCTTACATTTGTGTAATGTGCAGTTCCCATTTCCTACCTAATCGCGTTGGGTGATTCTTTTTAGGTTTGTATCTATTTTTACTCTGCATCATAGTACTGTATGAACACTTAAAATTGGTTTAGGACCTTTACATCATTTACTACTTTTTTTATCAAAAATAGGTAGAATTTTTAGTGCTATTTAGCCTATCCAACTTCATTTTGTTTTCTTTGGGAAGAGCGTATCAGGGACAAACATATTATTCTTCGAAAATTCTACCAATGTATCCCACCTGTCGTTTGTAGTATTGTTTCCGCGGTTTCACTGAAGAAATATTATTTCATTTTTTTACCTGCTTTAACATTAACATTGAAGTGGGATTTGCTTTCACTTAGCTGTTAAAGTAACTCTTCAGCGTTCTACATCATCAGAATGTAAGGATGGCTATGTACCCTATAGAATTGAATGGTTACCATGCTATATGTGTTGCTTATTTTTAAAATAAGTCTTAACACTGTCAGAGATTCCTTCAAAAATATCTGCGACGTTGTTTTCACTTTTATTGCTTACATGTAACACCCTTTCCTGCTCTGGAAAAAGAGAGATTTTAATTATGTTGGCTGTAATTCTTTCACATCATCTCCAACACCACTGACATAGTTTCAATCCTAATGCTCAACAATTTGCTGTCAATACACAACTTGCTGATCTGTTACTGTCACAACAAAATATCGTTTTTCACACTGTTACTGTTCTGTACCACCAAACAACAGTAAAAGAAAATGTGTTGTATATGTATGTAAAATGGCTAGTTGTTCATTTATAGTTTGCAGACGGTAATTTCATGGTAAAAACCACAATTATGGACTGGTCTACTCAGTCTTCTAATTTGAATCAGAGTAAGTATTTACGCAATGTTTCCAAACATATCTCCAAGCCATTCTTTCATCCATGCTTAATGTTTATGAATAACCGGCTTATGTTTTTGTGACATAGTTAATGCTGATGAATCGTTCACTCCTTAAGAGGAAATACCATCTTCAGTCCTACATTTCCAACACCTGTTGAGACATTTATGAGAGCATTCATAAACTATTAATTATCGCTTCAAACAAAAAGATTAGGTTGTTAGTTTTTTGTTCATCTGCAGGTACATGTCTACAATGTGGTACACACTGAAATCTTTGCACGGCTGTACTTTCTTGCAATGCAGAGGAGTTATAATAAATGGTAAAATCATTCATAAAGTGGAGATGAACTGTGTGTGTTACATTTTGTTTTAGCTCCTCTAGTTGTGTGCTACAGTGCTATGACATGCAGATTTCAACGTGTGTGAAGACAATAGACGTACTGGTAAACAAATGAAAAATTTATTATGCAACTTTAATTTCTTTTCAGGTTGATAACTATAACTTTGTCTACCCATCAGTTTGTGACCTGATGTCAGTTGAAAAGAAATTTATGCAAAAGAGACAGTAAATGTCTAAATATAGAATGTTGTTGTTGTGGTCTTCAGTCCAAAGACTGATTCGAAGCAACTCTCCATGCTGCTGCTCTGTCCTGTGCAAGCCTCTTCATCTCAGAGTAACTTGTACTGCAACCTACATCCTTATGAATCTGCTTACTGTATTCATCACTTTGTCTCCCACTATGATTTTTACCTCCCAAACTTCCCTCCAATATTTAACTGGTTTTCTCTTGATATCTCAGACTGTGTCCTACCAACTGATCCCTTCTTCTAGTCAGGTTGTGCCACAAATTTCTTTTCTCACCAATTCTGTTCAGTACCTACTCATTAGTTACATGATCTACCCTTCTAATCTTCAGCATTCTTCTGTAGCACCACATTTCAAAAGTTATGTTCTCTTACTGTCTAGACTGTTTATCATCCGTGTTTTACTTCCAAATGTGGCTACACTCCGTACAAATACTTCCAGAAAAATCTTCCTGAGACTATACTCGATGTTAAAAAATTCTCATCTTCAGAAAAGCTTTAACAACCGTTACCAGTCTACATTTTATATCCTCTCTACTTTGGCCATCATCAGTTATTTTGCTGCAGAAGTAAAAAAACTAATCTACTACTTGAAGTTTCTCATTTCGTAATCTAATTCCCTCATCACCACCTCATTCAATTTGAGTACATTCTATTATCCTTGTTTTTCTTTTGTTGGTGTTCCTCTTATATTCTAGTTTCAAGACACTGTCCATTCTATTCAGCTGTCTTTCCCAGTCTTTTGCCATCTCTGACAGAATTACAACGTCATCAGTAAACATCAAAGTTTTTATTTCTTCTTCCTAACTTTAATTTCTACTCCAAGCTACAGCCCTGTCTCACTCCCTTCACAACTGCTTCACTTTCATGCCCTTTGATTCTTATAACTGCCATTTGGCTTCTGTACTGATTGTAAATAGCCTTTTGCTCCCAGTATTTTACCCCTGCCAGCTTTAGAATTTTAAAGAGAGTATTCTTGTCAACATTGTCAAAAGTGTTCTCTAAGTATATAAATGTTATAAACAAAGTTTTGCCTTTCCTTAACGTATCTTCTATGAGAAATCATAGGGTCAGTATTGCCCCACATGTTCGTACATTTCTCTGGAATCCAAACTGATCCTCCCAGAGGTAGACTTCTACCAGTTTTTCCATTCTCCTATAAAGAGTTTGTGTTACTATTGTGCAACCGTGGCTTATTAAACTGATAGTTCAATAATTTTCACATCTATCAGCACCTGCTTTCTTTTGAATTGGAATTATTATATTCTTCTTGAAGTTTGAGGGTATTTTGTCTGTCTCATTCATCTTGCTCACCAGATGGAAGAGTTTTGTCATGGTTGCTCTCCCAAAGCTATCAGTAGTTCTGACAGAATGTTTTCTAATTCCAGGGCTGTGTTCTGACTTAGACCTTTCACTGTTCTATCAAATTCTTTATGCAGTATCATATCTTCCATCTCATCTTCATCTATGCCCTCTTCCATTTTCATAATAGTGCCCTCAAGTACATCTCCCTTGTATAGATCCTCTAAGTACTCCTCCCAGCTTTCCGCTTTCCCTTCTTTGCTTACGACTGTTATTGCATTTGAGCTCTTGGCGTTCATACAGGTGGTTCTCTTTTCTCGAAAGCTCTCTATAATTTTTCTGTAGGCAGCATCTATCTTTCCCCATGTGATACATGCTTCCAAATCAGTACATTTGCCCTCTAGCCATTCCTGCTTAGCTGTTTCTCACTTCCTGTCAGTCTCATTTTTTAGACTGATGTATTCCCTTTTGCCCACTTCATTTACAGCTTTTTTATATTTTCTCCTTTCATCAATTAAATTCAGATCTCTTGTGTTACCCAGGGATTTATACTAGCCCTCTGTTGCCTTCACTATGTCATCTGTCACAGCCACCCATACTTCAACTGTATTCCTTTCCCCTGTTTTTGTCAATGATTCCCTAATGCTCCCTCTGAATTTCTGTATAACCCCTGGTTCTTTCAGTCTGTGAGGATCCATCTCCTTAAATTCCTAAATTTTTGTAGTTTCTTCAGTTTTAATCTACAGTTCATAACCAATAAATTGTAAATGTATTATAATTTAAAATCTGGTTCTGAAATCTCTGTCTTACCATTATATGATCAATCTGAAACCTTCTGGTGATTCCAGATTTCTTCCAAGTATACAGTCTTCTTTCACGGTTCTTAAACCAAGTGTTGGCTATGATTAAATTATGCTCTATACAAAATTCTACCAGACGGCTTCCTCTTTCATTCTTTCCTCCAGTCCATTATCACCTACTATTTTCCCTTATCTTCCTTTTCCAACTATCAAATTCCAGTCACTCATGACTATTAAATTTTCATCTCCCATTACTATCTGAATAATTTCTTTTATCTCATCATACATTTCTTCAATTACTTCATCTTCTGCAGAGCTATTTGGTGTATAAACATGTACTACTGTGGTGGGTGTGGGCTTTGTGTCTATCTTGGCTACAACAATAGATTCACTATGCTGATTGTAATAGCTTACCCGCACTCCGATTTTTTTTTTTTTATTCATTATTAAACCTGCTCCTACATTACCCCTATTTGATTTTGTATTTATAACCATGTATTCACCTGACCAAAAGTAATGTTCCTCTTGCCACCTAACTTCACTAACTCCCACTATATGTAATTTTAACCTATCCATTTCCCTTTTTAAATTTTCTAATCTGCCTGCCCGATTAAGGTCTCTGACATTCCATGCTCAGTTCTGCAGAACGCTAGAACAGAATAAGAGCTTGGACTTCATAACATCCAGAGATAGCGCAGCCAAGCAATTGGCAATAAAATGTACACACATCAAAACAAGTTTTGCATCGCCTCAGTTCCGGAACATGTTAGAAAATTGGAATAGAGATCAACATAAACATCATTCTCACCCTTTTTTTCCTCATGAAAACCACACATTGCATGTTGTACCACCATACAGTGAGACCTTCAGAGGTGGTGGTCCAGATTGCTGTACACACCAATACCTCTAATACTCAGTAGCATATCCTCTTGCATTGATGCATGCCTGTATTCATCATGGCATACTATCCACAAGTTCATAAAGGAACTGTTGGTCCACATTGTCCAACTCCTCAATGGTGATTCGATATAGATCCTTCAGAGTGGTTGGTGGGTCATTTCATCCATAAACAGCCCTTTTCAATCTATCCCAGGCATGTTCGATAGGGTTCATGTCTGGAGAACATGCTAGCCACTCTACTTGAGTGATGTCGTTATCCTGAAGGAAGTCACTCACAAGATGTGCACAATAGAGGTGCTAATGTTCATCCATGAAGACAAATGCCTCGCCAGTATGCTGCTGCTATGGTTGCACTATCGGTCGGAGGATGGCATTCATGTATCGTATAGCTGTCACAGAGCCTTCCATACCTCCCAGCAGCGTATGTTGGCACCACATTATGCCATCCCAAAACAGCAGGGAACCTCCACCTTGCTGCACTCACTGTACAATGTGTCTAAGTCATTCAGCCTGACCGGGTTGCCCCCAAACATGCCTCCGACAATTGTCTGTTGAAGACATATGCGACACTCATCGGTGAAGAGAATGTGATGCCAATCCTGAGCAGTCCATTTAGTACTTTGTTGGAGCCATGTGTATGGCACTGCATAGTGTCATGGTTGCAAAGATGCACCTCGCCATGGACGTCAGGCATGAAGTTGCATATCATGCAGCCTATTGCGCACAGTTTGAGTCATAACATTACGTCCTGTGGCTGCACAAAAAGCATTATTCCACATGGTGGCATCGCTGTCAGAGTTCCTCTGAGCCACAATTCGTAGGTAGCGGTCATCCATTGCACATTGCAGCACTAGCCCTTGGGCGGCCGGAGCGAAGCATGTCATCGGCAGTTCTTGTCTCTCTGTATCTCCTCCATGTCTGAACAACATCGCTTTGGTTCACTCTGAGATGCCTGGACACTTCCCTTGTTGAGAGCCCTTCCTGGCACAAAGTAACAATACTGACATGATTGAACTGTGGTACTGACTGTCTAGGTATGGTTGAACTACAGACAACATGAGCCATGTACCTCCTTCCTGGTGGAATGACTGGGACTGATCGGCTGTTGGACCCCAACTATCTAATAGGTGCTGCTCATGCATGGTAGTTTACATCTTTAGGTGGGTTTAGTGAGATCTCTGAACAGTCAAAGGGACTGTGTCTGTGAAACAATACCCACAGTCGATGTCTATCTGCAGGAGTTCTGGGAAGGGGAGTGATGCAAAACTTTTTCGATGTGTGTATATGTCAGGTATAAGAATTGAATATAATAGAGGGAAACATTCCACGTGGGAAAAATATATCTAAAAACAAAGATGATGTGACTTACCAAACAAAAGCGTTGGCAGGTTCCTGACAGCATATTGCAACTGGGGCCTTACAAACAGCATGCAAGTTTTCTCTTTCTTGACGAAGCAACCTTGGGTTGCGAAAGCTTGAATTTTGTGTGTATGTTTGTGTTTGTTTGTGTGTCTATTGACCTGCCAGCGCTTTTGCTTGGTAAGTCACATCATCTTTGTTTTTAGATATAAGGTATAAGATAATTTTATTTGCTCACAAATACACTGAACAAGACATTTATTTACCACATAAGTACAGGGTATACATAAAGTCTGGGAACACTTTCAATTATTTATTGCACAAGAACCAAACATTGTACTGATATCATACATATGTCATTTTGAAGAGAAATCATGAAAGTCTATTTTCATGTATACTGCCACAGCATAGTTTGGTAATTTGACCTTACTCAGCGCTAGTTGCAAACATGGCGATTTCACGTGCAGAGCGAGCTTTCTGTGTGTTGGAGTGCAACAAAAACAAGTGTGCTACAGATGTTTAGAACCAAGTACAGTAAGAAGCCACCAACAAGGAAGACCATTTACCACTGTCACAACAAATTCATTGTGCCTGCCAAAGAGAAGCGATGCCATGCTGAGACGGGTAAGGCAAGAATTTGATTACTGTACTGACATTGCCCGGTCACTCATGGTTTGCACATGAAATGTTTGTAAAAACAAAATTCAGAGTTTCTCTTCGAAATGCAATATGTATTACATTTGTACAATGTTTAGTTCTTGTGCAACAATTAATTGGAAGTTGGGACCCCGTATCCTGACAGCACATTGCAACTGGGGCCTTACAAATGGCATGCAAGTTTTCTCATTTATACCACTACTTGCACCCTAGGGTATCCTAACACATGCAGAAACTTATGAGCTTGTTTACTCCCTTATCTACGTACAGCTCTATATGTAGTTTTCTAATACTCATTGTCACACCAAAATATCAGCATTGTAGTCCTTCTCTGACATTGGCTGATTGCTGTTCATAATCATATGACTTACACTACTTATGAATGTTATTAGTTGACTCTTCTCTGCATTTGCAGCAGCCCATTTACCTGGATCCAGTTTTTGTAACTTTTCGGTTCTTTTACTATATCTCACAACCCTCTAAGCTCCTTTTTATATTCTTGGCGTGAATTGGATACATTGAAGGTCCTGATTTACTTCTTCATGTTACCCAGCTCTATGATCATTACCTTAGATGTGAAATCCATCACCATCTATTTTCTGTGCTGAAAATATGCTGCCTCATAACATATTGCTTTTCCAGGCTACGTAGGTTTGCTAGCAGTACCATATGATGTACATATCAAAAGCTTTGGAGACACCAATGGCTAAACAGCCAAGATGCCCTTTCTTTCAATTACTTACAAAATATCCTCCTGATAACCAATTAACGTTGCCTCACATGAAAACACTGCTCTGAACCCATGCTAACTCATGCACCACTACCCTGTTTTCTGCAAACATGACTTTATGCCATTAACAATATTTATATTGCATCAAGAAGCTTCCATTATCATATTTACTCCCAATACAAGTAAGACTAATTGGTATGTACCTTCTATGACCCCTTGTTCCTTTTCCCTCTCATGCAGGTATTAGTACCATTATTTCAATATATCTGTGAACACAATTATTTATACAAATCAAATAGTTATCTAAGTTAAGGCACAATGCAGCAATCACTTTTATTATTTATCTGCTAATTTTGTTTACACCTGCAGCTTTATTTGCACCTATTGCCTTTACAGTGATGTATACTTCCCCTTTACTATGTGTGAACTTGTTGACAACATTCCTAACTTGTCCCTCTAGTTCTCCCCCATGCAGTTTCCCAACCATATCCACTATTAAACTAGATTCCTAGTTAAATAGTTTTGCTATTTTTGTATCACTTGATACTATTTTTCTTTTAGATTAGATTAGATTCTGTTTTCATTCCATAGACCCAAAAATGAGATGATTTTCATGGGTGTGGAATGTGCCAGAAAGTACAACATAAAAAACATGAAACATTTGAATATGATACTTACTACCATGGTCATGTATCAATAGAGGTTGTCAAAATAGGTGAGTACATTACAGTAAACTGGAACTACTAATATTTACAGAATTAATAAACTGTCAGGGTGAGCCATTGTTATACACCTTTAATAAATGCATCATACACAAAATACCTAATCTTGACATTGGGACCGAGTGCCATCAAAACTGAAATCTAACAGACATTTTTACTTAGGCTGATCTAACAATCCCTGTTAGATATTCATCTGTAGTGTAGAAGGAGTTGCCTATCAAAAAGTCTTTCAATCTCTGTATAAACCACACTTCATCTGAAACCAAGTTTCTTGTGGTTGCTGGCAATTTATCGAAAATATGTGTTCCTGAATATTGGACTCCTTTTTGGACCAAAGAAAGTGATTTTAGGTCTTTATGTAGATTGTTCATATCCCTAGTATTGATACTATGTATTGAGCTAGTGGTTGGAAATAAAGATATATTACAGGCACCAAATTACATTAAGGAATAAATATACTGAGAAGCAGTGGTTAGAATGCAAAGTTCCTTGAACAGGTTTGTACATGATGTTCTTGAATTTACACCATAAATGATTCTTATTACGTACTTTTGCACACTAAAAACTTTTGCTTGGTTTGATGAGTTACCCCAGAATATGATCCTGTATGACATAATAGAAAGAAAGTAAGCAAAGTATGCAAGTCTTTTTATTTTTATATCCTTCTGACATCATTCTTGCTGCAAATACAGACTTTTTAGGTGCTCAAGCAATTATGTGGCATGCCTTTCCCAACTGAATTTATTATCAAGTTGTAATCCCAGAAATTTAACACTTACAAGCTCTTCAATATGCATGTCTTCATATGTTGCATATGCTGGAAGGAAATCTCTTACAGGTTCTGAACTACATATAGTGGGTTTTTTCAAAGAGTAATGACTGTGAATTAGTTTTAAACCATTCATTAATGTCAGTGGAAATTTGATTAGCTGCTATTTCTAAACCTTTACTTGACTTGCTACATATTGTAATGTTTGTATCATCTGCAAATGAAACAAACTTAGCATCTGCCAATGTAACAGAAGAGAGGTTCATTAATATACCCAAGAAATTGTAGTGGACCCAAGATGGAACCTTGCAGAACACCACATGCAATTAATTTCCAGTCAGTTGAAGGCTTACTGCACAGGTATTTTGAAATGATACACTTTGTTTCGTGTTAGTTAGATAAGACTCAACCATTTTGCAGCATTGCCGGTGACACCATAATATTATAATTTACTTCAGAGAATGCTGTGGTTCACACAGTCAAAAGCTTTCGACAGATCACAGAAAATGTCACTAGCCTCTAATTTATTATCCACTGAATTAAGTACATTCTCGTTGTAAGTGTAAATAGCTTTATCTATATCAGAATCCTTAAGAAACCCAAACTGTGACTTGGACAATATATTATTTGTAGTCAGATGCTTATGGAGATGCTTGAACACAACATTTTCAAATATTTTTGAGAAAGATGGTAAAAGTGAAATTGATCAATTGTTTTATGATATTTCTTTATCCCCCTTGTTGTAAAGAGGCTTAACTTCAGCATATTTTAGACAGTCTGGAAATGTTCCACTGAATAGAGATTTATTACAAAATAACTTAAAATAGAACTCAACTCTCATGAGCACTCTTTGATTTCACTGTTTGTCAAACCTAATAACCCCAAGCTGTCAGTAAGAGAAAGGGGTTAAAGAGGTTAGCAACACTTCATGCACTTGTTACCAAAGTCTCATTTATTTTTAGAGCTTTCTATTCCTCTTCCTTTTTGGCCCCACCTGTCTCTGTCCTCACTTTATCCAATACAGTTTTTATTTTGTTGCTTGATGTAATTATCATTTTCTCAAAATAAAGCTACTTCGATTTCTGAATTACATGCTTCAGTATTCTGCACTATTCTTTGTAATTCACTGCAATGCTAACATCAGAGCTGTTCCTAGATAGTAGATACAAGTCTTCTTTTTGCCCCACATGATATCTTTATTCCTTGTGTAATCCATGGTTTATTTTTTTGACTTTCGTGTAATTTGAGTTAACTTTAGTGGAAAACAATTTTCAAAAGTGGAAGTAACTTTATTAATGAATGATTTGTATTTTCCATTTGAGTCAGAAGTATTGTAAACATCTACCCAGTTTGTGTCTTTTAGCAATTTCCTGAATTTCTCAATTTTTGACTGATTTATTACCCTGCTGTACTGCGATTTTATAGATTTTTTATCCTGATAAGTTTCAACATTTTACACAAGATGCTGCTTGTCATAATCAGATAGCCCATTTACTATTAGTTTTGTGATATGACTTTTTTCACTAGATTTGTCTATGGAGATATTATCAATAGCAGTCTCAAAGCATTTACATATCCTAGTTGCAAAGTTCACAGTAGGAACTAAATTGAATCGTAGTGTTACTGATTGCAATAATTGTTCAGTGACAGAGCTTTTCAATAAATCCACATTAAAATCACCAGCATTCGCTATTTCCTTGTTTTTATCGTGAGATGGGGAAACAGAGATTCCAGATCTTTTGTGAAGAGGTTAAAATTTCCTGAAGGTGATCTGTATATACTTACTATTATAAAAGACTTATTATGAAATACTACTTCTGTTGCACATGCTTCTAAGAGCTGCTCTGAGCAAATTTTATTAATATCAATATTCTTGAAATCAAAACAGTTTCTGACAAATGTGGCAACTCCTCCTTTCTCCGTATTTTCTCTACTGAAGTAAGAAACTAACTTGAATCCTGTAACATTTAACATACATACAGCAGTGGTCACATGATTTTCAGAGAGGCAGATTATATCAAGTGGTTTGCTCAACTCTAATTCTTCAACACAATCAAGCAACCCATTAAACTTACCCCTTAGTCCTTGGGTATTCTGATGCAATAATGATAACTGATTTTGTGCATTGGTTGAATTACAAATGGGGTGAACATAATTTTCCTGTCAGTTTTTGAGTATCTCTAGTTTGAATCAGTATGAATTATGTACATTACAATTTGCTTCCTGGCTGCCTGTTTTATCAATGAAAGTGTTATTTTCTATCTGTCTCTGAATACAAATGCTTCATGCACTGAAATAAATACCCTATGCTGAATGTCCCTCAGTTCCCACTAAATTCTATTTATTTTCTGACTACACTCCTGCAGATTACTGGAATACACATAAGTGGTTTTCTAAATGAAGTGCAGACTGTACTGTGTCAGGCATATATGAGTATATGTAGAGCTGTCATGAGGCACATGCTTGCAGCCCAGTGCTTGCTTCTTGGAGTTCAAAGGGAATGCCTGTAGCTGCCAGTGTAATAGTAAACACTGTACATGAAAAAGTTATAAGGGGCATTTTACCCACAATATGCAGTGTTCCAGCAATTTACATTTCAAGAATTTTTTTTACAAGGGCACTAGCCCTTTTCCAATAAATGTAATGTCACAGATAATGCAGCATGTAAAAAAGAAATTCATTTTCTACAAAACCAGAAGTGATACATGGAGGTAAAAATAATTTTAAATGATATTGTACAGTGCCTGGAAAACAAGAAAAACACACAGAAAATATGGCCAGGTGTGAATATAACTTGTACATGTACTTGCACACCCTTGGCAGGTAAGTAATCATTTAGAGCAGCACTTCTCTGTGACCTGTAGAATGGCCACAAGAGTGTGTTAGTGTTGTTCATGTTTAGTGTTGTTGCTGGCCGAAGTGGCCGTGCGGTTCTAAGCACTACAGTCTGGAACCGAGCGACCGCTACGATCGCAGGTTCGAACCTGCCTTGGGCATGGATGTGTGTGATGTCCTTAGGTTGGTTAGGTTTAATTAGTTCTAAGTTCTAGGTGACTGATGACCTCAGAAGTTAAGTCACATAGTGCTCAGAGCCATTTTTTTTAGTGTTGTTACTGGGCATGGTAGGGCATATAAAGTGTGTGAACAGTGTCAGATGTTGACTGATCACTGTGAAGGACACAGAGATGCTGTGAACTCATGTGGGAAAGAGTTATCAGCATCAGATAGAGTTTGAAAGGAGCCTCATTGTGGGTATCCATTTGGCCAACAAGTCATCAATTGTGCACCTCCATTTGACTGGCTTCAGTCGTGCAATGTATACATTTGTGGGCATTTTGTTATATTAGTGACCCAGTGTAGATCTGCATGAGAACCAGAGAGCAGACATACTCATTTTCTAGGTTCCTGCTGACCACACTTTACCACTGCAAGAGAAGAGCACCGTATTGTGCACCAAGCACATTGTAACCCTTTCACATATGCTACTGCGATCCGAGAACATGTAAAGGAGTCCCCTACAACATTCTCTGTGATCCTGCCCCATTGGTCAAAGACTAGCAGCAGCCTCACTAGGGAATTATGAACCCAAGGGGAAGCTGCCATTAACACTATGTCGCAAGCAGCCATGTTTGGGAAGGTGCCATCACTGGGAAGTGTGGACTGCTGACAAATGGCATTGCATTGTGCTCAGCAATGATTTGCGGTTCTGCACTACCTTGGATGACTGTTGTTGGTGAGTATGGCAGTGACCTGGTGTGTGATTCCATTCTTCCAATGTTTTGGAGAGGCACAGCTCTATTGCCCCTGGCATCATGATGTGAGGAGCCACTGAGTATGACTTCAGGCAATGGCCAGTAGTGATTGAAGGAACACTGATGGCACAGTGGTACATTACATACATCCTGCATCCCCATGTGTTACCTCTCGTGTAACAGTGTTGTGGTGCTATTTTTCAAGAGGGCATTGTGCACATGACACATCTCTATGAACTGTCTGTGTGATGTTTGGGTGTTTTCGTGGCCAGCAAGGTTACCAGATACTTTGCCGAGACAGCATGTGTGGGACTAGCTAAGACATCAACTCTGTCCAGGGCCAGTACCCAAGGACCAGCTGCAACAGTAGTGCTGGCTTGCTATAGGAGAAGATGCAAAAACTTTATGCCACCCTTCCCTACCAAATAAGTGCATGCATCCGGGCCATAGGGGATGCAAAGTCATACTGGTAAGTGGGCTCAAGCTGCCAAGTTCTTTATAAATTTGACTCAGCTTTGCAGTCATTCTAATAATATCACAAATCTTGTTAACCCATGAAATTTCATTTCATCACCTCCTCCATTTCTAGGTTCTTCACATCTTTTGTTTAGCAGTGTATATTCAAATCAACAACACTGTTGTTACAAATTAGGAAAAAAAAAAAAAAATTCTACTACACAGTGCTGCTGCAAACAGCGTAGTTCGCTTCTAAGTTTGGCGCCATGTGAAAACAATGAAATTCCTGCCAACTATAGAAAACATTGCATCTTGAAACAGATGCACACTAAGGCTGACCATACCTGCTGCTACGAACAAAACTGACACAGATCATAGGTCCATATGTAGAACGAGCAAACCACAGGAGCTTGAGTAAAGAAGACAGAAAGGAAAAGACCTCCCACTAAGAAAATAATCTTCATTTAATGCTTTTATTCATGCTTTAATCCATTCATTGTGTTCTGTAGATACCATCAAGAAGGAGAAACTTTATGGGATGTGAAATGAATCAAGGTAAACATTAAAAATTATAAGTAAATCATAGAATCTTAATCTGTTTACGGTATTAACAGAAAACTAACTTTTTAATGCTGCCCGTTCTTATGACAGATAAATTTCATCAAATAAATTGGAAAGAAGGCTGCTACTTTTTGGAAAAAAAGTCTGCTGTCTACTCAGTTACACCTCTTGCAGCTAGTTATTTGTTATGGGTAGCTTAATATTAGATGATTACAAGGATATTTTTCACAGAAAATTGGTCTTATGTATATAGTACATTACTATTTGTCATGAAGTATTACAATGACCACACACACTTGCCATGAATTTGAAAGAATTTTTTAGTCCCTGAATTAAGATATTCAGGTGATTCATAGAAAAAGTGGCTTATGAGGTAAGTATTTAATTTTCTTTTGAATTGTTTGGAGGTCTCAATTTCTTGATTTATGTTGCATGGTGGTTTGTTCAATTCTGCCAGAGTATGTAACTCCACACTAAACCCCAGATGTGGAGGTGAAGTCTACATGAAAATTGTTTTTGTGTCTTCTGTGTGTAAACCACAGTCAGCTGCAAATGCAGTTCTCTCAATATTGTTCGGAAAAAGAATATTGTCCTTCTTCCAGGGAATCCAGTTTGTCTTTATGAATTATACTCAAGTGTTGATCAAACCTACCAGAAACAAATCTAGCAACATTTCTGAATTGCTTCGATATCTTCCTTTAGTCTGTTCTGGTGGGGATCCCAAACACCTGAGCAGGCTCAAGAAGAGGTTGCACTATTGTTCTGTACATTGTCCCCTTCATAGAGGAGCTACACTTTCCTACAATTCTCTCATTAAATATAGGTGGCCATTTGCCTTCCCTCCCACCAACTTTATGTGCTTGTTCCATTTCAAAGTGCTTTGCAATGTTATGCTCAGGTATTTAATTAACATGACTATGTCAAGGAGCACACAACTAATACTGTATTTGAAAATTACTTGATTGTTTTTCTTACTCATCTTTGTTAAATACTTTAGAGCATGCTCCCCTTCATCAAACCAAATAGAAATTCCAACTTATGCTATGTCCTCCCTCCCATGAACCATGGACCTTGCCGTTGGTGGGGAGGCTTGCGTGCCTCAACAATACAGATAGCCGTACCGTAGGTGCAACCACAACGGAGGGGTATCTGTTGAGAGGCCAGACAAACGTGTGGTTCCTGAAGAGGGACAGCAGCCTTTTCAGTAGCTGCAGGGGCAACAGTCTGGATGATTGACTGATCTGGCCCTGTAACACTAACCAAAACAGCCTTGCTGTTTTGGTACTACGAACGGCTGAAAGCAAGGGGAAACTACAGCCATGATTTTTCCCGAGGGCATGCAGCTTTCCTGTATGATTAAATGATGATGGCGTCCTCTTGGGTAAAATATTCCGGAGGTAAAATAGTCCCCCATTCGGATCTCCGGGCCGGGACTACTCAGGAGGACATCGTTATCAAGAGAAAGAAAACTGGCATTCTACGGATCGGAGCATTGAGTGTCAGATCCCTTAATCGGGCAGGTAGGTTAGAAAATTTAAAAAGGGAAATGGACAGGTTAAAGTTAGATATAGTGGGAATTAGTGAAGTTCAGTGGCAGGAGGAACAAGACGTCTGGTCAGGTGAATACAGGGTTATAAATACAAAATCAAATAGGGGTAATGTAGGAGTAAGTTTAATACTGAATAAAAAATAGGAGTGTGGGTAAGCTACTACAAACAGCATAGTGAACGTATTATTGTGGCCAAGATAGACACAAAGCCCATGCCTACTACAGTAGTACAAGTTTATATGCCAACTAGCTCTGCAGACGACAAAGAAATTGAAGAAATGTATGATGAGATAAAAGAAATTATTCAGGTAGTGAAGGGAGACGAAAATTTGATAGTCATGGGTGACTGGAATTCGACAGTGGGAAAAGGGAGAGAAGGAAACATAGTAGGTGAATATGGATTGGGGCTAAGAAATGAAAGAGGAAGCCGTCTGGTAGAATTTTGCAAAGATCATAACTTAATTATAACTAACACTTGGTTCAAGAATCGTAAAAGAAGTTTGTATACATGGAAGAATCCTGGAGATACTAAAAGGTATCAGATAGATTATATAATGGTAAGACAGAAATTTAGGAATCAGGTTTGAAATTGTTGGACATTTCCAGGGGCAGATGTGGACTCTGACCACAATCTATTGGTTATGAACTGTAAATTAAAACTGAAGAAACAGCAAAAAGGTTGGAATTTAAGGAGATGGGACCTGGATAAACTGACTAAACCAGAGGTTGTACCGAGTTTCAGGGAGAGCATAAGGGAACAATTCACACGAATGGGGGAAAGAAATACAGTAGAAGAAGAATGGGTAGCTCTGAGGGATGAAGTAGTGAAGGTAGCAGAGGATCAAGTAGGTAAAAAGACAAGGGTAACAAAAGAAATATTGAATTTAATTGATGAAAGGAGAAAATATAAAAATGCAGTAAATGAAGCAGGCAAAAAGGAATACAAACGTCTCAAAAATGAGACCAACAGGAAGTGCAAAATGGCTAAGCAGGCATGGCTAGAGGGCAAATGTAAGGATGTAGAGGCTTATCTCACTTGGGGTAAGATAGATACAGCCTACAGGAAAATTAAAGAGACCTTTGGAGAAAAGAGAGCCACTTGTATGAATATCAAGAGCTCAGATGGAAACCCAGCTGTAAGCCAAGAGGGGAAAGCAGAAAGGTGGAAGGAGTATATAGAGGGTCTATACAAGGGCGATGTACTTGAGGGAAATATTATGGAAATGGAAGAGGATGTAGATGAAGATGAAATGGGAGATGCGATACTGCGTGAAGAGTTTGACAGAGCACTGAAAGACCTGAGTCGAAACAAGGCCCCGGGAGTAGATAACATTCCATAACTACTGACAGCCTTGGGGGAGCCAGTCCTGACCAAACTCTACTATCTGGTGAGAAAAATGTATGAGACAGGCGAAATACCCTCAGACTTCAAGAAGAATATAATAATTCCAATCCAAAAGAAAGCAGGTGTTGACAGATGTGAAAATTACCGAACTATCAGTTTAATAAGTCACAGCTGCAAAATACTAACCCGAATTCTTTACAGACGAATGGAAAAACTGGTAGAAGGCGACCTTGGGGAAGATCAGTTTGGATTCCGTAGAAATGTTGGAACACGTGAGGCAATACTGATCTTATGACTTATTTTAGAAGGAAGATTAAGGAAAGGCAAACCTACATTTCTAGCATTTGTAGACTTAGAGAAAGCTTTTGACAATGTTGACTGGAATACTCTCTTTCAAATTTTAAACGTGGCAGGGGTAAAATACAGGGAGCGAAAGGCTATTTACAATTTGTACAGAAACCAGATGGCAGTTGTAAGAGTCGAGGGCCATGAAAGGGAAGCAGTGGTTGGGAAGGGAGTGAGACAGAGTTGTAGCCTCTCCCCGATGTTATTCAATCTGTATATTGAGCAAGCAGTAAAGGAAACAAAAGAAAAATTTGGAGTAGGTATTAATATCCAGGGAGAAGAAATAAAAACTTTGAGGTTTGCCGATGACATTGTAATTCTGTCAGAGACAGCAAAGGACTTGGAAGAGCAGTTGAAAGGAATGGACAGTGTCTTGAAAGGAGGGTATAAGATGAACATCAACAAAAGCAAAACAAGGATAATGGAATGTAGTCGAATTAAGTCGGGTGATGCTGAGGGAATTAGATTAGGAAATGAGACCCTTAAAGTAGTAAAGGAGTTTTGCTATTTGGGGAGCAAAATACTGATGACGACGGTCGAAGTAGAGAGGATATAAAATGTAGACTGGCAATGGCAAGGAAAGCGTTTCTGAAGAAGAGAAATTTGTTAACATCGGGTATAGATTTAAGTGTCAGTAAGTCGTTTCTGAAAGTATTTGTATGGAGTGTAGCCATGTATGGAAGTGAAACATGGACAATAAATAGTTTGGACAAGAAGAGAATAGAAGCTTTTGAAATGTGGTGCTACAGAAGAATGTTGAAGATTAGGTGGGTAGATCACATAAGTAATGAGGAGGTATTGAATAGGATTGAAGAGAAGAGAAGTTTGTGGCACAACTTGACTAGAAGAACGGATCGGTTGGTAGGACATGTCCTGAGGCATCAAGGGATCACAAATTTAGCATTGGAGGGCAGTGTGGAGGGTAAAAATCGTAGAGGTAGACCAAGAGATGAATACACTAAGCAGATTCAGAAGGATGTAGGTTGCAGTAGGTACTGGGAGATGAAGGAGCTTGCACAGGATAGATTAGCATGGAGAGCTGCATCAAACCAGTCTCAGGACTGAAGACCACAACAACAACAACAGCTATGTCCTCCTACAGTCATCAACGACAACACTTTTTCATAAACCTAAGCATCATCAGCTAAGAGTTGCAGAGTGCTGCTCACCTTATCTGACAGATCATTTATGTTTATAAAGAAGAATATCAGTTCTTTAACACTTCCCTATGCCACTCCTGACTCTTGCCTTTGAGACGCTCACCGGTGAGGGAAATGTACTGGCCTCTATTACTTAAGAAGTCTTCAAGCCATTCACATATCTGAGAATCTATTCTGGATGCTTGGACCTACATTAACAGTCTGCAGTGGAATACTATGTCAAATGCTTTCCAGAAATCTAGCAATATGTGATCTGCCTGTCATCCTTCATCGATGATTAACAAGATATCATGCAAGAAAGGGGGAAGCTGAATTTCACACAAGCAATGCAGTTTAAATCTCTCTTGATTTGTGGACAGAAGCTTTACTGTCTCAAGAAAATTTTTGTATTTTAACTTAGAATGTGTTCAAGAATTCTGCTACAAACCAATGTTAAGGATATTCGTCATCAATTTTGTGGATCTGTTCCTTTACCTTTATATACAAGAGCCACCAGTGATTTTACTTACTCACTTGGCACTTTGTGCTGGGTGAAGGATTCACAATAAATGCAAACTAAGTAAGGAACCAATGCCATGGAGTACTCTCCGTTCTCCTGATGATATACTGGCTTTTAGCTCTGTCAGTAGCTTCTCAATTCCAGTAATGCATACTTCTTTGTCCATGAATGATTTTTTAAATGCTGTCTTTAAAACATCACCTTTCCTTTTGTTGTCTCATTCTGCCACAACAGGCAGCTTGATGCATGATGGAATAGAAGTTTTGATCCCTTTAGTGATTTTTTGTAGGACCAGAATTTATTTTCTCAGATTCTCAGAAAGAATGTTACTATCTCTGTTTCCCCAGCATTTTCCAAATTTTGTCATTACACCACAGAGGGTCTTTTCTATCCTTTATCTACTTACTTAGCACATACTTCGGGAAAGCACAATTTACAATCAGTTTAAATGTTGCTCATAATTTTTGAATGTCCATGATAATGGAACTAAATGATGCCCATGTACTGTACTGTGGTTGAATGTGTCTGTTTGACCATCTGCTTCCTGTTACACAGATACAACCCATCCATTCAATAGAGATTCCACAAATACCAGAACATTTGAGTATTCTAGGTAGAATTTTATTACATCATGACTTCATTTATGGGATCAAATATGGCTCTCTGCATATGAAATGGGAGGCAGGTGTAGCAGAACTGCCAGAAAATATTAATATCTTAGCTTTTTTGTACTCAGTTTTTACTTACTTTCGTTGTTGACTAGTTGGTGTGAGACATTCGTCATGACTGTTACCGTGATTGTCGAAATCTATTTCTTTCTGTTTTGATTTATCGTGTGCCAATAAAATATTACGTAGTGAAAGTAAATGGTGTTTCCTGTGTTATAAGTATAACACTCGCCATAAAGGTAACATGCTACTGAGCAAATAATGAGTAGTCACTTTCTTAAAAAAAATAGAAAATACTAAAAGGAGTGAAGCAGGTTTGTAAGTAGAGGATTTACCTCCAGTTTTATAGGTGGGCATCACTAGTGCATGTCTAACACTGTCATTAAATATTTCTGAGTCACGAACAGATTAAAAAGATAACTCAAGGATTGTCCTACTAAATCGGCATAAAATTTTAACATTCATCATCATTGCCAAAACAACTACCATCTCTGACAGGTGTAATCAGTTTTTTAATCTCCTTATATGCTGCATTTTTGAAATTAACTTTTGTTAGTATTTTAAACAATGTGTGCTGGGGTGAATTTATTGCATCCATGGCTGGTTGGTTATTTGTAAGACACAGTGTTTGCTGCCACTTAGTTGACGTAATATCTGAAACTGGTGGGCAGTGATTTCGGTGTGTCATCATTTCTGCAATAGCAATTATCAGAGAACCAAACATAATTTTCCTCATTGCTTTTACGTTTATGGTTTAATAATGAATCGGTTCCCCCCCCCCCCAACTCGTCATGGGGTATTTTAGTTTTGTGTGTAGAGCTTGTGTGCTGTAATTTTTTTTTCAATAATAGGCTATAATATTTGTAATAATGTAGTTTCAACTCTTCCTTACACCCTGTCCTGTGGTTTTTCTTCCTTGCACATGATACTTTAAACCCACACGTTAACTAACCTCATCCCCTGCTTCTGTTTACTTTTATCCTCATTTGTTTAGGAAAAACTGGGCAAAGTGCTGAAAGAGTATGTTTATCAGTTATGCCTACTGAGCAACTCTCTCCCACTGTTCTTCCCATAAGTTATTAAGTTCTAAACAATATGAATTAATCATTGATTACATTTTTGTTAGTCACTACTTTATTTTAATTATGCTAACTAAATGATTTTAATGTTTTGTGTGAGCATTTGACCATCATGATCAGATACACTACTTACTACCACATTTGCACATAAATCACTAATGCTATACATGCTTGTTTGGTGTAGAAGGACAAAAATAAAGTGTTAGGCAATAAACTGGGTGAATACAGACAGTGAGAGATTAATGAGATACTTTTCTGTGTGAAGTAATCAGTTGTCAGGTGTAGCGTGTGACAGATGGCATTGTCATGTAGACGTGTGTGTTTTTAGTTATAATGTGTGATAGAGTTTATGAGAGTGAACTTTGGCTATGGACCTGGACGTGAGTGATTACGCTGAGTTATGTTTCATCTTGTTTTCAGAATAAATCATCAAGTTGTAATTAATTCCAACTTTCCATTGGGCAGTTCCTACCTGGGTACAACATCTTCACTCTGTAAATGCATGTTTTTGCTATGAGTGGTTAAGTATATGGCTGTTTGTATAAACAAATTTTCAGAAGTTAACTTGTAGTCTTTGTGAACACCTAAATTATTATGTAATGACAGAAGACATTTTTGTTGTCAGCATGTTAAACTATGCTTTTCAAGGAAGATTTTTCCTACTGTCAACATTGGACACTGTGTGTGTATTACGTCCAGTTATAAGAGACATAATAATATGAAAATTTCATTTACATACGAATTATGTTCAGTTGTACTCATAAGAAGTCCTATTTTGATCTGCACTCTGCCTGTCAGGTCCTTTACAGGTAACCACATTGTCGAGGCTGCACCAGTGTGTAGTTCGTTAATTTTCTCTCTTTGTTATGCTTTTTAATGTCTTCCAATCCACAGCTGTTAGAAGATAAATTATTATTCTGGCTTTCACATGTAAAGGCCAGTATGACATTTAGGGATCCTTGTACATATCCACTAACCCTGTGCTACAGATTGTGTTAGCACCACTTGTACACAGTACATGGTGTGGCATGTAAAACAATACATACTCCCTTGGTAAAGACTGCATAACTATTTTCATAACTGCCATATACAAACACTTATATATACCTAAGCTATATGCCATCTAAATAAAGGGATGCCTGGAAGATCTTGTCTTGACACGGGTATATACTGAGTGTGGTGGAAGGTAGTTTGCAACTTCATTACACTACAGCACCTGAACTAAGTAACATATGAGCACTTCTGGTTAATGTGATTCACATACTCAGGAAGTATTTTTATTCTAGTTCAATATGTGCTCCTTCTGTGATATGCACAACATTTGAACTATATTCCAGTCCACTCCATACTGTGCAACATGTTTGCATCAGCTATGGTGATGGTACTTGTGAAACAGGTCTTCAAAACATTAATATCACCTGTACACATTTGTAAAACTTGATCTTTAACAATTCTGATACCTAATTTGGAAGTTCCTGTTCATAAGAGTGCCAGATTTAGTCTGAATAAACCATACAACACAATAAGCCTTTCTGAGTGCTCATCATTGCGCTTAACTCCTAGTATTACTCAAAACAGACACAAAAGTAATATTGAGTTTGTGAATCACACAAGACAAATATGATGGATATATATTACTTATTTAAATTCTTAACCACGTTTTGAGATAACATGTACGCTTGAATGGAGAAACTTGCTACGAATGTGGTTATTAATGAGTTCTAGCTACAAATGCACAATAAATGAGTCCTACTCTGCACTGCTGTGAGCAGGGACACACTGCTGGATGCCTGACATCCATGTAAACATACATACTTTATTGGGACTGACTTACTCGAAGCAGGTCCACTCTCTTTTTCTTTGCTGAAGATGGCTTTGACCGAAAACTGTAATGTGTAACAGTCTTTTTGTTGTGCCTGTCTGCAACTCAACTGGTCAACTTTATGACCAGCAGCACTCTATCCTTTTCTTAATACTATTTTTCCCTAATTTTGAATCTGATGAATAGCTGTCTTCTATTATTAACTACTCAGTGACTGTGGGCAATTATCATCTGTCTTGACCATCTATGAAAAGCAGTTGGATGGTGAAATTATGAAGAGGTGACAACGTGTTGAACGTCATGTGTCATTACAATGTGTGGAGACTGGAAGTTGGCCCACTGTAAAGCAGGAAGGGGTGCAATCTATGGCAGAGTACAATGTTTGTTTGTAAGCATTACACAGAACACCATTCAGCGCATTGGAAATGGGGATCCACAGCAGACAACCCAATGTGTTTCCTATGTTGAAGCAATGACACTATCAATTACAATTGCAGTGGGCATGGAATCATCAAGATTGGATCATGGGGCAGTGGAAACATTTCACCTGGTAGGATGAATCAGTTTTTATGTTACTCCAGTTTGATGATTGAATGCGGATATGCTATTATCCAGGTAAATGGCTGATTGAAACATGCACTGGGTCATGGATGCATACTGGCGGGAGCAAGTGGACAGTATTATGTTATGTGGGACATTTACCTGAGCTACCATGGGTCTTATGGTAGTAACTGAAAGTTCCACAACAGCTGTGGACTATGTCAACATTACTGCAGACCACCTGCACCTCTTCATGCTTGCTGTCTCTTTCCTGATGGCATCATCCAGTTGGATAACTACCTGTATCACAAGAGCACAATTGTGCCAAAGTGGTCTGAAGGGCATAATAGTGAACTCTCATTGATTTCTTTGCCACCAAAATCTCCTGATCTGAACCTGGTGGAACATAACTGGGATGCCAGCTCCGTGTACTTACTGTTGGCCCATATTAATGGGAGTTGCACGGCCTGTGTGTAGATACAAAGTCTGATAGAAAAGTATCACATCTTTGGCTGGCAAAAAAAAGCTGCTTACCTGGAGTGTTGGAAACATAATCATCCTCAAGCTAGTTCCCTTGGGACTCCACACACTTGTCGCAGTGGTGCTGCCATATTTGGAAGCATGCTAAAAAAAAGTCTGCTTTGGAAAGGAGTTTGCCTTGGCTGTCGTTGCTGCATAATATCCTCTCATCTAAAATCGTGTTTCTTTCAATGGCCTCTTGAGTTTGGGGAACAGCCAGAAGTTGCAGAGGACCATATCAGGAGAGTATGGCGCCGTTGAATCACAGAAAACCAGTTTTTCACCAAAAAAAGTATGAATCAAGTGTGAGAAATATGCTGGAGCATTGTCATGATGGTGGCACCAATTTCCTGTTGACAAGAAGTCAAGTTTCTTGCATTACACATCATCATGCAGCCAACAGAGGACATCATTGCACTCTTTGGTGATTGACCCTTTGATGTGTACTCATCACACTGATGTTGCTGCACAGTTGGTGGGCCTTCTTTGTTCTTGATGATAAAGAATGCTAACACTGTGATGACTAGGATTTGGTTTCCAGGTCATACCTATACACCCACTACTTGTTATCAGTGAATATGGTGTTCAGTCACTGTTCGTGGAGTCAAGCATGTCCTGGGAAACTTCTAAACGAATATGCTTTTGCCCCGTCATCAGCAGCTTGGGCAGAAATTTTGCTGACACTTTCTTCACGGCCAGATTTTCTCCACAATGGAATGTGCCAAAAAAGTTCTGATGTCCACTTCTTCTGCAATTTCTCTGTTAGACACACGATGGTCCCGCATCACCACAGTGTTTACTTTGGCAATGACCTGGTCATTCGGCACGTTGATCGCTGATTGGAGTGTGGCTCACTCTCCACCGAAGTGCAGCTGTCTTTAAACTGATTGTACCACTCCTTATTCTGTATGATGCCCATGGCGTCATCATTGAAAGCTGTTTGAACCTTCCAAATGGTTTCCATCTGGCTGTCGCCCAGTTTCTGGCAAAATTTGATGCAGTAGCACTGGTACAATCATTCCATCATTTCCCTTGCAATTAAAAACCAGTGTGACACTACACACTACCTCACTCAACTGCTGCTTGCCAGCAACCAACACTATTGACAGTTGGGAAAAAATTCATGTATACATATGAAGGTTCAAGGTCAGCACACTAGATTCAAATCCATCAGGCATTTGGGAATAAAAAGAAACAAGGTTAGATACTTTTCCAAAAGGCCTCGTATTTGATGCCACATACCTCAGAAACTTGCCAAGTTCTTGTTGAATCCATGCCACATAGAATCACTGCCGTATTGTTTTACAGTGTGGACCAACATACTATTAAGGACATGGTCATCAGTGTGCCGATATCTTGCCATGTTGGGTACACAGGTTCTAGCCCAGCCATGACAGTTATCCAATGTTTGGCGTAGTTAAGTGACCAGGTGGGTGATCGACTGGGAACACTAGGTGCCATTGGCTCAGGGGCATGCAAGTCACCAGAATGGCATCCAAAACTGAAATACTTGCACCAAACCATTGAGCCACGTCATTATTATTAGTGTATATAGTCCCTGTAACTTGTTTTCATTGTCGTTACCTCAACTACATATTGTATCTGTTATTTTACTGCCCAGCTGTGGCTCTCCTAATAGTCTCTTTATTGTGGTAGGGCTGTTGATTAATGACTGACTTTCCATTAATCATGAGGACTTTGCATTTAATGGCTCACTGTAACACTTTTATTTCACAATAATGGGTGTTAATGTCTTTGTTTCTTTTAGTTGTATTTGTTGAAGAAAGTTCTATTTAATGAAAGTATTATTTCCATCAAATACTTGCTTTCCTGGGCACTATTAGGAAAATGGACTGACCATGGTATTGTATCTATGATGGTTTTAGTGAGTACTGAAAATGTTTTTGTCAGTGTAATAAAGTCCCCCAAGTCAAATTTAATTACACCTCCAGCAAGGTAGGTCATGCATTAACTTACACTGAATGAAATCATTAGACAACGAGTAACACCTCAGATTGGTCAGAGATGAGACAGGAAATTGCTTGTGGCCTCTTCAAAAGAATGAACTATGCACTCATCTCAAGTGCTTTAAAGGCACTATAAGGGACCCAAATCAGAATAACAGGGCCAAATCGGAATAACAGGGCACGGGTTTGAATCTCACTCTAGCTGTATGAGAGTTAAGCAATTTGTCTAAATTTGGAAAATATATTGCCGGCCAGTGTTAATGCTATTTGATTATCAAAATTTTATTTTCAAATGTTGTCCAGAATGCTCTCTTTCTGTTATCAGGCTCATGGCTGGTTTAATCTGGCCCATGGTGATTTATTTGATCTCCTGTGGCAACCTCTATATTTCAGAATAGCACAGTACACAACAGATCCTCACTTGTTTGCAGGTTATATTCTATCTCTGACTTCTCCCACTATGATTCCCTGTAGCACAATAGAAATTATTCCTTGTCTTGACACATGTTCTTCATCCCGTCCCTTCAGCTGTTCAGTGTTCGCCACATACTACTTTCTTAAATGATTCTGTGGAGAATCTCCCAATTTCTTAACTTATCAGTTTACCTAACTTTTAATATCTTTCTACACAACTACATCTTGCACACTTAAATTCTTTTCTTTTTCAATTTTCCCACAGTCCGTGATTCACTTCCCTACCATGCTGTACTCCATACATAAAATATCAGAAATTTCTTTTCATATTAAGCAAAATAGTTGATACTAGCAGACTTATCTTCACGATGAATATTCTCTTCCCTTGCACTAGTCTGCTTCTTACGTCTTCCTTGTTTTGTCCACCATAACAACTCCTTCGCTTCATCTGCTTTGAAGTACCCCATTTTGCTGTTAAATTTCTTCAATACATTCATCTTTCTTTGGCTTTCTCTGTGCTCAGTAGATTCCATTTGTTAGGTCATGTAATTCTCCCTCAATTCCATTGAGGATAGCAATGTTACATGTAAATCTTATCACTGATCTCCTTCTACCCTGAATTTTAATTCTACCTCCAGACTTTTCTTTTAATTTTATATTTATTCATTCCTTTTCACGATATTCTTATTGCTACTTTTTGCAGAATAATACTTAATTTATGTTGTTGGTGTAAGAAAACATGTCACTTTTATTGTCTGCACATTAAGAAATATTTCTAAGCACCAAACAAGCTGATGTGTTCATTTATTTTAAATTTTTTACTGAGCTGGGTGTTAAGTAATGTTTTATTTAATGAAACTGTTCACAATTAGGACCTGTGGCTGACTGTAACTTTTCTGAAATTACATAATACAGTTAATCCCAAATCAAGAATTAACCTGCTTTCTGGGGAGCAAATAACATTCTCAGCTACTGAGTTAAGTAAGGTGGATTTTCAGTTCTTGGTTAGAACACGTCAGACATTTTGCGGAGTTAAAATTTCCAAACATTCATAAAGCTACTTGTAAGATTGTCTGAGGGCAACAATTTGCATAACAATCGGAGTGCGGTATTGACTGTCTCCTCCGAGCTAAGACACAACCCAGACTTTCTGACACAAGGAAATAATCTGTGTTCTTCATAGATGCATTTCATAGCCAGACCTGAAAACACACACTGAGGAAGGCTGCCACAGATCTGTTCCTGAAGAAGAAGGCTCTCTGTGTCACATTATTTGGTTTATGTAATAAAGGTACTGTAACAGTCTACAGTGATATACTGTGCCAATGCTTATCTTGCAGAGGAAATGCTTGTAAATTGTTTCCTATAATTCTATAAACCACTGTGATCAGTAAATCTATAAACCACTGTGATCAGTAAATCAAGGAGAACAGGGATGTAGAATAAATCATCATTTACAGTGTGTGTGTGTGTGTGTGTGTGTGTGTGTGTGTGTGTGTGTGTGTGTGTGTGTGTGTGTGTGAGAGAGAGAGAGAGAGAGAGAGAGAGACCATATAGGGAGCTTCCACAGTGAATACTTTTTAATTCTGTAGATAGTTGTTATTGTTACCCTGCATTCTGTCACTCCAACACTACAGGCATGCAGTTATCTACACCTACATACGTAATCTGCAAGGCACTGTACGGAGGATACCCTGTACCACTACAAAACATTTCCTTTACTGTTCTGCTCTCAGATAGAGTGAGGGAAAAACTATCTACATGCCTCAATCAAGAGCCCTAATTTCTCTTTCTTATCTTCATTGTCCTTGTGCGTAATGTATGTTGGCTGTGGTAGAACTGTTCTGCAGTCAGCTTTGAATGCTGGTTTTCTAAATAGTGTGCCTCAAAAAGAAGATCATCATCATCTCTCCAGGCATACCCATTAAAGTTTGCAAAGCATTATGACAATATTAATCGCATACTACGGTGCTTATGATGTTACATGTACGTCAGAAAACAGCAGTACCTCTGTTAACCTAGATGAACCTGACGTCCCTTCTGAAGGATTACACACACTCTTAAAATAAAAGTCTCTTGTCTTGTCTAAACCCATGTTATTAATTTTTTCACCAATTTTTTTTTTCAACAATAAAATATTATATATACCAGGTTACCTTCCATCCGGAAAGTGGATGCACTCAGCGACTGTATGTGACTTATAAATTATAGAGTGCAGCAATCAGTTGTTCTTTATAGATTTTATTATCCAAATCCAGATTTCGGCTAGTAGCTACTACTATGTAGTATTCACAGAACTGTGACTGATTCCCAAACAACAGGGACTTACATGGTCTGAGAATAAAAAATAGTGCATTGAGAATGGCTAGCTACTAGCTGAAATCTGGATTTCCATAATAAAATCTAAAATGGACGGCTGACCGCTGCACTCTAAAATTTATAAATATGATATAAATATGCATTGTTGAGATATGTATAATTTCTATCTCTGTTTCGTTATTATAGACTGCATTTGAATAATGTGAAGTTCAATGTGTAACTGAGCTGGATGAGTTGACAGACATAATTGTTGATGAGGAAGTTTACCTTCCATGATTTTAATAAGTATTTAAAGTTCACTGTACATGTAGTAGTAGGAAGGTTAGATCTTTGTTATCTACAACTATTTTTGAAGTGCATGTGTGTGCCAGAAATCGTAGTGACATCTTTCTTGTCATCTTTCCAGAAGGATATTAGACATAACTTTATTTGCGGACAGGAAATGAATTACGTTGCATGACCTGAGCACAATACTGAACAGTACTGATGATGTGCCCAGAAATGGGATAGATGTGACACTTTTCTCACCCAATAATGCAGCTGATGATCTGACAGATCAGTGAACCAACAGAATTCCAGTGTTTTCATAACAAACTCTGATACAAGAATTGCAGCCATAACTGACTACAAAGATAAGAATGAAAAATTACCATCTTCAAGTATTATTGTTCCCGGCCATTTTAATCGTCAAAGAAATATCAGGCATCATCACACTCTGCAACTCAATGTCCTGAAAGTTCAATATGAGTGGACAAAAAAGGATGGCTCTTTGTGCGTACAGTCCCAGCAAATCCAGGGAAAAGTCCATTAGATTATGTCACCAACTGTTGTGATGAAGGAATAATTAGTATGGCTGTTATATACAGCAATTAGTATGCTGTCAAAAGAAACAAGTTAGGTGACTGCATTGGAAATGAAATAATTGTGTTTACAAGTATTCTTATTTTGAGTGGTTACATAGTGGTCCCAAGGAGGAAAACGTTATGCAGAAAACGATAGTCACAATGCGCTTATGGCGAATGCTTTACCAAGAGACACATTTTATTTCATCTCAAGATTTATGTAATTGATCATTGATACAGATATGCAAGTTTTTCATAATGAAATAAAATGTGTCTCTTGGTACAGCATTCACCACAAGCTAAATTGCCATTTAGCATACTTAGTTGCTGATAGATTTTTGCAAAATCAGCAACTAAGTAAGCTAAATGGCAATTTCAAAAATTTTGTTGCACACCAACATCATTCTGTAGATGAGTCTATGGTTTTGTATTTTGGCAGGCATAGATGCAAACAATTAATCAAAGGAAAGCCTGTTCGGTATGGGTACAAATTCTGCTGTGGACGAACTAGCGATGATCACTCTGTATGATTGGAACCTTACCAAGGAGCTGGAGCTTGCAATGAAAAATATGCTGTCAAAGGCTTAGGATGCGGAGTCGTAATAACATATGCCGACCAACTGCTATGTGATACACCACATAAACTCTTCTTTGATAATCTATTTTCCAGTACTGAAATTTTACAAGGTCTGAAGAAAAGACGTATTGCTGCATCAGGTAAGGTACCATTTGTCAAAATCAAATTCTGAACAGCTGCATACAAACTTAACCTTAAAAATTAAAGAAGGAAAAGAGAGGTGCACATGAATCCTTCGTAGACATAATGGCAGGTAATAATACTGGTGATCAGAAAATTACTTTACAATGAAGTACTGGTATACATGTATGACACTCAAGCTGATTTTTTCCATTGTTTCAGGTATTTCGATTGTCCAATGGCAGGATAACAATGATTTTATGATTGCCACCAACTACAATCAAGTTTTGCCTCTCTGATAAGTTGGACTCTTTTTTCACAGAACAGAAACTGGGGGTGTCAGTACCTCGAAAAATATCCCTCTACTGCCCACGTATGAGGCAGAAATGGCATTTTTCCGTAACAGCTCATCTAACTGATGTATCTGTTCAAAATGCCCAGCTTCTGCACAAAAGCAATGAATGTTAAGATAGATCACCACATGTTTCACCATAGAGTAGCGGTACCTATTGTGATTATCGTTACTGTAACCATGAGATACATTTTTTATAATGTATACTATATTACAATTCTAAATATATAAAACAACTTCCTGATCTTTGCACCACTCTGAAATCTTAATTACATATGGCTGAATATTACTGCAAATGCATTTCATTTAGACAGTACTTCATCCCCCAAAATCTCAACTTATAAATAATATTGTGTGACAGTTCATTAATACACTACGAGAACCGCAAAGGTCCCAACACAATCACCTAGAGCATGCCTTAAGTTACTTCTACATCTGTCCATGGCATCCAATTTCCCACATGATTGTCAAGTGCATGCCTGAATTTGATGATGATTGTTGAATCTCGGATGTTAAGAACTGTCACTATGGTATGCCCTTCTACCCTTATTGGGAATGTTATAAAAATATGCCAAAGCAGGACATCAATATCATATCCAAGTTCAATCAAAACTTGTCATCTGAACAGCAATCATTGTGTACTTACTTCTGTAAATACCTTTCACTATCGTTTGAGGAAGTTTAAAGCAGACTGATCCTCATTAAAATTGAAACACCACAACAGACACTAAATAACAAAATTTTACTTACTGTAACAACTGACTATTAATCTGTCCTTTGGACATTACTTGCATAGTGTTCAGTATGGCCCTCATGAAACAATCAGTTCCATATTCGCACAAAATTGGCAGGATTCTGACTAATGCAAGCAAGATCGTGGTATAATAAAACCAGAGTCTCAATAGGTCACAATTCTACTGCTACTGAATGCCAGTAAGTGCTGGAAGGTATTTCTCCTTAAATGAGAAACAATGCAATCTTCTCACACACAACCAAATTTAAATTTCTGAAAGAGAGATCGTTCTCTATATAGAGACTGTAGATGGCAGTACTTCTAGCTTCTTTATGCGGTTGAGCTGAAATGCTAATCATTTGCATATCCAAGCATGATTCATTCATTTATTTATTTGTCTAACAACAATCAAAGACCTGTTCAAAACAGAATGCCAGTTCTGAGTCACCCTGTGTGACAACTTATACGAATTTTCCACTATGCCACCACTAATACAACTTGTAACTATCAACATGTGTCCATTCTATATTTTTATTTCAAAATAAGGCCACAATATGCACAGTTAATCAGTATATATTTCCATTTGCTTTTACTTCATGATTTCAAACTAAATGTTATTTATGAGACCATCTTTTGATGAAAATTATTGCAAGTTGCTTTTCAGAACTGTGATTCTACAGACTGTAACTGTTTTGTATTTTTAATTCTCTATTATTTGCTACGAGCTGAATGTTTAAGAAGTGTTCCATGACCCCTGATTTTGCATCTTAATGATTAATAGTTTTTACGACGGACTAAGCAATTTAGCTCTTAATAATATCATAACTCACAGGAAATAAATCTTCAAAAGTCTAAAGTTCCTTGCAAATGACTGATCCTGTCTTCATTTTGCAAACTGCTTGTTGCTTTGTAATCTCTTCTCATAGAAACAATGCATCACTTACACATGATCTTATCTCACTGGCTATTCACTTCCCTCACTCACAAAAAAAGTTCTAATGAAAAATATTTCGAATGCAGCAACTGAGTTAGCTTCTCAAAGCTGAAAGCACGCAATATTTAAATAAATTAATGTACAATTTTATGGCACTCCCTTTGGCTCGGTGGCACTACATCTGCTGACATAACTCTTGGAATATTGCATTACAGTACTGAACAGTGACAGTAACTTGCATTTCCCACACTTCTGTTTCACTTTCTGTGGGAAAGTAAGCAAAACATTAGGTCATGACAGCATTCATATGGCAGACAGTTACCTATATAAACCAAATATGTGTACTCTGGAGTATTTCCACCCATGTTTCCCCATCATACAAAAAATATGCAGTGTGTTACATGAAAAACGAAATTAGCATTACTTGGGATTACAAGATAGCTATATTTGATTACCAATTACAAAAATATGCTGTACATGTTATCTAGTAACTTCTGAATGCAACACCCGTTACATGTTTGATTTGCAGAGCTCGCCAAAATATAGAACTGAAACCACGGTGATAAACTGGGCAACTGGGGGTTAACATCACCTCTCTCTCACGGCAGAAACGGCAAATTGTCTTCCACAATTTTGGTGCTCCCCATGACAACAGTACTGAATGACTTATATGACAAACATATGCGACTGCTGTTAACAACAAACTTTATTTCAATCAAGTTTCCCTGCGCAATGATACCTATACAATACTAATATTTTCACTCGCTGAAGGGTAATGCACATAGTGGACAGTAATCAAGGTGATGGGACATCTTCGGTGGTTTCTGCCTCCCTTTTGAATGTTTCTTCACCTGTTTTATGAAAGCCAGAGAGCCTGACGATCTTTGTTTCTCCCTTGCTTAATGTTCGGGCCCAGTACACACCTAGAACAATGGACAAATAACGATAAACTGCGCACTGTTTAATGAACACAACTGCGTCTATAATACACTGCCAGCATACCTGGCGTAGGATCATCCGATGTTTTGTAACCATAATACTTTGCCCAGTCCGTGCGACCAGTGTACATCATATAACAAACAAATCCGAAGGCATTCCAAGCTATTAACATGTACGCAATGGATAATCTCTTCTTCCAATCTGTAGCTGTTTGCGCGGGTATCGGACGGGTCCGTCTACGCACAAAACGTCTAAGCCACTTGAACTGCATAGTGCAGTCTACGCGCAGACTGTGTACACTAAAATATATGTGAATTTGGAGATCTGTAGCAAAACATAACTAAGATTTTGCTTGCCTCCACAACTGGTGCATATTTAAGTTGTATTTTACTTTGAAAAAGAAAAGATCATAATTAAACGCTCATTCAATCATCCTACACCGCTGCTTTCTTAATTCTTTGATTCTTTTCAATTCACAAACCGGTTAGCAGTTGCATCTGAGGACGACGACAAATAATCACAGATTTTTACGAAATATCGATATTGCGAGTGCAAACAACATAAAGTACGTATATCTATGGAGTGAGCATAATCTATAGTCCGTTCATCATAAGAGTAAACCAGATGTAAACATTGTACTACGTATTCTTCCGCGTTTGCTGGAACTTTATTGGATTTCCGTTTCATTTTGGACTGCATCCAGGCTGTCTCGAGTACTGTCAAGTACGAAAATAAGGGTACGTTTTGTGCTGTGTGTTGCGCGCACATCGACTTAGCGATAATACGGGACAGCAGCTTTACCGGCGCATTTAACTTGGACAGCACTGGCCGGTCAGCTGGTTAAGTTAGCCTGCAGTGACGCGACCAGCTGCAGTTCACACGTAAAAAGAGAGGAGCACAGGTGCAATACAGCTTCGAATACCATTTAATTTTTAAGCGGAATGAAGTACTACACTGCAAATCTCCCACAAAAGCTCCTTAGACCACTATAAGAAAACCACAACACGTTATCGTATTTAGCTGACGTACTAATGTAAATAAAACCAAGAATGATGAAATTCCTGGCTTACCCACAGGGTAATTTTTCTGGATAAGTTGTATGTAACGTAAGGGAGTACTGAAGGATTTCACCGTACAGTTAAATATTGAAGCCACTGAAGGTATTGCTTACAATCAGTCGTCTCCTTTCTTATCTGAATCCGAGAAATACATTTCAATTCTGGAAGTATCACCTGCTACGTTGACAATGAGCCTATCAACAACAGAATCCACGAAGCCAACCAGGCGCAGCATTTTCTCTTCTTCTTTTATGACGATCCGTTCTATATCCCGACAGCGTTCGGCAGTGACGTGTGAAAAAGCCGTGTGCCTTTGTTCCAATATGTAGGGCAGCTTTACAGTCATGTTACTTCTCTGGCCAAATCCCGAAGTTGGCTCCAAATCAGTTCTGGTGGGTTCATGTTGTAATGGCACAGTAGCAAATGTAAAAATACAGCATTTGTATGATATGCCCGATGCTGTGAAAATGATTGTTTTTCATGTTTCTACGATACTCATCTACCTCTGTGGTATAAAATGATGGACATAGTCCAAATAAAGAGAATTTGGTTCTTCATTTGTGCCTTAAAATTAAATTGTTACGTTTTCTTAATTTAAACAACTTTAGAAAATCAGTTTGATGTGATTCATGTTAATGAGCATTGTTGTAAATATGATGAAATTTGCTTTATTCAATTTGATGACTTTAAACTGATTAGTAACTTCTGCAGGGATAAGTGTATACATGATGGTACTGCAGTTTACGTTAAAAACTCTTGGCTGGGTTATAGTAGCAAGCTAGATGTGAGTTCTCCGTGTAAGGAATTTCATTTTGAGGTATCAGGAATATGTATAAATGACATAAAGTTAGTAGTTCTAACTCTGTACAGATCCCCAGAAGGTGATCCCTCTTTGTTTGTTGAAAAATTGGAGGAATTATTAGAGTTTTTTAGTGGTGAGAAGTGGAAAAACTATGAGATACTAATTGGGGGCACCTAAATGCTAACTTTGATATTACAGAAGATAAATCCAGTGTACGAGAATTTAATAATTTACTTAGGCAATTTAACTTTGTCTACCACAACACCAAACCAACCAGAGGCTTGGCCTGTCTTGATAACATCGTAACAAACTACTTAAGATCAACTTTTTCATGTGGTGTAGTCAACTTTCTCTTTTCTGATCATGATGGTGTATTTCTCACTTTTGAAAATTCTTTTGTAACAATACATCTCATAAGTCCAAATTAGTTGTAACAAGACCTGTGGATGACACAAAATTGTTTAATTTTAGATCCCAGCTTAATACCTTCAATTGGTTTGATATGTCTGATAAAGTAGAACATTTGTTAGCTGATTGTGTTTTTGAGAAAATTTTTTCAATATTCGATACTTTGTTTGAAATGCCTATTCCGCAAAGAAGATGTAAAATTAAAGTGACCGCCAGTGAATCTAAAATCGAAAAGAGAAATAAAGAGTGGTTTATCCTTTAATTAGTCAATTTAAAGAATAAAGTTATGTCGTTTTTCGATCTAAATAAAACGATTAATACTCAGCAATCCAAATTTTTCTGTACAAAAGCTAAGAAAAACTATTATTGAAGCAAAAAAAACATTAACATAACACTATAAGTATCGAGGCATCAAAAAATAAATGTAAAAAAGCTTGGAATATAATAAACTCAGTCGCCAAAAATAACAAACCAAAAGAGGTAGCTATCTCAGCAAATGATTTTAACAATTTCTGTACACAGTCAGTTAGGGATATTCAGATAAATATCATTAAAACCGCGGACACTGCTGCTCAAATGATGGAAAACTGTAATTTGGGGTTTAGGCATGACAGACATAATTTTTTGTTCTCTGAAGTGACACAGCAGGAGGTTTAAAATTTTTAAAGTAAGTCTAAGTCTTCGAGCAGTGCCGATATACACGGTATATCCTCTAAGATATAGAAAAATGTTATTGAATGCATTGTCGGCCCTCTAACTTATGTTATAAATAAGTGTCTGACACGGAATTTTCCCCAATGTACTGAAGTTATGTAGAGTTGTTCCTGTGTATAAGAATGTTGTTATTGCGGTCTTCAGTCCTGAGACTGGTTTGATGCAACTCTCCATGCTACTCTACCCTGTGCAAGCTTCTTCATCTCCCAGTACTTACTGCAACCTATATCCTTCTGAATCTGCTTAGTGTATTCATTTCTTGGTCTCCCTCTACGATTTTTAGCCTCCACGCTGCCCTCCAATGCTAAATGTGTGAAGAATGGAGATGGAAAATGTCCATCTAGTTACCGCCCCATATACCTCACTCCTGTTTTTTTTCTAAAGTATTAGAAACTGTTATGTATAACCAAATGTGTAACTTTCGAGATAATAATTCTATTATTTCCATTGAGAAATATGGTTTTAGGAAAAATAGATCAACCACTCATGCTATTGATTCGCTCATTAAAAAGGTTCTCCAGGTATTCGAAGATAAAGAGTTTGCTCTGGTCACCTTTTGTGATCTAAGTAAAGCATTTGATTGAGTGAACCATAAGTTACTTCTGCATAAATTAGAGATTTTAGGTTTTCAAAACAGTGGCTTGGGTATTCTCAGGTCTTTTTTTGGAGCACCGTAAACAGATTGTTTGTATTAATGAAGATAGATCCAATGTAGCCGATGTCCTATGTGATGGGCATCAGGGCTCGGTGCTTGGCCCATTGATTTTTCTTATTATGATTAATGATTTACCATCTAATGTAAGTTCCCATTAAATCTTATATGCTGCCGATACAACCTTTACCAACAATGACCCTGACATTGAATTGTTAAAAAGTATAACAGAAAATACCATCAGTGAAGCATCAAAATGATTCAGAGCATACGGCTTTTTATTAAATCAAAATAAAACACAGATCATGTTTTTCGGCTTAAGAGATACCTTATTTCTGAATGTTTCAAATAATGTTAAATTTCTTGATATATATTTATATCGTAAACTTAATTGGAATTACCACACTAACAATATATCTGCTGGGCTTTCTAGAGTAATCTATTTGTTGAGAAGGTTAAAAGGTTGTGTATCAGATCAGTATATTAGATCAGCATATTTTGCCTTCTTTCACAGCATTATTTCTTATGGTTTACTATTATGGGGAAACTGTAGCCATGTACATGATATTCTTCTACTGCAAAAAAGTTGTAAGAATTATCACTGATTCTGGTAGACTAGATTCCTGCAAGCCATTGTTTGTGAAACTTGAAGTTATGACTGTTGTTCCACATACCATGAACAATTTACCAAACAAGCAATTAATAGAAAATATGCATTCGTATAATACGAGAAACAGGAAACACATTGATGTACCTTTTCAGCGTTTAACTAAGTCTTTAAAAAGCTATCATGTAATAGGTTCCAAATGTTGCAATAAATTTTCTCTTTGTAAATTCGATTGACCTATTGAAAAGATCGAGCCAAAGCTGTATGATTTGCTGGTCGAGCATCCTTTTTATTCCCTTGATGAATTTCTTGATTGCAGTCAAAAACAAATAATATTATAAACTTTGGCTACTCCCAATATACTATATTAATTATTTCATTAGCAGTTCTAGTTACCTATTTGTTAGTAGGTAGTAATAATATTAATTATTTAATTAGCAGTTCTAGTTACCTATTTATTAGTAGCTAGTGATAAGCATTAATCTGTTTTTCTAAGCACAGTTGCAAGGGGCAGTTATTATAAGCTGATGTAATATTTCTTTGTATATAATATGTTTTCCTGTCTTGGTATTCAGTATTCTGACTTCTTCCTGTATTTTGTACTGGTACATTCTGATTGATTTAGTTGTACTACCTCACTTTATATATTGTATCTCCTGTCTATTGACTATTTATAAAACTATTGTAATATTGTATTTATAACTCCTGCAAATAATGTTGTTACATTTTGTAATTTGACGTTGTCTATTGCTTCTGTAAGCTTAACGACAATAAAATATTATTATTATTATGGGCAGTCTTTCACAAAACATCGATAATTAAGAATTTGTAATTGGAATGAAAACACGAATTTCACATCCAATATGTAATTAGAAACAAGAATATGTGCAGTATTAGAAAAAAACGATGATGATTTTTATAATTATGAGATGTGGGTATTTCACATTGAAAGAGAAAAAAAAGATACTTTAAAGAGTTGAATCAACGCACGAACAAATGCGATTGGTTCACATTCCATTACGCTACCGACTCCACTGCATGTTCAGTGTGGTCTTTTTGTACCAACTGTATTATATATAATGTTGGTAAAACATCAAAGCCGATTATCTCCGTAAATTTATGAAAAACATTAAGAATGGCATATTTCTCGGCACTTTTTAACCATGCTCCAGCCATTTTCATACTGCGCGTTAACAGAGCAACAATCAGAGCACAACGCTGCAGAGGCTCTGACTGCACACGATTTTTGAAATGAAAACTACGTAGCTAAAGCGTGATTAAGAAAAACATTCAACATTTGAATATCTTAAAGTTTCATTTAACGTAACTTAGCACTAAGATATGTAATACAAAAGTAGGGCCAACTTCCAAGAGTGTAACAACACCAGTGTACGTGTACTACGTCTTCTGACAAATCATCGCGTTTGTGTTTGTTTCCATCAGGTTTATTCTTATGATGAACTGATTATTGTTGCACACTGTTTACATCGGGCTCCCAAAACCGGATTTCATAAACCGATTTCCCAATACTGCTTGTGGGTGGTCATGTAAACACTTCAAAATCGGGTCTGGAAGTCAGCATCTAATTGCCGTTTTCCATTTCCGCATCTCCGTTCCCTTGTAAATGCCGCTGGTTTTGAATTATGCTTGAGGTGTCAGTTCTCGTCTTGTTTTTGAAAATTCTCAGCTTATGTGGATGGAGTGTCTTTTCGCACAGTGAACAATAAGTAGAAATATTAGACTGAAGCTGTTTACACCTCGTCTAATTGAAGAGAAATACTGATTGTACTGAATAAATCACAAATTGTAATGGCTGTTTTGCAGGAGCCATGTATAACTGGGCTAGCGAATCCACTTCATGTAAACATGAATGCGAAAAACAGTTTTCGAAATTCGGGTTTCGTCTTTCGGAAGATGTGTCGCATGTAAATGTAATGATGTTCTCAAACTGGACTAGTCACTAGTTTTGGAACACCGCTGCTTGTCTACAATTTGCGGGAATAGCGAAACTTGAATGTCATACTTATTTTCTTTGTTTTATAAACATTTCTGCAAGTTTCAGTTTTGATAACAGCTGTAAAGCATTATTGTTGATGATACAGATGTAAAGACAATTATGTGTAAGGAGGACAAAATCAAACAATGTAGGAAAAGATAGATTGCGTTTTACGGTAAATCAGGCACGTTTAATTGCAGATAGGTACTGGACAGAGCTGTTGGAGTTGGTCGTCATGGGTGCTTGAGGTGTGCTTGTGTGTGAGATTGAATAGTGTGTGTTTCTCTTTTGCTGATAAAAGCTGTAGCTGAAAGCTTTATGTAAGTGTATTTTAATTGTGCCTGGCTGCAGCTTGAAGTGTGTTCTTCATGGTAAGTAGCAATATGTCTTTTCCTACAAGGATGTAATATCCACAACACCATGTTTGAGCCCCAAGATGTTAAAATGAACTAAGTGTACAAACTTCAACAAATATTAGCGATACTGTGTATAAATGAGACTGTATCGTGTAAAAATGACGATAAGATTTCATTATTTCTGTAATAATTTAATTTCTGTGTAAATTAAAACTATCAGAGAACTACGTTCATAGAAAACGACAGTTATACTCTTTTTTTGTTATCTGTGACAATAGTGGTTCCGTTGTTCTTCCTGTGCTAACCGATGAACTGTTCAAACATAAGATGTTTGAGGCCTGTAAAGAGAAAACCTTTAACTATATTGTTAATTATTATTTGAAAAATAGAGTCGCTGTTGTCTAGACATGGATTTGTATTTATTTCAATTGTAATCCAATCCAATTAATGTTTTTAAGTGTTAATTTTCAGCTCCACAATTAGGAGTGCAGCCATTAGCACAAGTAACTTATAGTGGAGTTTACTAATAGTGGGTATAAAAAATATGAAACATTTTTCATTGAGAATAATTTTAAATGCTAAAGAATAGACAACAAAAGGCTTAAAGACTTTTATCTGAATATAATAACTTGATATAAAAGGAATCGAGAATAACAATAGACAAATTGACTATCGTCTGTCTGCCATCGTCTTAACAAAAATATCTACATGGCAGTTTTGAATCGAGAATTTTAACTAACATAAATGTTGTTAGATATAAATGAATGGAAATAAATGTGCACCGGTGGTCCCAAATTACTTTAAAAGACAGAATTCAACTCAGATTGAATCTTTAAAAGTAGTGACATAGCATGCTATGTAATATCAATTTCTTGTGTGCTGATGTATGAAGCTTAATTATTTCGGACGATTTACATGAAATATTATAATAGGAGACATATGTCAGTGTTGTGCAAGGGTAGTATTTTGTGACTATATGTTCCTTTTGCTATTGAAAAGTGCTTCCATCTTAAGTAATAGTCGTGTAAAATCTGATAAATGAGATGCAATTTAGTGCCATGCACACGACTTTACAGACAACATTTCTACACAGTGTCAAGTGGAGATTCCTTTAGCAGCGTGACAGATATTATCTGGGATAATCAATTTTGAGATCAAACAAGTTGTTATGCTGACAATAGGAAGTTTTTTAAATATATTTTTTGATCTACTTGAAATATTACTTATAAGTAATTAAAGTCACACATTACTATAAAAATGTTCCATCACATGGACCAGGGTTTCACAGGTACGTCCAACAAAAATGTATAACTGTAAATGTCATATTGATATGAAGCACTTTATATGTTGAAAAATATTGAGAGATAGTCTTATATATTATTTCATTGTAGAGACAATTTCTGCGATCTTATGGCCATGTATTTATCAGACAAGAGACAGATAAGTTTGTAAGTATTTTTGAGTAAACTGCCAGTCAGTGTATATGCATTGGTGCTATGTTCTTATATGGACAAAATGATGAGATGATCTGATTAATTTCCGACATTTTATGCAGGTTCTCAAACCCTTGTGTATATCTGTATTTCTGCATGAGACAGTTTCCCATAAAGTGTCATTGCAACATAGGACAGATTAGTAATACGAATCAGTGAAATAGAAAATCTAAAAAAAGAATATTATTGCTTGTCACATTTTTATTACTCCAAAAGTCGAGCATAGATCTTGTATTTTTTGTTTTCTTGTGCGTAGTGTATGGGTTTACTTTTCTGATGAGATGTCGAATAAATATTAATGATATTTTACTTGTATATAAAAGCAGAAAAGTAAAGAAAACTTGCAAATAGTAATGGACCAGCAGGTGGTGTAAATCTCTTACCATATTTAGTGTAACAATTTCATAGTTTCAAATCCGTTGTTTTTTCGTGACATTCTAGCTCCTCTGAATTATTGTAACATAATTAATTAGAACAGAGGTTAGATAACTTCAGTTCATTGTATTAAGTTGTTCAGATGGCTATAAAACGCATATAAAAAGTTTCACAGTACTTCTGAAGATGATCTATCTGCAGCGGCGAAGCAGTAACACTGAAAATACGCTAAATACTGTGTGGGCTAAAATGCACCATCTCAACATTATGTAACTGGAACTGCAGTAGATGCTATGGACAGACTTCTCATTCTGTGCATCTGAATGTTCTCTCTGTAGATATTTATACTCTATGGTAAACATAAAAAATGTTCAAATGTGTGTGAAATCTTATGGAACTTAACTGCTAAGATTACCAGTCCCTAAGCTTACACACTACTTAACCTATTTTATCCTAAACATAAACGGTCTTAGAATTGTGGAGCTAATATAAAAGTCAATAAACATCCTTTGGGCTTACTGACTGGTAAACAATGTTGCATTATTTTTAATATTAAAGTAACAGCTCACTGGATCTTCTGATAATATGACTTTGAAAATGATAATAAGCATTGGGCAGAATAATAAATGTACAGTCACTGAAAAACATGTACAGAGAAGATTTGTTAATGATAACAACATAACTTCAAAATGAAAGTGAGGGAAAATCGACAGAAGAAGCTCAACAGATCGCAAGTATATGCAATGAACATAATATAAACATAGCAAAAAAACCTGATTATAAGATGTGAAGTTAAAAACAATAAGAATATAAATGTACAAACTTGTGAAAAGATGAAATTTCTGTATCTAGCAACAGATTCAGAGGTGTGAGATGCTGTTAATAAAATAAAAAATAGAATGTCTAGTAGTACTGATAGAAATCCAGGCAAAGGCAATCAAACCTAGTTCCACCAGTAAAGATTCTCAACTGATTTACATTATTAATACTTCTTTCAGGACAGGGATTTTTCCATTAAAACTAAAGTGATCCATAATAAAGTCACTCTACAAAGAGGATAGCACGTCTGACATAAATAATTATAAAACATAGTCTCTACTGACAGTTTTTTCTAAGGTAAGTGAAAGAGTAAAATACGAAAGGCAAGCTGATTTCCTGAATATAAATGAAATATTGATGAATCTTCAAAATAGGTGCAGGAAGAAGAACAAATCAACAGAAACAGCAGTCTTTCAATACAAAAATATGATGCTAATGTCTTGAATATGAATAAATAAGCTGCAGGCTATTCTTAGATTTATCCAAAGCATTTGATCTAATCAGCCATGACTTACAGCTTTTGGAACTATGTTGTTATGGGTTCCAGGGACTGACTTTCAAATGGTTCAAGTCTTATCTCACTGACAGAGTACAGAGAGTACAAATTAGTCACAAGGGCAAGGAATACCTATCAGATTTTTAAAAAAAGCTATGGAGTGCCTCAGTCTTCCAAGTGATACACTCTGTTGTTTCTGGTATCTGCAAATGATTTGAGGGATGCAGACACAAGAATGTTTGCTGATGGCACAAGAATTTTCATAAAAGGGTGCCCTGAGGATTATCTTTCTCTCTAAGACATTAAATGAGGCAGGACAACATGCTAGGGGTTACACTTTGCTCGTAATTAAGGAAAAATAGTATGAGTGAATTTAACTGACATTAGAAATAAAGTTGGAAGCACCATGAAAGCTGATTTAGGGAACTACACTATAGTACAAGCTCCATACACAAAATTTCTGTGTGTGTGTATTTGTGTGTGTGTGTGTGTGTGTGTGTGTGTGTGTGTGTGTGTGTGTGTGTGTGTGTGTGTGTGTGTGGATGAACACTTGAGATGGGAGATGCATGTAGAAGTTTTGAATAAAAAACTAATAAATGCTGTTATGTGCTAAGAATGCTTCTGGATTTTTTCAGCATTGAACCATTGTTGTGTGCCTATTACACTTACATGAATAGCTTACTGTGATAAGCTGTGATGTTATTGAGAAATACAGGTATGAAAAAACAAACTTTCAGTCTTCAAAAAAGAGCTATTAGAATAATAAAAGGAGCTGCCCATAGAGGGCCATCCAAGGACATGTTTAAAGAATTTAAAACAATGTTACTTCCTATTTTATACATTTATGAAAGTGAGTTTTTTGAAGAATCACCAGGAATTTTCAACATTGAACAATGGTGTTCATAAGTATCAAACAAGAAACAAAGATGATTTTCATAAAGCAGACTCAAAAAAATTCCTTTACAAGAAAGTATACATTATTGGCTCAAAATACTTTTTAGTGCATTGCCTGCTGCAAAAAGAAAATAAGAGAATTTCATAAATTCAAAGTGGAGCTAAAACAAATTATAATAACATACAGATTTTATAGCAAAGAATAATATCTGAACATGAATAAGTATTTTCGTGTAAGTTTGTAAACAACTTACATAAAAGAAATTGAATTGTAACCAGTCTTGACCATGAACTGACTACACCCATACATGTGTATTGTTAATAGGAGACTAAAGAGATTGAACTGAATCTCTGTTTTAATTGGAACATGGTTTCCTTCGACTGAAGGTACCAATATCTATGATCAAAGGTCTATTCACTCTTGGCAGAACAAGACAGCACATCTACAGCTGACTTAAGTAGGCTAAGGGCCAGCTATAAATCTCAGGATAAATCCAGGAATAGCTAACTGAGGAATAGGCTAACTGCAGTATAAATTGGAGTGTGCCATTTTATTCCCTGGTTAGTTGTTCCTGGAAAAGCTTTCCCATTCAGTTAAATTGGCAGCAACAGTAGAGCACACTGATAATTTTTGTGCACATCATTTCATATTTACTTGTTGTCATCAGAACTATCGTGTTTCTAAAATTTTAGTGTATTTAACATAAGGCATGTATTACTATACTGGCGATACTGTATGCAATATTATTGATGTCACTGAAGGTAGCACTTTGTAGCAGCCATCATATTACGATTCTAAATGACATGTAAACCACCTTTGTCTACTGATTAAACAGTCATAAGAAATAGGGATAAAATGACATAACTACATTAACTTTAGAGTTTTGACGTAATGGTAACTACATTTGTCATGTTTGGCTGTAATATTTTGTGCAGTAGACAGAAGATTCAAGGTAAGGAACATTTCTCAATGTATACATGAGTAAAACATCTTATGTGCATCTGCCTTTGTACTGTACATAAGCATAAATAATTATATACAATTTGTCTTACCTGAAATGCTGTCAGTGTTTAAATATGTTAGTTTACAGGTTTTAACAAATCTAGTAATAGTGGTGTGTTTTTAGCAAATGGCACAGTCACATTGCTGTTACTTATGTTATGATTGTTTCTAATCTTGTAATTATTATGATACTTCAGACTAGCGAAAAGGAGAGCTCTAAGGAATGCTGGTTTAAAGAAGATCACAGGGAGAACTGTTCACCTATAAAACAAGGGCACCCATGACTGGGAGCAAGGAGGAGACACGCTCCCTCCCCTAACACTCAGGCAAAGAAAAAAATATAGTGCAATCAGGAATTTTTCTTTTAAGAATATGACTTAAAAGTTGATATCATGTAGGTTTTTAACTGGGTATAGCTGGAACTTTTTTATGGTTACTTACAACTCGACATTCGTCTTCTATAATATTAAAAAGAACCATACCTCCAGGTCCATCCCCCCGCTCCCTTCCTTATGTGCGCCATTGCCTACAAATTCTTGAGACGTTTGTTCCCAGCACTTTCGTGAAGAAGATACAAATTTAACTGACCTGTTCCCTCTAAATTCCCTTGATGTCCATCGTATTTTCAGAAAACGGTCACGATTAGGGCGTCTGCTGTATGTGAAGGTGCTGGTGAAAACATTTTACAAGTCTGTTACGACAGTTGATCACAGGAAAATTTTTAGAAGTTGGACGTAACGTCTGACGTTGATGTAGGTGTTCTAATATAAATATAAGTACGCTGAAAAAAGGGTGCATATAACATGGCGTTCTCAAAATATAATTTCATGCGCATGTGTGCGCTCATGTGTGTGTTAAACGCAATTTTAACTGAAATGCAGAAATTGTTCACACTCTCTGATATAGCTTACAAAGTCAACAATGAACTAAATGTCATTTCAGTTCGGTAAGTGGTAACAGACAGTCTTCATTTGTGTATTTAATGGCTATGAAAGTTTGAAAAATGTGTATAAAAATCACAAAGGTTAAGTCCTGGGAACGAGGAGTCATTATATTGTTAGTGATAACTCTATTTTGAAACATGTTATGGATTTACAAAGGAGGGAAAGTAGAAAGGTGGAAGGAGTATATAGAGGGTCTATACAGGGGTGATGGAATTGAGGACAATATTATGGAAATGGAGGAGGATGTAGATGAAGATGAAATGGGAGATACGATATTGCGTGAAGAGTTTGACAGAGCACTGAAAGACCTGAGTCGAAACAAGGCCCCCGGAGTAGACAACATTCCATTAGAACTGCTGACAACCTTGGGAGAGCCAGTCCTGACAAAACTATACCATCTGGTGAGCAAGATGTATGAGACAGGCGAAATACACTCAGACTTCAAGAAGAATATAATAATTCAAATCCCAAAGAAAGCAGGTGTTGACAGATGTGAAAATTGCCAAACTATCAGTTTAATAAGTCACAGCTGCGAAATAGTAACACGAATTCTTTACAGACGAATGGAAAAACTAGTAGAAGCCGACCTTGGGGAAGATCAGTTTGGATTCCGTAGAAATACTGGAACATGTGAGGCAATGTTGACCTTACAACTTATCTTAGAAGAAAGATTAAGAAAAGGCAAACCAACGTTCCTACAACTTGTAGGCTTAGAGAAAGCTTTTGACAATGTTGACTGGAATACTCTCTTTCAAATTCTAAAGGTGGCAGGGGTAAAATACAGGGAGCGAAAAGCTATTTGCAATTTGTACAGAAACCAGATGGCAGTTATAAGAGTCAAGGGACGTGAAAGGGAAGCAGTGGTTAGGAAGGGAGTGAGACAGGGTTGTAGCCTCTCCCTGATGTTATTCAATCTGTATATTGAGCAAGCAGTAAAGGAAACAAAAGAAAAATTCGGAGTAGGTATTAAAATCCATGGAGAAGAAATAAAAATTTTGAGGTTCACCGATGACATTGTAGTTCTGGCAGAGACAGCAAAGGACTTGGAAGAGCAGTTGAATGGAATGGACAGTGTCTTGAAAGGAGGATATAACATGAACACCAACAAAAGCAAAACGAGGATAATGGAATGTAGTCGAATTAAGTCGGGTGATGCTGAGGGAATTACATTAGGAAATGAGACACTTAAAAGTAGTAAAGGAGTTTTGCTATTTGGGAAGCAAAATAACTGATGATGGTCGAAGTACAGAGGATATAAAAATGTAGACTGGCAATGGCAAGGAAAGCGTTTCTGAAGAACAGAAATTTGTTAACATCGGGTATAGATTATGTGTCAGGAAGTCATTTCTAGAAGTATTTGTATGGAGTGTAGCCATGTATGGAAGTGAAACTTGGACGATAAATAGTTTTGACAAGAAGAGAATAGAAGCTTTCGAAATGTGGTGCTACAGAAGAATGTTGAAGATTAGATGGGCAGATCACATAACTAATGAGTAAGTGTTGAATAGGGTTGGGGAGAAGAGAAGTTTATGGCACAACTTGACCAGAAGAAGGGATTGGTTGGTAGGACATGTTCTGAGGCATCAAGGGATCACCAATTTAGTGTTGGAGGGCAGTGTGGAGGGTAAAAATAGTAGAGGGAGACCAAGTGATGAATACACTAAGCAGATTCAGAAGGATGTAGGTTGCAGTAGGTACTGGGAGATGAAGCAGCTTGCACAGGATAGAGTAGCATGGAGAGCTGCATCAAACCAGTCTCTGGACTGAAGACCCCAACAACAACGAAATAGATTTACTGAAATTGGGAATTGGCTGTATGTGACATCGCAGAATCCTACTGAAAGGTGGAGAAAGCACTTTCGCTCTCAGTTACCTGGCAAAAAAAGGCCACAAAATATTTTCCATGTGTCTCTCGCTGTTAATTGTTTTCTGAAAAGAAAAACCCAGCCAATTATTCTCTCACTACTAATAGCGCACCACACTCCTACTGTCTGATCACGCAGGTGTGGCTTGAATGCTACATTAGGCTTTTCAGAACTGCAGTACTGATTGTTTTGCGAATTAACCTGTATCTACTCAGATGGAACCACACTTCGTCCCAAAAAAAAGTAAAGATAGTTAGGCGAGGGTCAAATTCTCTGTCGTGCAACCTATTCAGAATCCAATCACAAATCCACAACCTTTTTACCGTATCACCTGGTTTAAGTTCTTGTACTACAGTTATTTTATAGCTTTTATAGCAATATAATTTCAGTAACTTTGTAGCCAGTTGAATAGAGCCATACAAAATTCTCATTTGCTGAGAAGACTGTCAAACTGATTTTATAGGTGACCTTTTCAGAACATGCCCATTGTTATCTCTGTGAGTGCTGTACATGTTGGTCTATGTTTCTTGTCAAGAACACTTTCCGTTTCACGAAATTTATTTATCAATCGACGAATCATAATCCGATTAGGAACGTGAACAATTGGAAATTCCTTTTGAAATAATCTCCTTATTGCACGTGCTGATTCTGTACGCACTTATGAATCTTACAAGAATACTATTCAGTGAATGGAATACTTGTATTTCGCCATTTCACTTGAAACAGTTTCACTCAATACACTATATTCTGTCGTCTAACATACAAAACAATTCTAAACAAACAAAGTCCCCACAGTGGAGGGGAAACGTACTCCATGCACAGTGCGGCCCAATCCCCAAATCATGGGCACAACACTGGAAAATGAGTTTCTGGTTCTGGAAATCTGGAGGGATGAGTGCATCTCACTCCAAAACGATGGGTCCATATCTTCGATACCTGTCGTATTATGTCAGTTCAAAGGTGACCTTTTGTTGAGAGCAGACATGTCGCTGTGACAATTAGGTGAATCTACACTCAGTTAGTGAGTGGATATTTATGTAGTGAAGTGAAGAAATTCAGTTCAACAAGACTGAAACGATTGCTACAGGTATGTAGAACACGTTCATCCACTAATGCAGTCTTACTGTCATGGTTATCCTATTTACATTAGATCTTTACCGATACTTGTGCCATGATTTGCCGATATTACATTCTTAATGGGAGTAAACGTAGCATAGTCCGCAATATACCATGGAACCACAACTCCCACACTATAGATTGATCAATTATCGGACGGAGTTGACAAGAATCAGCTGTCTACATCTGCCTATTTTCTTGTATAATGAATATTTGTCCAGACCAGGCACAGCAGGCTTCAGAACTATGTTTCCCATGCAACACGATTACGATATTTGAGTGTTTATCTGTACTTAATTTGTTGCTAATGTTAATGTAGTATTTTTCACAGAGGTTTGATGAAGACTATATGAAATTCACAGGGCAAGAAATATTCAGCATTGCTAAACACCATTTGAGTGGTGGCCTGCCTGCATTAATCCCTTACTTGTAAGAATAACTTTCCAAGAAAGTTGGTCGAACGTTGCACATACTGGAAGATATGAAAGTATGTCTCTCCACATCGTTTGGTAAATAGAGAGCAATGTGGCAAAAGGCAAACAGGACAGAAAGCCTCTTTCGGAAACAAAACAATGTATGTCTTAATGGACTCGTTTCATTTCCAGCACCTGTTGTTTGTGCCAAGTGTCAGGTGGACTGTGATCTGCTATCGACTAGTAAATACAGTGCCCATCCTTCTGGGGAGTTTGCGTCATTGAACAAGAGGTCGAAATGCAGAAGAACCCAGTCAATTCATGAAACTTTGATGTCACAAGAGTTAGTTTACGCTAATGAAATGATGCTGCACTCAGCAGGTCAACTGAATGCTGCAAAAGGTTGTTTATGAGAGAACAATGAGAGAGCGTCCTCTTATCGACAGGTCTTTGAATCGACCATGACAAGTGAAAAAACTTTGCCTGCTGAAGCCGCTCATTCACTAAATGTAGAGGTTGACAAATTCAAAAAGAGTCAATATCAGGTATTGAGAACGACAAGTAAGGAGAATAAGTGATAGCTGTATCCTTCCTACAAGAAACTGGCGGAAGCAAAAAACGTTGCTATCAGCCTGACACTGCTATCACCATCACAGAAAACTTGGCTGGAATCCAGCTATAAGCCTTATTGGATCATACAGCTGACCATATTTTATTGTGCCAGGAGGGTATAATTTGTAGTGTGGATCAAACAAATGTTAGCCGTGCAATTCATTTACAAATGGGGTCGTGACGGAAGTTCTGGGCAGAGTGAATGTAAACAAACATTTAAGGATGAGCGCGTATCAGATGTGAATGTATTTTTTCAGGGATACCTTTACAACTTATTTCTATGATCAACAATCATAGGGAGCAGTTGTGATTTGGAAGAATCCATTATATTCGACTCCTCGATTCTGTAGAGCACTGAGACTACACATTTTGCACGTAAGCACAGAAACTACAGTCAGTGTAGTACAATGGATTGAAAAGGAGATAAAGTCACTTGCTCTCTTTGAAAATGTTATGTATGGAAAATAAATCACTGTTTCGTACAATATGATGTTCACAGTGATCGATGGGAACGTATGCAATGCACTCGCATTCACAGACTCTTCGAAACATTGCTGTTTATGTGGAAGTGCTAGTAAAGATTTCAGTAACATTGATGATGTTTTACAACAAGAAGTCAACACACAGAATCTGAGGTTTGACTCTCACCATTATATGCTTGGATTAGGTTTTTCAAATGCTGGTTGTCTTCGTCATTCAAACTTGGGATTAAAAAATGGCGAGTATGCAGTGCCAAAGAAAAAGAATTGTTAGAAATGCACAAGAAGATCACTGAAAAGGGACTCAGTTCAAAATTGGGACTAACTGTTGATCGTCTGAAACCTGGCTAGGGAAGTACCAATGATGGACATACAGCTAGATGCTTTTTTGAAAATTCGAGAACACTTGCTCTTGTAACATCACTGGACATAGATTTGATAGAACCATTTCACGTCATCTTACACGTAATTTAGAGTTGACAGGAAATCAGTAGGATAAGTTCCACAATTATACGATGGCAACAGCAAGAAAATTTGTTGAGTTGTATCGATGGCATTACATCTCCACTTAAGGCATAACCTATTGATTCAAAGTCCACAAACAATATCCCACTCATTGTTAGCAATTGGTCAGTTATCGAAAGAAGCATGGGAAGCGAGGAACAAAGATATTAAAAGATATCACGAAAACTTTTCCAGAAAGTGTTCTAGAGTACAAACAATGGAAGATGTCATCAAGCGCTTATGGTAACTTTCAATCCATATATTTCCAGTATTAGAAACCTACCACAAAAACACATGAAACGTTTGTCAAAGGAGGCAATAGAAATATTGCTGTCTCCTGCAATTCCAATCACACCATGGCAGACCATAGCGGATTCCGATGTGAATTCTGTCTCTGGGGACTTTGAGAACGATACTGATTTGGATTAAAAAGTTATAAGACCAATCACATCAATTTGTATGTAGCAGAACATCTTCAACATCATTCAGACTACTTTTTGAATTTCAAGAGCAATTTGTCTTCAATAGCGACACTTATTATTGTTATAATAATAATAACTGTAATAGTAATAATAATGTTAATAATAATATTAATTATTATTAATATCATAACAATTACTTCTATTGTTGATTATACTGCTAGGTTTATTGTTGTATTCTATTACCAATTTTGAGGTTTGTTCCATTAAATTATTGTATGGGAATTTTTTGGTACTGAAAAAATGTTATTGTTCAATACATTTTCGATGAATATTCTCTTATTTTGGTTTAATAAGCAAAACACATTGTCACTGTGTTAACTGTTGTAACTATTGATCTCATTGCTGTATTGGATCCGCCAGTTTGTTTAGACAATTTTTAATTTCAGATTCGTAATCAGCTATGACAAAACCCCCTTTCTAATGCGTTTTGTCTGAATTAAACGTCTTCTTGGGGCTTTGGGGATATGGCCAACTGTGCACTGCAATAAAATACCACTAGGTGGTTGTTCCTTTTGCTCCTGTGAAACAGCATGAGAACCCTGAACAAGTGCTCATAGCTCCTATGGTTTGCAATTTAGAACCCATGATAACTGAATTTTGTTGTTGTTGTTGTTGTGTGGTTAGAGGCTATGTGATGTTACTTCAGTTATAACAAAATCGAGCCAAATTTGCAAAGAACTTGGAAGTATGAGCCCACTTATCAGTATTGAGTTGCACCCTCTCTGGTCTGGACGCAAGCATTGACTTGATTTTGTTGGGAAGGGTGTCATAAAGCAGTTGTGTTGACTGCTGAGGCAAGTTGGCCTACAGACTGTTCCTTGGTATCCCAAGACGGATGTGACATAGAAACTGACCCCACACCTGTTCTTTTGGTGATAGATCTGGGAGATTTTGCTTTCCATGCGAATACCTCAACATCACACACAGTATTTGTAGAGACATGTGCTGTGTGTGAATGATCGTTATCCTGTTAGAAAATTATACCAGGTTCCTGTCATATAGAGGTAGTTCATGAGAATGTAGGATGTCCATGATGTATTGTCGTTCCATCAGAGTTCTCTCAGTCACGACCAGCTATGATCTGAAATCATACCTAACAGCTCTCTAAATCATGGCGCCAGGAGTAACACTGCTGTGCCTCTCCAAACATCATAACAATGGGACCTGTCCATGGGTTCTATATGTACAGCTACAAGACTACTCCGCAATTCACACGGGTTCTATATCTGACAGAGGGTTCATCAAACCACTTTCTCACTATTCCTCTAGTTTTTCGCTCTCAAACAGTGAAGGGGAAAAACGAACACTTGAATCTTTCCATGTGAGCATTGATTTCTCTTATTTTATTACAATGATCATTTCTCCCTACATAGCAGGACGTCAACGAAACATTTTCGCATTTATAGGATACAGTTGGAGATTTCATGAAAAGATCTCATCACATTGAAAGACGCCTTATTTTTAATGACTGCCACCTCAACCCACGCATCATATGTGTGACGCACTTTTCCCTATTTGTGATAATACAAAATGAGCTGTCTTTCTTTGCATTCTTCGATGTTCTCCATAATTCGAATCTTTTAAGGATCCTGTACTGTACAGTAATACTCTAGTAGGGAATGGACAAATGTAGTGTAGGAAGTGTCTTTAGTAAATCTCTTGCATCTTCTAAGTGTTGTGCCAATAAAATACAGTCTTTGGTTTGGATTCTCCACAACATTATCTATGTAATTGTTTCAATGAAAGGTGTTCATAGTCGTAAATCCTATGTATTTAACTGAACTGGCATACTTAAGACTTGTGTCATTCATTGTGCAACTGATATTTAACAGATTCATTTTAGTACTCACGGTAATTGACAGCATCATTTGCAAACAATTTAAGAGAGTTGCTCATATTGTCTCCCAAATCGTTTGCATAAACTAGGAACAGCAGATGCTCTACAGCACTTACTTGGGGATTGGCATATATTACTTCTGTATTACTCGATAACTACCTGTCAGCTATTCCCGACAGGAAATCACAAATCCAGTAGCACAGCTAAGATGAAATTCCACAGGCATGCAATTTGATTATAGGCCACTTGCGAAGAACAGAATCAAAAGCCTTTGAGATACAGAAATATGGAGTCAGTCTGAGATCCCTTGTTGATTACTTTGTGAGCTAGTAGTGTTTCAAAAGAACGACATTTTCTTTATTCATGCTGGATGTGTATTAACAAATCGTTTTCCTAGAGGTAACTGATAATGTTTGAAAACAGTGTACATTCCAAAATCCTACTAAAAATCATCGCCAGCGATGTGACTATAACTCACTGGATTACTCCAACTTCCTTTCTTGAGTATTGGTGTGATCCGTGCAACTTTCACATCTTTAGGTACAGATCTTTCATCAAGTGAGCAGTTGTATTTGTTTGTTAAGTACAGAAGTACTGTGTCAGCATACTTTGAAAGGAATGTAACTGTTATACTAATTGGCTAAGTAAAGATAGTCGTGTTGCCAGCAGTTTTTGATTCGAATTCTGGAATACTTACTTCATCCTCTTTGTGAAGGAATTTTGGAAAACCATATTCAGTAACTATGCTTTAGTGACATTGTTATCGGTTACATTACCTTCGCCATTGTGCAGTGAAGATAATGATTGTGTCTTGTTGCTGGCGTACGTCACATATGACCAGAATATCTTTTTATTTTGTGACAGATTTCGAGATAGAATTTCCTAGTGGAAACCATCAAAAGCATCTTGCATTGAAGTTCATGCTAAGTTTTCAAGCTTCAGTAAGTAAACCTTCGTTGGTATTAGGGATTTTGCGTTTCTTTAAATTTGGCCTGCTTTTTAGTTCCTTCTGCAACAGGGTTCTGACCTGTTATGTGCACCATGGGGGATCAGCTCGCTCTATTGCTAATTTATTTGGAACAAATCTCTCCAGTGCTCTTGATAATTTTTCTATGAATATAAGCCAAGAGTACATCTGATCTGTTCTTTCATAGTTCGAAAGGAATGGAGGCAGTCTCTTAGGAAGGTGTCACGCAAATTCTTATCTCTTTTTTAAAAGGATATATTTTGCGTTTATTTTTTATTGAGTCTATTTTGCGTTTATTTTTTATCGAGTCTCACTACAATTAGCTTGTGGTCATTAATCAGTCCATCCCACATGATGTTCCCTTTTTGCTCGGGATCACTTGTTGCTAAGAGGCTGAGAATGTTTTTTCAACTATTTACACTCCTGAACGAAGAGTTAAAATTAATTTTCAGGGAAAACATTTAGTACGATTTCGGATCATGTTTCATACCTACCACCAACTTTAAGCACATAATTTCGCGAACATTTCGAGGTTAGACTGAAGGCAATACTAATCTCAATTATATGAGTGAGGAATCTATTTAAAATAAGACTCAAGTCTTCTTTGAATTATCTGGTGGTCAGTAAAAGGAGTCAATTATTAACTGATTCCAGTTGTCAACTGTAACCTCTACCCATACTAACTCACAGGAACTACCTAGTACAATTTCACTATAACATTAAGTACTTCTAACAGCTAAAGACACCACTGCAAATAGTATTCAATCTCTCCTTTCTGAAGAGTGTTAGTTCCTTCGTAAATCTTTCGGCAAGTAGTTCCGTTTAGTAGGATCTAGCTGACTTTTTAATTTTCTACTGAAAGTCACTTGTTTCACTCGTTCTTTTCACTAGACAATGAAAACTTACCTAGAACCTACTAAATGGATCTTCAATAATCCACTCTTCAGGTCTAACTCCCTTAGAAAAATTAATAACAATGAATATTTTCTCATATCACGTTCACCAGTTTTCCAAAGTAATTATTTTTCCCATACAAAAGGTGAACATAAGAAAATAAAATTTAATATTGTTTTTATAAAAGGTGAACAGAAGAAAATAAATAAAATAAATTATGGCGAATATAAGAATTTTTTAAAAATTTGTAATGACCATATGGCAATGCAGCTATTTTATTTTTCAAAACAAATCTTTTTTCATCATAGGGGCTCAAGGCCTTCTTGTTTATTTCAGTTGTATATATTTTGTGTTTTTCACTTTGAATCATTAATTCTTCTGTACTGTTCTCTATTGTTAAATCAACAATCTGTATAATTTTCTAAGTTTATTCCATTTTTAACAATAGATTTGTTAACCCCTTTAGATTTGTTCTCTATTTTATCACCAACTTCACAAGCCTACTTCTTGCTCTCAGACCACACAATTCTTCCATTATTTTTCCATTACATACATCTTTCATTTTCCTTGTCAACTTGTGGAGCACCATAAATATGATTTTCAGCATAATCACTAGTATCAAATTTGTAGATATAACTGACTATATCTCGAGAACGCTACTCAATGTTTTCTCCATATTTCGGATTCATTATTCTGTAGTGAAAATCATACATTAGTTGTTTAGATAAATTAAGTATACTCTTCGAACATAGAGTTGTTTATTAGATGTGGTTCTCGTCTTATTCATATGAATACCAACAAGATTTTCATTAAATATAGTTCTTGCTTTAGAGTTTGGCTTTGCTCGTAATTTACAACATTTTTCTCCATCTGATACTAATTTTTTATATCATCTCTATATCTAATATTTTGTATTGACGTGCCAACGACTGAATTATTCATTAGCTCATAGAAATATTCTCCAGAATCATTTTTTGCTTTACTTCTCATTTCTGTACTTAAATCTATATACTTCATTGACCAATCCGATTCTTAAATTTTTATACTATATGTATTTTTATTAATTTCATTCCTAATGATAAATACTGTTTAAGATTTCTATAATGACCTACACATTTACTTTTAGTTTTCTGGAGTAGTTAACAATTTGTTTTGTTTAATTCTGGGTACAGTTTCATTTTCAGGAGTGATTGGTAAATCTTTATGTAAATCATGTAATTCTTTAGGATACTCTAAATATACTTCAAAAACATATCATGTAATTCTTTTGGATACTCTAAATTTACTTCAAAAACATAATTATTTCTTGCAGTAGCTGAAAGTTCACTTATTTTTGTACTATCAAAATTATTTCATTCATCGCATATAAATTCACCAAATAATAAATATCGACTCATACCATATCCATATAAATTATTCACATCTAAATATGCTATGTAATTCGATATCTTTTCAATATAAAAATCCTTCATATATTTATTGTTGGCTTTAAAGTATCTTTACAACACTGTGCTATTCCTCCTCTTATTCTTTTTTCAAGAAATAAAATCGTTTCATACTCGGGAAATAAATCTAATTTGTCATATTCAACATTGCAGCCCAAGATAATCTTGAGGTAGTAAAATACTAAGATGGATCGAAATAATATGCTTTTATACAAGTTTTCCTAAAATATTCAAGTACATCAGTTTTAAGATGCAGTGGCAAAGAAATGTAAAACTTGTCAGCAGATAAAAAGATTATATTGTTTTTAAAAAATCCTTCTCATAACGATAACTATAATTGTAAATGTAAAAAAATGTGTTGTGGAAACTGTGAAATATAAAAATTGAAAAATTGGTGTTTACAATTCTAGTCAATTATATTTTCTAGAAACAGACATACCAAATGGGACAATTCAAAGTTGTTCAGTTTTGCGATTATTATGACAGGAATGATTTAAGAGGATATAGAAAATTAAATAAAGCCATTCTAATTAGATTTATTAAAAGACATAAATCACCCATTTAAATCTACAAGAAGGACATCTTTGGAAACAATTACATTATTGTAAAATTAAAAATGATGATGATGTTATCGAAACTAACAAAGATAAAGCATTGAAAAAAATGTTTCAATTTTCTAACAACATATTTGAGTAACAATTATCTAGATCTGATAATGAAGGTCAACCATTGAAAAAACCATTTCCATTTTCTAACAACATCCTTGAGAAACAAAATTCTAGAATTGATAAAGAAATATTATTTCCTTTTTATATTACTTTATTTGAGAACCAAAGAGAGAGAGAAGAACGATTAGAGGTTATCTAGTTGATATTGCATTTTGAAACAAATTACAGAATATAAATATGGAAAATAATATAAACTCTATTGAAACTAGTCATTTCTTAACTGTGGTAATACCGAAGATTATGAAAACTGTAAAAGTACTCTAAGATTACATCATTGATGGAAAATAACTTGCAGGCATTTTTGTGAATACGAAATGCAGGTAAGCAGAAATATTAGGGAATTTCAGTTCCAGATGGAACACTTTAGAATCACAAATGAAAGTCCATTAACTAAATATTTAAGATTGTTAAACTTAATATTTTATCAACGATGGATGATTTAAAGGCACACAGATCAGGATGGTCATTAAATAGAGTCGTTGGTTACTACTAGGAATTAACAGATTTGTTCCACAGAGACGATTATCTTACATCAAATTACCAGATATTATAAAAATAAAAAGCCATCTCTTCATGTAAAAAATATTGATCACATATATTTTCTGTGGGCTGTCAATCCTGCACTATATACTCCAGATAAATATGCAGATATACTTAGTAAATATAAAAATGTTGGTAGTGATCTTAATCAGATATTTCAAACTTTTGAGTTTCCTGTAGAGGTTGATTATATTCCAAAATTTGAAAATATGATTAAGGCATCTATAAATGTTTATTCGTTCGATGAAAAATATGAAGTTGATCCACTAAAAAAGGAAATCTCACTTGTTTTAAGGAAGAAAATAATTCACACAATTGTTATATAAAAATTTGGCAAGGCTTGTTTTGAGTCACATTTATAAACATGAACAACCACAATTTATTTGTGATATGTGTTTACTCCATTTCACTAGTAAAGAGTAATTAGATAATCATACATCAAGCTGTTTAGTTAACAAACCATTACAAGTAGAAATGCCAGAGAATGGTTCCTATGTAAGTTTTAAAAATTTTCAACCTTGTTGCATTTGTTATTTATGCTAATTTTGAAAGTTTACTATTGCAGATGGATAACTGTCAACCAAATCCAGATAATTCATATAGCATGACATATCAAAAACAGGAAATAAGTGGATTTTGCTATTATATTAAATATTTAAATGGACACTATAAATTTCCTGTTGGTTACAGAGGACCAAATTGTCATAAAAGATTTATTGAGTTTATAAGAAAGAGGTTGAATAAATTGGAAGAATGTTTTCTGAACAAATGAAACCATTAAGGACAATCCAGATACGCAAGACTGATAAAATGTACATTGTGTAACTGTTATTACTCACTAAAAATAAAGTTTCGTCATCATTATGATTTAACTGAAACATTTATAAACCCGTTATGTAACAAATATAATTTACAGATAAAATGCCAGATCTTTTGTACCAATTTATTAACATAATTTATCAGGATATAATTTGCAGCTGTTTGTGAAAGAACCTGTCTATGATGAAAAAGAAGTAGATTTAATACTAAACATCAAAGATAGATATATTAGTTTTGGTAAGAGAACAGGGAGCTTAAAAACGAGATTTATTGATATATTTAAGCTTATGGTTTCACATTTGATAAAATTTCATTAAATTCAACAATGAAGAGAGACATATTAGTTTTGGTAAGAGAATTGGAAGCTTAAAAACGACATTTATTGACATACTTAAGTTTATGGCTACTTTGCTTGATAAAGTTTCATCAAATTCGAAAAGAAAAAATGGCTCTGAGCACTATGGGACTTAACATCTGTTGTCATCGGTCCACACACATCCATGCTGGAGGCATGGTACGAACATGCAACCACAGCAGTCGCGTGGTTCCAGACTGTAGCACCTAGAGCCCTACATTCACAATTGGCAATTTGAAAAGAGATCAAATGAAAAACTTCACAAAAATTTTCCCAGATTAGTTATTTAATTTGGTGGTCGGAAAAGGTGTATAACCATATCATTACATGGATTCTTGAAAAAAAATGAAGAGACACAATTAGCAGCAAAGGAAGAATTTTATAGCAGATTGGATGACTATGGAGTAAGTGATGAAGGCTATAAACATGCAAAATTAGTTTGGAAAAAATTTAATATTAAAAATCTATATAAATCAACTTTTTATCTGCTGACAAGTTTTCATTTCTTTGTCACTGTTTCAGTTTCTTGTTTTTCATCATTTTCCATTGAAAATAATATTTTCGAATGTTCTTTGCTCAGAATTTGTTGAAAATAATTTTTATAATAATATTGACATATATTATTTCCATGTACACAAGGAATTCGATAATCTTTATAATAAATTAAAAATGAAAGAACAAAAACAACAACTTACTATACAAGATAAATAGATTTTTACATTTTAAAATTATTCCCAATTTAAATTTATCTTCAAATTCCATCATAAAATCAAACTAAAAAGAAATTTATCTGAAGATTTTGCAAGAGAATTTCAGGACAAAATAGATTGAGATACTATGTCGTATATACAAGAATTGTATGAAGATCATGTGGCAAGAATTTCAGGATAAACTAAATTTGGAAGGAATATCAGGTGAACAAAAACTGTATGAAGAATTTAAAAATATAAAAATTAAAACAAATAAACAAATTGAAGTCGAAAATAGAAAAATGATATAATCGAGGCAGTGACTATGAAACAACAACAGAAGGATCATTTTTATTAAGTTATTGGAACAACAATCAGATTAATCAAATTAAGCTTTTCTGGTGTAAATCCAGATGATGAGTTTGAATACTCGAAGATTATTATAATCAACTTTTAAAGGACATAGAAAATATTCTAAAGAATTATATACTATGTCCTTTGATAACACAAAATATTACTTACATATTTTTATTTATAGAGGGAGTGACTTGTCGTTGAATGAACTATAATTAAATGATTATGAAGTTAGAGATAAAATATTTAAAAATATATTACTACCTCCTTCAGAAATAAAACCAAAAATATTTCTCAGTAACTCACTACCAAAGTAAACAACAATATAATTGATAAAATAGTCTTAGATGATTTGATTAGAGAAGAACTAACGCTAATTACATAGTAAAGCTATGAAGAATATCCTGACAAGAATAATATAGTTAGACAAACACAAGAAAATCTTTTGGAATCACAAGGATACAAATTAATCCAAAAAGAAATATATGGAAAGAGTTGTGGAATATTAAATGAAATCCTATACAAATTTAGAAGGAAAATTTAAGTATTAAAGTGAGCAACATTACAATTTTTTTTAAAGTTTTCATAAACAATATATATTTCTTCTGCGCTGAGATTGGGTACAGGCCATAGCCTGCTTCAGCTGGCACTGTATAAATAGTTCACATTTTCATCAGTTAATTGATTTTTGAATTTAGATCTATTGTGATAGCAACTGATGCAGACTTATGGCTGTGCCTCAACAGAATAACATACTGCTAGAAAGAGCTAAAGTTTTATTTTTATCATTTATACTGTTTGATATGTTTATAAGATGTAGGTATATGATGCAACATAGTCTGAAGACAGGTTCTGCTGCCTCAAAATACAATGAACAAGGGTCTTGCACTTGCAAATTAATTATGTCTCAGCAAAAGTAAATGTCCAATTACTTTGTGCAAAATTAAATTTTAAATAACATTCATAAGTGTTTTATGTACATCTAATAAACAATATTCACTACATCCATTATGTGATGCCATCAATTCAAATTTAAAATTCTCAAAGAATTTTGGCATTAAATCGTTTTTGTTAACATTTATTTGCATATCAAAGTGTAAAAGGTTGCTTTGGTAACCACTCATCTTCTTTAATACAACAGTTAACAGAATAGATATTGTAATCAATATCATACGTATGTCAGTTTTCAATATCAAACTACATTTATATACAAAATATTTTTACTAACATTATTAAAAAATTAGCATCAGCTGAAGCAGACTTTACTCTACCATTGTGTGAATAATCGAAAACTAACCATTTAATATTAACCTTGTTACCTTTTTTCATTTAAGACTTCCTCGACAAGATAAACATCAAGATATTTTTTGTTAGTCTTGTTAATATAAATTATCTTTTACTTCTTCTTCATTTAAATCTTTCAATTTGTATATGATTGGATTTGAATGAACGGTATCTTCAGTTTCAAAAATTTCTGCTGACCAATTTACTTTATATCCTTTTTTAAAAAGCCCTTTAAGTTTAGTTATTATAACTTTAAATTTATCATCAATGTAAGGAGACTGAGGCCAGCAATTTTTCTTACCTTTAGCTACAGCAACAGTTGGTTTATAATTATTTTTGTTAGTTACTGTTGGTTTCATTCTTATATTTCTGGTTTGTATTATTATATTTGTCAACTTATTTCGAAAGTAGTTCTACTATTTATAATGTGCTTGAAGAGAACATTTTTTCCATGTCTTATCTTTAAATGTTCTATTGAACCATTCAACAATAGTTGCTTTTAATTCGTTGAAAGTTAATTAATGATTGACATTACAGTGTTCATCATTTTTTAAAAGCATCATCTGTATTTTTACTTGTTTTATCTTTAACTGGAATTGCCCAAATTTTGAAAAGAACATCTGCAACTGTTAATACATATATCCTTCATTTATTTCCGACATTCCTTTCAACTTTCCAATTTAGACTACATCATGTTGCCATAAATCATCAATTCCAAAAGAAATTACATTTCTTCTTTTAAAAGTTTTTTCATTGTTTTATATAATTCATTTATAATTTATTCATTATTTAGACCTTCACCTACGATATTTTTTGACGATTTTACTCTTTTTAGATTTCCATAATGTACAAAGGCCTATAATTCTTTGTCTTCCATTTTTAGTTATCTGTGAAGATTATGTGTTTCAGTAAACTTTTTACACTTCAAACAGTAAATGTGTTCATCCTGAAGGACTGAGAGCGAGCCGGCCAGTTTAGCCGAGCGGTTGTAGGTGCTTCATTTTGGAACCATACGACCGCAGATCGCAGGTTCGAATCCTGCCTCTAACATGGATGAGTGTGATATCCTTAGGTTGGTTAGGTTTAAGTAGTTCTAAGTTCTAGGGGACTGATGACCTCAGATGTTGAGTCCCATAGTGCTCAGAGACATTTTTGACTGAGTGTGAAGCATGTTTCTCCATTTATATAGACGAAAATTTAAAAAGATTTAAATTATTATTCTGTTCTATTGCCATCATTTGATGCTAATGTGGTTCTCAAACAAAATTAATTCACCTGAAACAGGCGTAGTTTTAACTAACTGACATGGAGTTAGAATATTTTGGATTTCATTTTCATGTCAAATAATGGATTATTGAACTGAGTTGGATATAAAATTTGTAATTTATCGTTATTATGTCTTTTTATCTACGTTTTAAAATCATAATTGAGAAACCACCAAATGTATTTACCCCAAATTAAATAGTTCTACTGATTTTTACACTGTGTTCAAATGAATATTTCATTAATCATAATCTCTAACAAAATGAAATTTCAGTTTTTGTTTGTAGCATATTCTTTTCTGAAGGTTACTTAAGTGACTTAGATATGGTGTTATATCCACCTTCGAGAAATAATCTGTAAAAACTTTTCTATTTCCTTTTTGTTTAAAATAATTAGTTAGGCCATTTCAATTGGGTTACTTAAGTTTTTCAGTAAATTGGTTAGAAGTAACATAATTACTGAATTGTGTTAAAATATCTGTATATTCAGGTTCTTTAGCATTTGCTTTTTCTAAATACTGTTTAGTAACAGCATCATAACCATTTATTAAATCTTTTATATCTAGCATTCTTCCACCTTACATCAATATATCCTTTTGGTGTTTCAAAAATGACAAGCAATTCTTTATTGAAATGTTTAGTTAAACTTCCTATTTTTGTATCAGATTCGTCTTTTATGTTTGAATTTATGTGGCCATCAACTGGGTGATCTATAGGCTACACCTTACTTCCAAAAATGTCCATTTATTAAACTCAAAATATCATTATCTTCTAACTCATACATAAAGTTTTAAAATAAATAGTCACAAAGGTCCACATATTATTTCGTCAAAGTTGTGAATTTATTGTCTATTATAATTCAACTAACTTGAACCAAGATATATAACCAATTCGTTTGGAATTTTCCACAAATCGAATAAAACACAAATTCCATATTCTAATGTTTTTGGCTCATTAACTACTTCATCAATCGAAAAAACGCTATGAAAATATTTAATTTTTGATTGTTTAATTAATTCTTCTGCTAAAACTAGATAAAGGTTTATCAAATTTTGTAATTACTTCTTTGAAATATTTTTACTTAATTTATTCCAGTGCCAGTTCTCTTTTCCATTGCTTCATTATCTCTTTTCCGTTTTTCCAATTCTACAACAACTTTTTTCTTGTTTATTACTCCTTTGCCAATGCTGCAGAGCCATCAGCAAGAGAACCAATTGATGCAAAATAAGATAATACAGCTAATAGTAATGGAAGAAATCTACATTCATGTTGTGTTAATCCCGAAACGTCTTTCCTTTTTGTTAGATATTCAATAATCTGTTTCACAAGATGGATAGTTAATGAAAAGAGTAAATTTCCACCAGCTTTTTCCTCTTCCTTTCTTTTTTTTAATCAGTAAAAATGGTTCAATACTATGTTATTGTTCATTGTTTCAATTAATTTTAACTGATTTTGGTTTATACCTGGTAGTAAATTATAATCAATTGAAAAGTTATTCATTTATATAGATAAACATTTACAAGATTAATAATTTTATAATGTTATTCTATATAACTCCATAAACGTCTCCTTGCTACATTTTATTTGCATTCTCAGTTTATTTTCATTTTTTCATTTTCATGCCATTCTGGATTTTGTATGTGTCTGTGATAATAACTGAGTTAGAGTAACGAGAAAATGTTCTGAAAAATCTAAACATTCCAATATCTTTTTATGAACTACAAACTGTAGAAGTTCCAGGATTTAGTGGCAAGGAAAATTCGAACTACATATCACAAAAATGACTATAGCTTGGTGGAATTGGATATGCCATATTTTGTATTTGTTACATTTCAGACAAATTGTAAGAGTAATCAGCTATATGACTCTCCATTATCCGACCATGCTAATCTATGGAATTTATGTTTGAAAAATGGAAGAACCGAAATTTTCCACAGGCAGTATGGAATATTAAGACCCTAAATAATTTTCTCGAAGAATATTATGCATTTCTCGATTTTCAACCACTTATACTACTCAAATCAGACAATTACATAACACCACATAATTTCATAATAAACTATCCTATATTCGTGATTAACATGATTCACAGAAAGAATATTGTATCTTCACAGAAAACGACTATGAAACTTTGTGTAACTTTTAATGAAAATATATCTACAAATACTTTTGCATATGTAACGATGTATGGTAAGAAAAATTTAACTTATGATGCACAGGACAGAATCTGAAAACCTTTAACTCTGAATGAATAAAAAATTAGAAAAAGTTAAAAGAAATCGTTATAGCTTGCTTGCATTTCAGTTCGAAATATTTTCAGAAAGATAGAGAAAATAGAAACTGAAAAACTTGCTCTTATTGAGAATGGATTTTTATTTTTTCTATTAAATTTTATGATCTTATTTTTTGGATAAATGGACAATACCAAACTGCTAAAGCAGTGTGGTGGCTGTCTAGAGAAAAAGAGTATTAATGAATTTTATAAAGATAAGTGTCAAAAATATGGATGTCGCTGGATTTGTAAAGAATGTGTACTGAGACATCAGAAAATTAAGGTTACATGTGAAAGTGGTAAAATAGTAAATAAGTCTTATCCCAAAAAGCATATACAAACAGCAAATCATAAAAATCTTTTGTGTGGGAAAAATTTATTTAAAGAATTGACTTCTTACATTCACCATAGTTCATTTTATTTATTTTCTTACATTCATCTTTTATAATAACAATGTTAAATTTTATTTTCTTACATTCACCTTTTGTATGAAAAAATTATTATTTTTAAAATTGGTGAATGTGATATAAGAAATATTCTTTGTCATTAATTTTGATAAGGAAGTTAGACCTGAAGAGTGGTTTATAGTAAATCCATTTAGTAGATTCTAGATAGGTTTCCATTTTCTAGTGAAAAGAACGAGTGAAACTAGTGATTTTCAGTGGAAAATGTAAAGTGAGCTGGAACCTACTAAATGGATCTACTTCAGCTGAACTTACCTCCAGCTTTCTGTTAGTGCCTGGAGCTCTGGTTCTTTCCCAACATAGTTGTGATAATTCACTACTATAAAACCTAGTCCCTAGCTCAACCCTTGTCCTGTGTTTGACTTGGTTAGTTTTAGTCTGAAACCCTCTTTGTTCTTTCTAAGACCCCTCCCTAAAAATCCACGTAGCCCCCACTGTTGATGTAGCTGCCTCCTGTGTGTACTGGACCCATGACATATTAAGCAGGACTCAATACCCTACCACCCTATGACTCAAGTCGAAGAATTTGTAGCCCATAAGGTGTCAGACCTATCTGAGACTCTGATTTAGACCCTCCACTTGGCTCTGCAGCAAAGGTCCGCAGTCGTCCTGCTGATAATGTTGCTGACAGTGAGCTCTGCCTTGATATCACAATTCAGCTAGCTGCTCGAAACCAGACAGAATCTCTTCCAATCCAAAGTAACACAGTTTATTAGTACCGACATGAGCTACCACTTGCCATTGGCTTTATCCAGTGCATTTCATGGCATCTGAAAAGACCCATTCCACATCTTGGATGATGGGTATGCACACAGAGTTCACACTGGATTACTTCCCCTCCTTGGCAGCTATGCACCTGGCATTGCAGCTCCTAGCCGCCAAATATCCCTCCGTCTGTGACTGATCAGATCTTGCACAATAAGAGGCTTCCTCTAAAACAGGACAAGTGATGCACCTGGCTCAGGATTTGTATCGGCCATAGATAGAACCTTAAGCCTGTGTGAGAGGTGAACTGGGGAGGCCTTTCGATCGGCCTCCTGTAAAGTCTTTCACAGTGTGCCACACCTTGGAATGACTTACCAGTCAGTAACAAGTGAAGGTAAACCTCAATGCAGACGGTAACAGGGGCATCAATAGAAGAGGAGCGATCAGGGGGACTCAATGGACAGGCTGGACGTCTCATGGTCACCACTTCTGTCCCATTGATGGCAATTGGCGAAAGACTCGAGCTGCTTGACTGAAGCCAGCACGAGCTGAAGATGTGAGCGAAGGGTCATCATCTCAGCCTGCATCAGAAAAGAGTAGTCACAGTCCCTATCTATACTAATGACAGCAAAAGTCCACAGTACAGTGCTATTAAAACGCTAGGCTGCCTAGTAAGCAAACAAATACGCAAGAAATTTAAGGACTGAACCAGTAATCGTGCAGGTAACTGAAAATAAATCGCTTCTGCTCGGAGCCCATAAAAATAATTCACAAACGAATGCTGTACTCGTTTGGTATGCTGCAGAAATGGAAGGAGCAGCCTTACTGGCAGTCTAATCGACACGTTTCTGCCACAATCGTTGATGATGACCCATCTCAGGTAATGCTGAACCATACTTCATTACTGAGCACAATGCAAAGCCATCCACCAGCAGTTAATGCAAAAAATATATCTGTAATAGTTCAGGAACAGCCTGATTGTGGCCATATTTCCTTCACTCCCTTCCCCTATGACAATATCGATGATGTCATTCAATATGCCAGATTTCCCCATCCCCTCCTCCTACACATCTGATGTATCCAAACTGCCTCATGTATAAAATGGTGGGACATCGAGAAAATTGTGTCCCCCCCTCCCCAATCTCCTGTTATCACTGTGGAAGCAAGCCACTTGTCCTAAGTGTAAAATGATAGGTAATGCAAGACAGCAAGTAGGTCAATTGTCACCTTTGTGAGAAATTCGAAAATCCAAGATGGCGATCTAAGATACAACCTTAGGTACAAGAACAACTTCTATAACATCAGAAGCGAAGATGGCTGACCTGAGGATACAGGGACTGCTTAGCTGGTTGTCAGATATTCCCCAGACCTATAACAGCTTAATGTGATATAACAGACCAACTGAATGGTTGCCAACCCACTTACACTAAGTTTAGAATCCTATTGCACGTACAAAATGACGTTAAATTAAAATAGGGCAGTTTGAAATGACAGCTAAACAATCTCCTCCACCTCTATGGCGTCACAGCTTGACACCAAAGTTTGAAACCCAAGAGGTCGCTTCTCCTAAGTTTAAAATGATGGGATATTCAAAAAATCCTCGTGTTCTAATTTTAAAGCGGTGGAAAATTAGGAAACGCTTGTCCTATGTTCAAAATGTCGAGGGATTCAAAAGTCCACTTACTCTAAATTTAAAATATTAAGAAACTCACTGCTTGTCAAAATTAGACCACTTGTCCTAACTTTAAAACTGTACAGCCCACAGATGCAAACAGTATGGTTGTCAAGCACTGGTCATTTTCTTGTGATGCAGGTTAGGAATGGGAGAGATATACACTCGCATGTTTTTGTTTAAAGATGCTGAGCAGGACACGAACCACTTTGTGCCAATCAGCAGACACTTCACATCACACTGTCAATGCCTTCCTGCACCCTGCATCCAACCACACCTCACTTCTGGCTGGTGGTCAATTGCACACAATGGACTCTTGATGCAGAATGTGGTCTCATCTCTGGCCACAGCTGGAGGCTTTCACCCAGACATGCTAGGGTTCACAGAATACCCATTAGTTAGGATGCCACATCATCCAGTACGGAATGTACTGTGGTTTGACCACAGTGTGGCTCTAACAGTGCGACTGCAGTCACCAGTGCACATCATGTCATGTGGTGACAGTGTACCTCACTTCCTACTTCCACCAGGGTGTGTTGCAATTAGCAGTATGTTTATGCCACTACACAGTGTCATGATTTAGGAGTATAGGTAGATGTCAGTCGCCTATTGTACACTACAGACAGTGTGTTCTGCCACTGTTAGCTACATGAATTCACATTCATCTCTGCTTTAATTTTGAAACTAAATGGTATTCTTGTATTGAGTAGCATCTGATGGTGAGAGCTGATACCACTGTGACCACTGCACTAGAGCTGCTGTTGATGAATGCTGCAGCCCTACAAAGAGTTATGCCTGAAATTGATTTTAAGCCTAAACTTTCCGCATTGTTAAGAGCAGCATGATATCAGCTAGGAACTCTTGCTTACAGCCGCAAACATGGTCTAATATTTAATATTTTCTTCCTGTGAAGACTTCATGGAACTGTATCAAACGCTGACGAGAGGTCAAGGAACATGGTACAACATAGACGTATGTATCTACCGCCGTCCGGAATTGTGAATGAACAGAGTTACCTCACAATTAAGAACAACATGCTATTTATTAGGAACTCTTCAATCCAGTCATAAATCTGGAAATATATTCCTTATATTCTGCATGTGGTGACATTATGGAACCTTATCGGACTCTATGCAGAAGTTGAGCAACATGGTACCTATTTTCTTCTGTGTCTCGTGTATCAGCAAAGCGAGCTGACTTTCACACGATCGCTGTTTATGGGTGCATGTTGATATTTTGCTCCTAGAAAGTTCGTAATACACGAGCGTAAGACTACTGAAAAATTCCACAGACAACCAACGTTGCCATATTAATGAGGTGACAAAAGTCAAGGGATACTTCCGAACATAGTGTCGGACCTCCTTCGGAGTGGCACTGTACAGCAACTCGACCTCGCATGGATTCAATGAGTCGTTGGAAGTCCCTTGCAGAAATATTGAGCGTTGCTTTCTCTATAACCGTCCATAATTGCGAAAGTGTTGCTGTTGCAGGTGTTTGTGCACGAACTGATCTCTCGATTATGTTCTACAAGTGTTCAATGGGATTCATTTCGTGCAATGTGGGTGGCCAAATAATTCTCTCTAATTGTCCATAATGTTCTTCAGACCGATCGCAAAACGTTTGTGAGTTGGTTGCATGGCGCATTATCATCCATAAAAAATTCATCGTTGTTTGGAAACATGAGGTCCATGAATGGCTGAAAACAATCCAAGTAGCCGAACATAGCCATTTGCAGTCAATGATTGGTTCAGTTGGACCAGAAGACCCAGTCCATTCCATGTTAACACAGCCCACACCATTATGGAGCCACCATCAGCTTGCATAGTACCTTGCTGACAACTTGGGTTCATGGCTCTGTGGGGTCAGTGACACTCTCGAACCCTACAATAAGCTCTTACCACTTGAATCACGACTCATCTGACTGGGGCAGGGTTGTCCAGTAGTTTGGGGTCCAACTGTTATGGTCGCGAGTCCAGGAGAGACGCTGCAGGCGACGTCATGCTGTTAGCAAAGGCACTCGCATTGGTCATTTTCTGTCATAGTCCATTAATGCCAAATTTCTCCGCAGTGTCCTAACGGATACAGTCGTCGTACGTTTCACATTGATATCTGCATTTATTTCAAGCGATGTTGCTTGTCTGTTAACACCGACAGCTATATGCAGACGCCGCTACTCTCGGTCGTTAAGTGAAGACCGTTGGGTACTATGTTGTCCGCGGTGAGAGGTTATGCCCGAAATTTGGTATTCTCGGCACACTCTTGACACTGTGGGTCTCGGAATATTGAATTCTCTGACGATTTACGAAATGGAATGTCCCAAGCGTCTAGCTCCACCTTCCGTTTCGCATTCCAAGTCTGTTAATTCTCTTCATGCGGCCATAATAACTTTGGAAACCTTTCCACGTGAAACATCTGAATATAAATGACTGCTCTGCCAATGCACTGCACTTTTATACCTTGTGTATGTGATACTACCGCTACCTGTATATGTGAATATTGTTTTGCAACCTCAGTGTATGTATAATCTCAATGACAGTTCTTGAAAATGTGGATGAATGCTTTATAGAATATTGGTCTACCTTCTTTTTTGCACACAATACAGAATCACATGGATAGTACAAGACCTTGATAGGTTGAAAGGAAATGAAAGTGTGATTTTTGAACCTTTAGTCACATAAATTCTGATGAAAACTTTTCCTGTTGAATGCAGATGAGAATTCAGAACACACAGCACGAACGTGGCGATGATTTAACGCCATCCAGCAGTCCTTATATTAAAGTAAAATCAACAGAACAGCATTACATTGGTCTGCTGGAGAAGCACTTATAAGAATTGCATAGGCAGCAGATATTTACCTCACAGCATAGACAAAGCTACATTATAGATGATACTTAATTTTTGGAAGCACGGAGTCATTCTCTCATCATTCCATTTGAGAGTTGAAAACAACAGAGAATGACTATCAGTTATACAAGGTCCTCTGTACTACGCACTGTATGAAGGCTGTATGTAGTAGGTTCGCTTTTGAAACAGAAACTTGTAGTGATACTGAGACGAGTGTAGCTAAGATCACAAGTCAGAGCATTTTAAGAAGACAACTAAGCCAGATGCTGAAATATCACAAGCAAAGTGTAATCGTTTGTACCGAAATCCAAAGACGTACACTCATTCACGTCGTCATTATAACAACACGAGTGAAACAGAAAATAAGCGATGTGTAACCATAAATTTAGGTGGTGTGGAGAAACTATATACTTAGGGGAGTAGCTAGGAAAAGTATGATAAAAATGGTTGAAGTGGCTCTGAGCACTATGAGACTTAACATGTGAGGTCATCAGTCTCCTAGAACTTAGAGCTACTTGAACCTCACATAATGACATCAGACACATCCATGCCCGAGGCAGGATTCGAACCTGCGACACTAGCAGACTGAAGCGCCTAGAACTGCTCGGCCACAGCGGCCGGCAAAAGTATGATAATTTTACAATGACATACCTTTCAAATCTCTGGTAGTCTCGAAAATGATAGTGTACACAGTGTTCACATATTTCTAAACTGATTTTGGTTTTAGCCAATGCCTACAATATACTGTGATCTTGGCATGTGTTACAGTCTGTTATTCGTTATACTTAGCAAACCGATTGTTATCAATACAGGTATCACCGACGGTCACAATGAAAGCGAAATCCTTGACAGAAATAGACATTCAGGGACCACTCAAGAAAGGTGAAGAATGGCCTGTCGGTTCGAAAATTATACGTTTCCATTCTTTTCACTCTATCGAGAATCGTCCTATCGATGTGACACAGAATCACAACGCTGTACTGTGTGCCAAAAAAGGTAGACCACTACGCTATTAAACACTCATCCCCATTTTCAAGAACTGTCATTGAGCTGATTCATATAACTGTAGGCCTATATTGCTAAAGTTGGTTGGCTATGGAACTTTTGAACAAGTATTATGATAGTGTATTATGAGCTTTCTGGGGGCAGAATATCAACATGCATTCCATAAACAATGATCGTGTGAAAGTCAACTGCCTCTGTCCACTCACGAGACCCATAAGGCAGTAGGTACTGTGAACCTCGACTTGTGGCCAGAGTTCTGCACAGTTCCACAATGTCATCACGTGAGCAAAATACAGAGTAACACGCCAGCATGTTGCTCGTAACGTTGAGAAAACTCGCTCTGGTCTTCCAAGATCCCGAATGTTGGTACATATAGCTGTCGATGTTGATACCATGTTGCTTGAGGTCTGTTCAGTGTTCGATACAGTCGCGCGGTGCCGCCAGAAAAACAATATACGAAATACCAGACGAGATTTGTGGTTGAAAACTTAAAAGTACACAACTGATCTAAAGTACTGCGTGTCCCTGTAGGATTTTAAGAATTGGGTGCAGAACTTCAAGAAACACCTCCGTCTTTGAAATTTCAAATATGTCTTAAAGAACGGTAGCCTATAAGCAAGAAGGAACATTATAATCAAGGAAAAGAAATTCTAATATTTTAATCCAACAAAATATCTCAACAGTACATACGTATCTGTACAATGACATTTCATGTTACTGAAATTAAATATTCAATATTTTGACGAAATTTCCATTTAATTTGGTCATAGTGTAAAGTATTGTGTATCACAAGTGAATTATTCAATTATCGTACTTGAAATGATATTAGGATTTTGTCAGTTCCCCCTTTGCCCTTCCTACAGCATTACACTGTCGCAGTCGACCAATTTTCTAATGGTACTGATGTCAATTTTGTGGCACCGCACTTTTACAACCACCTCCAACAGATCCTGTTTTGTTGCATGCTTCTTTCTCTGATGCTCTTTCCCAGCCAGTTGCCACAAATGCTCAATTGGATTAAGGTATGGCGAAATTCCTGGTCATGGAAATTTAACCGTGCGACTGCCATGGTCGCAGTTTCGAATCCTGCCTCGGGCATGGATGTGTGTGATGTCCTTAGGTTAGTTAGGTTTAAGTAGTTCTAAGTTCTAGGGGACTGATGACCACAGCAGTTGAGTCCCATTGTGCTCAGAGCCATTTGAACCATTTGAATCATGGAAATTTCTGATACCCAGTTCAGTCATGACAAAACGAATCTGAAATGACACATTTGTGTGATATATAGCAGCAGTAACTGTGCAAAAATTGTTACAAAAATAAAACAACCAAACTCACTTTTTTAATGATTGGCATGGAACCAGATCCTGATGGAAAATCCACAGAGCAAATTAAGACAGTATCACGTGCATTAACACTAGAGGGCACTGAATCACAACTTCGTATTGATCACTATTTATTGCTCGCAGAACAATTAAAGCCTTCCATCACGTTCGTATGTCATTGTTCCCCTCACCATTACAGATGTAACATGTTTCATGGTTCGGACAAAGCAGTCAGAATCAGCCCTTTCATTGGGTTCAGATCTGACGAACTGTGGTCTGTCACTTGTCATGGGAAATCGACTTTCATCTGAAAATACAGTACTCCACGTCTCCTTCGTCCAGTTTGTGCGTAGTCTAATTCATACCAACTTCTTTTTCCTTATTGCAGCAATATTCAAAAGAGCTTCTTCTTGGCAACTCTAGTCTTCATTCCCATTGCACAGTCTTTCTAACAACTGAAAAGTTGGAATCAACTTCCTTTGCCTCTCGCAATGCTTTCGCCAATTCAGTTGAAGCAGCACTCCTGTTTTTCCAGCTTATTAGACGAAGTATCTGTCCTCCAGGGGCGAAAAAATGGGGAGGCATCCGCTTCGTGGTAATTTTTCCATATTTTCTTTGGCCATCAGCTTCTACAGATATCGACCCATAGCTGTCCTTGAACAGTTAAATCTCTTCACAATTCCAGTGTTGTTTAGGCATTCGTTGTGTAAAACTTCGAAGCACTTTTTCTTTGTAGGGGTTAATTAATAAATTTTCACTATGATGATAAACGCACACATGCACATTAGGAAGAAAATAATAATAATAAAAAAAACAGCACCACTTTCAGAGCAGAGGTAGCGAACGCCTCAGTTAACGCAGACCACATTCTGAGGCAATAGTTGGCAGTATGATATCACATTTTTGCTAAGTACTGTTGCAAGGCATCCCGCCCCCTCGCCTCCAAAATGCATTTACATTTATGAGTGAAGATGTGTAACTAACAGAACGTCACTACAATCAAGGACGTCTAACACTTTCTAACAGTGATGTAGTTTCAGGCATTCCTCTACGGAGGTAAAGAGCATTTAGCAGCGGCGCGCTCGATGCAGTGATCACAGCGATAGCTGCCCTTGTAGCCTCACGCCGCTCAGCATAATAGAACGCTGTCCGGTTGTAAAATTAAAGCAGCACTAAGTGTGAAATCGTGTAGCTGGCTGCGATGGGACGCTCTGCCAATAGCGTACAATAGGAGACTGGCAGCAGCCCACATTCATAACTGACGATGTGGCATAGCGATACAAATATACTGCTAACTCTGGCAAGCTGTGATGGAAGCAGGGTGAGGGGTATGCACATTTATATATATTTCGTAGCTCAAAATGCATGGAACAGTAAATTACTGACGTATTCCCCAATGTCATTGCTAAAATTTCATTCCTTTGTGAACTTTCACACCATAGACATAGTGTGGAAGAAGGAATTACACAAAAAGCAGTGATTGAACAAAAAGTAGGGTGTCTGTTGGAGTCAACTCGACGAATTCAGTGCCAAGAATTTGGTGGAAAGTTAGTACATACATTTTCTGTATAAGACTAAAACTACACTACTGGCCATTGAAATTGCTACCCAAAGAAGAAATACAGATGAAAAACGGGTATTCATTGGACAAATATGTTATACTAGAACTGACATGTGATTACATTTTCACGCAATTTGGGCGCATAGATCCTGAGAAATCAGTACCCAGAACAACCACCTCTGGCCGTACTAACGGCCTTGATACGCTTAGGCATTGAGTCAAACAGAGCTTGGACGGCGTGTTCAGTTACAGCTGCCCATGCAGCTTCAACACAATACCACAGTTCATCAAGAGTAGTGACTGGCGTATTGTGACGAGCCAATTACTCGGCCACCATTGACCAGACGTTTTCAATTGGTGAGAGATCTGCAGAACGTTCTGGCCAGGGCACCAGTCGAACATTTTCTGTGTCCAGAAAGGCCCGTAGAAGACCTGTAGCATGCGGTCGTGCATTATCCTGCTCAAATGTAGGGTTTCGCAGTAATCGAATGAAAGGTAGACCCACGGGTCGTAACACATCTGAAATGTAACGTGCACTGTTTAAAGTGCCGTCAATGCGAACAAGAGGTGACCGAGACGTGTAACCAATGGCACCCCATACCACCACGCTGGGTGATATGCCAGTATGGCGATGACGAATACACGTTTCCAATATGCGTTCACCGCGATGCCGCCAAAAACGGATGCTACCATCATGATGCTGTAAACAGAACCTGGATTCATCCGAAAAAATGACGTTTTGACATTGGTGCACCCAGGTTCGTCGTTGAGTACACCATCGCAGGGGCTCCTGTCTGTGATGCAGCGTCAAGAGTAAGCGCAGTCATGGTCTCCGACCTGATAGTCCATGCTGGTGCAAACGTCGTTGAACTGTTCGTGCAGATGGTTGTTGTCTAGCAAACGTCCCCATCTGTCGGCTCAGGGACTGAGACGTGGCTGCACGATCCGTTATAGTCATGTGGATAAGACGCCTGTCATCTCGACTGCTAGTGATAAGAGGCCGTTGGGATCCAGCTCGGCGTTCCGTATTACCCTCCTGAACCCACCGATTCCATATTCTGCTAACAGTCATTGGATCTCGACCAACGCGGGCAATCGCGATAGGCTACAATCCGACCTTTATCAAAGTCGGAAACGTGATGGTACTCATTTCTCCTCCTCACACGAGGTATCACAACAACTTTTCACCAGGCAACGTCGAACAACTACTGTTTGTGTAAGAAAAATCGGTTGGAAACTTTCCTCACGCTAGCACGTTGTAGGTGTCGCCACCAGCGCCAGCCTTGTGTGAATGCTCTGAAAAGCTAATCATTTGCATATCACAGCATCTTCTTCCTGTCGGTTAAATTTCGCGTTTGTAGCACATCTTCGTGGTGTAGCAATTTTAATGGCCATTAGTGTAGCTAGGACTGTGACGATTACATCATAGATTGTCTCGTGGTGTTTTTTTTTTACTTAAGAAGCCCAGTCACTCAACTTACATAAAATACTGTTGAGACACAGATGACTATTTACAACGTTTCTTGGAGCTGGTGCTAGTTAATAACCTCAGTAGCCAATATCTGCTACCATATGTCCTGTTCAGATGTCAATTGTGCTCAACTTCATCCATAACGTTGAGAGTCTTCTTTCCACATCCTGAAGTGTCTTATTTAGTCTGCAGGGTAATCTGGAATAATGGTATGAAAATAAGCTCCACTTTTCGACGAGTCAGTGTGGTATCCCATGGTCTCAGGGCTGGACAGATTGCATAGAGAATGGAACTGAGGGTGGCTGCAGTCTGACCACTTGAGAGGGGAGGAGAGTTTTTGTGGGCGTTGCAATTCCGCAACCACATGCATTAGCTGGTACTGGTAGGAGCTATCTGACAGCGAGCATAGATGTGCGTTCCTCTCACTTACAACTTTTTAATTGCTTGAATGGTTACGTTAGTGTATCTGGAAAAATACGAACACTGAAAGCTAAATATGGTTCCTAGATTATTGTCGCGACCATACTGAAGAAATTGTTTTGTGATATTTTAGCTGTTGGTAGAGCCAGAGAAATGAAAGTGGGAGCAATTGTTTCTGAACTCCTTGTGATCAAAAACAGTGACAAACAGAAAGCCGTGCACAACTGTTTTTTAGTACTGCAATACTAATAATGTAATAAAAATAACTACATTATCCTCTTTCTGGGCTCAATATGTCACTCATTGTAGAGGAATGCTGATGAGGATCGAAATCATCTACCGCACTGGCACCAAGAGCGAAGATGACAGAGAGAAGGCCGAAATCTGAAATCAGTCACTGGAAACTGTTTCACCACGGGATATTGTAATACGCTTCCTGCTTTCAGTCATCATGCAAACGCCAAAAAACATGAATTAAGTGATCGCAAAACAGAAATTCGACTGAAACTGCTAAAATTGGCAATGCAACTCGATTGGTAGAGAGTAGGGTACTAGTGAGTTGGAGCCCAGATAACGATCTTATGTCAGAATCATGCGAATACATCTGGAGCAATCATATGTGGTACATTCATGGTCAGGATGAGACCTGATAACTGTCACGTGTCTGCCCATGCCTTTCGAGCAATTGTGTGACAAAAGTGGTGGGGAAGTGAAGGTCGGCCATCTTCTGTGCAGGTTCTGGCTTCAAAATCAATGTCACTCTCCCCCTCGACCTTATTCTGTCACTTGACCGGTAGGAAGACTTAAGTCCTCCCTCTCCCTTTTCTCATATGAACAACTGTGTGAACCTCGTAATTCTTGATTTATTCACTCCACTGAAGGGATCAGCTGCAAGGTTTGGTTAGGATCATGGTGTACCTTTTTTTGTAAATAATAGTAGGGATGAACATAATAACAATTTAGTTTCTGATTCATTAACAACACTAACTTACAACCCCAACATTCCCCAGATATTCATTTTGCCAATTTTCTATTCGAAACGAAAACAGAAAATGAACTGTGTTTGTAGTGTAATATTCAAGATAGTTTCTGTATGCTGGGCACTTCTGCTTGGTGCGTCTACAACGTTATTTTGTAAACTTCTCTCGTGATAACGATTCTTGAGATCTGTGTGGTAACTGTTTCTGCCAACAACTCTTCGAACTTAACAGTTGAAAGCTGTCAAAAGCACTGCCAGGTATCACGAATTTTCTTGAGTTGACCCAACTGTTGGAACGTGTTAGTAGTAAAGAATAAATCTATTAACATTTCATGCTTGAGGCGATTTTCCCACACATCTAAGTGTTTATGATGTCATATTTCTTGAATCGCACATCATACGATGATATATTTGTGTACATACATTCAGCGGCCTATGTAGATACTGTCAGCAAAATGTATTACAATATAGTTAGTAGCAAAGAAGTAATAAATTTAAACATGGTCCACGATGCTGCTGTTTTTCATAAATTTCGTTGTTTATGACGTCATATCTCCTGAACTGTGATAGGTTGTGACAGATTGCCCCAAAAGCAATCGTTGACAGACAGCAGCGGATATGTATACCAAGTTTGGTTGAAATCAGTCCAGTGATTTAGGAGATGTGGAACACACACACACACACACACACACACACACACACACACACACACACACACACACACACACACATTACACCATTTTTATAATTCGTATGGATTTTATTTTTTTCTTTACTAGCAAAACTTTTTGCAACACATTATTTTTGTTAACATTTTTTTAGTTTCTAGTATTTAACAATATTTTTTCTTTTTTTACATTAAATTCTACTTCTGTTAACATTTTTGTGCTTATGGATGAACTTATATACATATACTCATGCACAGAGATACATTTTACACTAATACTAGCGTTTTTTATACAGAGATATTTCTTATGTATGCACATAGGTACTATTTTTACACTATATTGGTAAATAAAGGATATAAATACTACATTTCTCACGGCAGTCTTTTCAAAATCGTAATCATTCTTTTCTGATAGGTTTTTGTGTGTAGCAGAATTTTTTATATAATTCAGCTTTTTACAACTACTGTTTTATGTATAGAAGATTTTGTTATTTTTACCTGAAAAGTAAGACATTAATCGTACTAACAGGTGCAACTAGCAACAGGGGGAAAAAAGAAAAATGTACATACATAAAGACACACAGTAAACTCAGACATTTACATATACAACATGTATACACATAGTTGCAATCAATCAACACAGTCGTGCATACACACACACACACTCTTAATTACATGACAACAGACAGTCCATATTACTATTCTGCAGATACTTACACACAATTTACAATTAAATATCCATCCACTCTCGGTCGCCCAAGTGATAATGTGAGTCTAGGAGGATCTCGATTCTGTCCTCACGAATGAACCATTTGCCATCATGGCCTGATAGATCAACCTTCAGTTTCAGTACAGTGGTACCACATGGTCTTGCAACCATATGCTTGCTTGGTGCATCATATGCAGAGCGCTGTCAACACAGTCGTGCAGGTACTCATTGTAATCATCGACTGCGAACTCCATTGAGGTCATTCGATACAAATCCTTAGCCCTCCTTTGGGTGCCAACAGTATCTGTGCAGTATGTGTAGGTTTTCGACCTAAGACATACAAACTCTATAATCTGCGACCTCGTCTTTCATTAGACTGATAACTTTCTTGTTTTGAGGCGTTATGTTATAAGGAATATTGGCAGCACATCCAGACATGTCGAATTTGTTTGGGTGACACCTTATTACTTCATATGGATTACAGTCACTCCTAGTAAAAGAAACTGTCACTATCCATAAATAGGAACTCTGGATCAAGCAAATTAGCTTTTGCAAGATCATACTCTGATGGAAAAAAATCTCAACATCAAAAAAAGTTAATGTAGAGTTATGAAATTTTGGGAATACATTTGTCTAGATAGCATATTTAAGTGATTAACATTGTAAGATCACGGGTTAATGTAAGAGCGAGATAAACCATTGCAAATGTGGAATTCTGATACCATAATAACCTGTATAAAAGCCAGAATACGAATGCAAGCATACAAACGAGAATATACTGTGTTGTGAGGGGTTGGATGTCACTTTGTGGATTGGAGAGCCATACATGTTGCACATGGTCGGTCAGTACAGGGACGGTTAATGCTGGTTCTGAATGACGCTAGAGTTGTCGTCCAACGATGTCCCATATGTGCTCGACTGGAGACAAGCTTGGTGATCCAGCAGGTCGAGACAACATGTCGACACTCTGTAAAGCTTGCTGGGTTACAACAAAGGTTTGTCGGCCACTGTATTCCTATTGGAAAACATACACTGGGATGCTGTTCATGAATGGCAGCACAATAGCTCGAACCACCAGAATTCTGCAGTCAAGGTGCATGGGATAACGACGAGAGTGCTCCTGCTGACATACGGAATCGTACCCTGGGCGATAAATTCAGGTTTAGGTCCAGCATGTCTAACGCGCAGACAAGTTGATTGCAGGCCCTTAACTGGTCTCCTTTTAACCAACACGCCGCCATCGATGGAAGCAGAGACTTTCAACAAAAAACACAACAGACCTGCACCATGCCCTGCAGCTTTTGCTTAACACCACCGAAGTCGCAAGTGGTGGTAGTTTGGTATCAGTGGAGTGAACAGGCCAGAGCTTCTGGCTCAGAGCTGTCCTTGAAGTACGCGATTTGAAGCAGTTCATTGCGTCACTGTGGTATGAACTGCTGCTCAGATTGCTGCTGCAGATGAAGTACGATGCGCCAGAGCCATACGCCAAACATGATGGTCTTCCCTTTCGGTAGTGCCACGTGGCCTTCTAGAGCCCAGTCTTCTTGCGACCGATACGTTCTCGTGACCATAGCTACCAACAATTATGTACAATGGCTACGTTCTTGTCAACTCTTTCTGCAGTATCGCAGAAGGGGTATCTAGCTTCTCGTAGCCCTACTACACGACCTCGTTCAAACTCACTGAACTGTTGATAATGGCGTCTTTGACGCCTTAAAGTATTTTTCACTAAAATGAACTCACCACGTCCAGTCTCCAAGGCAAGTAACGCTCATAACCGGTGCAGTGTGTATGTAAAGCAAACCTGCTTTCCACCCTCTCAGTGGTGCTACTGGCTCCACTCTTTGGCTGTTGGTGCGAAATTTGAATAGATATCACCTTTCAGACGTGGAACCACAAGTACGAACGTTTGTTTATCTCGCACAATTCCTTCTTGGTGTTGCGATTCTTTTCCTTCAGTGTAGTTGAATTGATTAATGTGGAGTCTGGGAAGGTCCATTAACAAATACTGACGTAAACAGGTTTTACGATCTCTACCGAAACCTTAGCCATCAAGAGAACAAGTTATTCTTGATTGAAGATAAGTAGTCCATTTGAAATTAGGCCTGACGATATAATCCCTTGCACCATAACGTCTATCTCAGCAGTAAACTACGTGAATTTTGCGATGGTTCCTCGGATTTTCCAAGATTCACCAGAATACTGAACTGATCATTAATTTAAAAAACTCGTTTTCCAAATCACACCAGTCCGTATTAATGATATAATGGATAACGTTGGAAGTTCCGTGAGGTTAATCACGGACGATGCTGTTATCAGTAAAAAGCTTGCAACGCCATAAGACTATATCGACAGTGGAAGAGGTAGAGGAGATACAATGAAGTTCCGCTTCGTCACGGAATCGGTTAGTCGGTGTGAAATTGTTATCCACATGCTCAACAAATTACAGTGAAAACGCTACAAGGGAGGTGTTGTGCGTCAGGGAAAGATATGCTGTAGAAATTTTGAGAACATATATTTCAAGAAGAGTCGGGCAAACTATTACCTCCTTCCACGTACGTATCACAAAATGACTAGGAGGAGGAAAAATGAGAGACTAGAGCTCTCATTCACACCAATACCGGTAAAACTGTCTAATGCCCGAATGAAATTTAGTGTCAGTGGAACACAAGGGAGCAACGAAACAGCCGCACTTAACGTGCCCGGTGTGTGCTATGTACAGTATATATATCAATATAATTTGTGCGAGTAAGAAAATAACGACACAGACCTGTTTACGACTATTTGTACGATAGGCTAAGCAGGATCTTTTTAATTGATAACTCCTTGTAATAAGTAAATACAGTTGAGTAATAAAGAATGCACGTACCTGAAGATACGGTTTGCTTTAGAAACTGGTATTGGAATTGTTTAGTTGCTAAAGTCATGCGTAGATAAAAAGATAGATTGATTGATGGATACATTTTTCCTCCCATATATCAATAGTACGAAAATTCTCAAGGATTTAGAATTCTCATAAAAACAAAGTATGAATAAATAAAATAACGTCATTTATGAATGAGTCACAGATTCCTGAACCTTTAACATGCCATAATAAGGGGAAACTGATCTAATGAGTCGTTCGTTTAGGCCAGGTTTCAAATGAAATGTACGCTAAATGAACGAATTTTGAAATTACTTAAATTTAATGTTTGTTCATGAAGTTCGAAAACCGAACGTAAAGTCACAAGATAACTGTGCTGTTAATTACTCATGAAAACAGCCCTGAAAATAATTTTAATGAACATTAGAATGCCAAAAACTTGTAATTTAATTTCAATTTAACAATCTTTAGTTTGGAAGAAGCCACGTGTACTTAAGTTAAAGCTGCCTAAATCGCATCACTTTTCGTATAAATTGTAGTAGATGCCTTAAAGGGATCTGTTGCAGTTATGTAAATAAATAGAAATGATCGAGTGTGTTTCAGAACATGAGTTCAATGTTTCTGGTGATATCTTGGTAACAAAACTGGAGTGATGTGGACATGCATAAAAGGGGCTGGGTGTTATATTAAGGAAGCTATGAAGAGAAATGAAAGAGAAGTTGCTACCTGATGGAAAATCTCTGTTTGGCAGTGGCAGATCGACAGAAACTGAAGTAGACCCTCTTCAGAGTTAGTATGGACTGGCCATTAGACGAACTACACATCTGAATGACGTTACAGCAATGAGAAAAGCTGTATGCGCCACCTACTTTCATAAATTGCCCACAGATGACCACCCTGTTCACGGACTTTGCCCTAAAGGAGCAGATTCTTGGTGTGGTTACCAAAAAGCAAAAGAAAGTGGTCAAATATACTACCTTAAGCATTCTCTTCCTGTGATGTTATGAATGAAATAAAACCAATTTTTAGAGACCTGAGGGACCCTATTTTGATTAGTAATTGTCTTCATGAGGGCACTTAAAATACAAATGAAAGTTTCATCCATTGCATATAGGAAAGAGTATACAAGAATATTTTTGTAGGACTAAATACATTAAAAGTTGGTGTACTAGATGCAGTGATATGTGTCAATGATGGACTAATCGGAAGCTTCAAAGCCCTAAGAAATTTAAGCACTGAATGTGGCTCTATAAGGAAGATCAATTGCTTGCTTGTAACAGACAATAGGTGCATGAAGTTGAAAGACTCGCTCTTCTAGTTACCAAAGAAGCAAGAAGTGCTAAAAGGTGTGCCAAAAGGAAGATTGAAGATGAAGAAATGCTGCAGGATGGAGACTATGCTTCAGGAATGTTCTGAGGCACAGTTTAATTGGAATCATATCTTCATTTACAATTTACTGCAAGTTGTATTTTTAAGAATTCAGGTAGAAATATTTCCTACAATTTAAAAACATTCCACTTATTTTTTTCTGTAACTTGCAATAGTCCTAACTTATATAGTAGACCTAAGCTTTATTTCAGAATCAAACAAATTATAGAAAAACATTATAAAAGTTAAAGTGTAATATGTGATACTTTTTATTTTTGTAATGTACATGACAGGTGGAATTAAATAGGTCTAGGACCTCAGCCATCATGTGATGCATATCTGGTAAAAATTTGGTCTGCTTCAAATGTATAACATTGCATTAAATAGTACCTCAATTTGAGGAAGCATTTTGGAAAAAAAAATTGCATCAGTTTCGCTGTAATCTTTTTAATAACCCTAATCACGTTCAAAAATATTCAAAATACTCTAATTTGTTAAGAAAGTGTGCTGAATTACCTGATACAACAAAAAATATGTAAAAGATATACATTACAAACAGTGCCTGAAAGAAATAGGTGTTGATTATTACATAATATTGAGCTAGAAAAGTACCCTGTGTCCTTAATATCAATTGGCTTTGAAATTTTCCCACTATGTTTTATTTTGGAGACAGTTTGCATTAATGTTTGATTTATAACGAAGAAGTTTATTGATATTCAATGTTTCTTGGAGATGCTTTCGTTTAGGCCTTCTTTTTTTGCGATGGACTATGAAATAGGACACTTACCAGCAGCTTAAATAAAGGAAGTTAAACTGTTGACATTCATGTATTTCCTTGGTGTAGCAACTAACATTTTATGCACTTATGTCTACAGTGAAGAGAACCATTTCAATGTAGAAAATAAAAATAATTGTTTTTTTTAAATCTGTTTGTGGGAGTCGTTGTCTTCAGAATGGTTCTTGAGGCCATAGGCTTGTTTTAATAGCAACTGAGAAAAACTAGCAATGACAAAACTAGCAAATGATTATTTTCAGCATTTTTTGAGTTTGCAGAGGAAAACTTTGTCAGAACAGCATTTCTTACTTCTGTTATTCCACACCATCTTTTTCCAGAGTACTCCCAAAGCTTTCCAATAGCGAAACAGTTGAATAACAAAGAGTGTATAACAGTAGCACACTATACCATGTGTTGCGACTCTGACAACTGTGAAGTACAGTTGAGATTAAGACTGAAGCTGAGTAAAATCTACTAGAAAAATATTATCCAAATAATTTACATATTTAATGGTGAAGTGAAATAAACGAAGTGCACTGCTGATTCTTAAAAAGTATATAAATCATACTTGTGATGGTAAAAAGTTTAAATAAAACCACAATAACAATAAAAAGTGTCCAAAATATTTGACACATAATAGTTGTTTACCTGTTTAAAAATGCATTTTTAAGTATATGACAAAATTATGTGTGACGTTAGATACGTTTTGATAATCAGTAACATGTTAACTAAAAAATGATAAGATATTGCTGAGTACCTAATGGAACAGATTTGGAAATTGATAGGGGAAAGTAGTCTATATCGTAGCGTCTCTCAAATCGCACTACCACGTTTTTAAATTTACCTGGCGTTCTTACGCACCACATAGCGAGAGAGAGTAATTTGAGAGAGGGAACACTCCATGATGCTGCCGTCATTTGGTTTCAGAGGTGCTGCAGTTTATCTTGTTTTTGCTTTACAAGAAACATGGCGATTTCCAAGCACGATTACGTACTTTTCGTAAGAGTTCTGATACTAAGGTAAGAAACACAATAACGTTCACATCTGTTATACATAATAAGATATATGTAACTACTCTTGGACATCGTTGTAAATGTAATCCGATCAATTATTTAGCTTAGAGAATGACAAACTCACAAAATGGCACAGTTGCTGAAATTGTACCACTGCTGATTTGCCCAAATAGTACCTGCGCTATTTCGGAATCTTTACTGGTGCGATTTAAGAATCTTAGTAAAGAAAGACATTTAGGCTAAATCTTTTAACAATTTGTGATGCCTAGTATTTCGAAGCTAAGAAAAATAATTTCTGCAAAGATCGTGAAAATTGACGTTTCATGTTAGGTATAACATGTTTCCGCTCCTTTTCTACAGACTACCATTAAGAAGACTGGGACCCAATATGGGAAATAGTTTCCCGAAAATATTGTACGTGCATTGAAAGATTTTAAAGAATGGAAATTTCAAAAAGTGCAAAGTAGCAAAGAAAACGTTTCTAAAGCATATTCGAGGGAAGTTACTGGGGCAATCTACCATGGCAGCGATGGGGCAGTCATTGGGAGACAAACAGCATTACCGCTTTCAGCTGAAGTAGAACTTTTAGTGTCGGTTTAGAGTTTGACAAGATAGTGTTCGGTATTACGATAACTGACGTCAGGAAATTGTCTTTCCAAACGCTTGAGGCTAATAGCCATCTTGACAATCAATAGAGCAAACAGAAAAAATGGCTGGTAAGAAATGCTTCTACACTTTTGTGAAAAGTTATCACACACTATCTTTACGGCAGCTTGAAAATATGTCTGTTGCTAGGACTAGAGGTTTTAACAAAAAAAATGTGAACAATCTTTTTTGAAATTTTGCAAAAAGTTGTAGGCGATCGTAAACTAAATGGACTGAGGATTTTGATGTTGGGAACCAGGTTTCTCAACTGCACAAAAGTAATCGCCTAAGGCACAGAATGGGAGACATCAATTGGGTAGTGTTTCTTGCTCGGTAAGAGAAACTAACAACACAATAGTCTTACTGACTGTACGAGTGCTAGTGGCAATTATATGCCCCCCCCCCCTCCTGCCCAATGATAACATTTAAGAGTCTTAGGATGCATTCTTCCTTGAAAACTGTCGCGCAAGAAGGTTCTCTTGTTGTAATATCCGACACTGGTTAAATTAATAGTGAGCTCTTTATTAAATGGCTGGAACATTTCATCGCTTATGTCAAAGCAGCAGCAGAAAAAAGCTCTTCTTGTGTCGGATGGCCCCTCGACAGACTCTAAGAATCTCAAGCTATTAAACTGGCAAGATCATATGGTGTTTCACTCTTACAACTCCTGGGGCACACAAATCGCTGTTAGCGACCCCTCGATATGGCAACATTCAAACCAATGCAAACCTGTTATGAAGAAGCACTATTTAAATGGCTGCGAACTAATGAGCCAGCTGTTACTCAGTTTCAGATTTGTTCTGTGCTTTCCGAAGCATACAGCAGAGCAGCAATCTTTAGCAATGCAGTGATTGGTTTCAGACCCACTGGAATCTAGATTGTAGCTAGAAATTTATTCTCCGATGCTGACTTTGTTGCAGAAAAGCAACCCAGATCAATCTGAAGAGACGCAATATGACTAACTATTCCCAATGTCAATGCTGAGAATGGGCCTCAAGAAGCTAAAGTAGACCTATACCATAGTAGTACTATAAAAGTACTACAGTCACTACAAATTAGCCCTTAAAGGAGCCTTGTTGTGACCATTATCTAACTCATTTGCAACAATCGGTTATCTAACAAGAAAAAAGATTGCAGAAAAGTGATCAGAAGGCTGAATGTTGATTTCAAGCCCTTATAAGAACACATTACAAGAGATCAGGGACAAAAAACCTCTTCAGGTAGCAAAAAAAAAAAAAAAAATGTTGCAGTCAATTGGTGACCCAGGAACATTAACAGAAAGCAGCACAAAGAAGCAGAATATCAACGAAAATGTGACTTGTTCATCTACGTCATATCTTGAAAATGCTCCAGTTTAAATTGCTATAGGTGACGGTTTTGCTTCATTTGTGAGGAAAGTGTGGTGGATGATATGGTGCAATGCACAGTCTGGAGAAAATTGGCTTATGAAATCTGTATTGGAGTTTTAAAACTCGAAATGATCTTTCAGTCTCAGCTTTGAGCATAAGTTACACACTGGACCTAGACAATGAAAAACGTATTTCCTTGCTTAGTAACAATAACGTATCATTACCCCGCCCCCCCCCCCCCCCCCCATGAACCATAGACCTTGCTATTGGCGGGGAGGCTTGCGTGCCTCAGCGATACAGATAGCCGTACCGTAGGTGCAACCACAATAGAGGGGTATCTGTTGAGAGGCCAGACAAACGTATGGTTCCTGAAGAGGGGCAGCAGCCTTTTCAGTAGTTGCAAGGGCAACAGTCTGGATGATTGACTGACCTGGCCTTGTAACAATAACCAAAACGGCCTTGCTGTGCTGGTACTGTGAACGGCTGAAAGCATGGAGAAACTACAGCCGTAATTTTTCCCGAGATCATGCAGCTTTACTGTATGGATAAATGATGACAGCGTCCTCTTGGGTAAAATATTCCGGAGGTAAAATAGTTCCCCATTCGGATCTCTGGGCGGGGACTACTCAAGAGGTCGTCGTTATCAGGAGAAAGAAAACTGGCGTTCTACGGATCAGAGCGTCTAATGTCAGATCCCTTAATCGGGCAGGTAGATTAGAAAATTTAAAAAGGGAAAGGGATAGGTTAAAGTTACATGTAGTGGGAATTAGCGAAGTTCGGTGGCAGGAGGAACAAGACTTTTGGTCAGGTGAATACAGGGTTATAAATACAAAATCAAATAAGGGTAATGCAGGAGTAGGTTTAATAATGAATAAAAAAATAGGAGTTCGGGTAAGCTACTACAAACAACATAGTGAACGCATTATTGTAGCCAAGAAAGACATGAATCCCACGCCTACGACGGTAGTACAAGTCTATAGGCCAACTAGCTCTGCAAATGACGAAGAAATTGAAGAAATGTATGATGAGATAAAAGAAATTATTCAGATAGTGAAGGGAGACGAAAATTTAATAGTCATGGGTGACTGGAATTCGATAGTAGGAAAAGGAAGAGAAGGAAACGTAGTAGGTGAATATGGATTGGGGGTAAGAAACGAAAGAGGAAGCCACTTGGTAGAATTTTTCACAGAGCACAACTTAATCATAGCTAACACTTGGTTCAAGAATCATAAAAGAAGACTGTATACATGGAAGAAGCCTGGAGATACTGACAGGTTTCAGATAGATTATATAATGGTAAGACAGAGATTTAGGAACCAGGTTTTAAATTATAGGATATTCCCAGGGGCAGATGTGGACTCTGACCACAATCTATTGGTTATGAACTGCACATTAAAACTGAAGAAACTGCAAAAAGGTTGGAATTTAAGGAGATGGGACCTGGATAAACTGACTAAACCAGAGGTTGTACCGAGTTTTAGGGAGAGAATAAGGGAACAATTCATACGAATGGGGGAAAGAAATACAGTAGAAGAAGAATGGGTAGCTTTGAGGAACGAAATAATGAAGGCAGCAGAGGATCAAGTAGGTAAAAAGACGAAAGCTAGTAGAAATCCTTGGGTAACAGAAGAACTACTGAATTTAATTGATGAACGGAGAAAATATAAAAATGCAGTAAATGAAGCAGGCAAAAAGGAATACAAACGTCTCAAAAATGAGATCGACAGGAGGTGCAAAATGGCTAAGCAGGCATGGCTAGAGGACAAATGTAAGGATGTAGAGGTTTATCTTAAGAGGGGTAAGATAGATAATACCTACAGGAAAATTAAAGAGACCTTTGGAGAAAAGAGAACCACTTGTATGAATATCAAGAGCTCAGATGGAAACCCAGTTCTAAGGAAAGAAAGGAGAGCAGAAAGGAGGAAGGAGTATATAGAGGGACTATACAAGGGCGATATAATTGAGGGCAATGTTATAGAAAGGGAAGAGGATGTAGATGAAGATGAAATGGGAGATATGATACTGCGTGAAGAGTTTGATAGAGCACTGAAAGACCTGAGTCGAAACAAGGCCTTGGGAGTAGATAACATTCCATTAGAACTACTGACAGCTTTGGGAGAGCCAGTCCTGACAAAACTATACCATCTGGTGAGCAAAAGTGTATGAGACAAGCGAAATATCCTCAGACTTCAAGAAAAATATAATAATTCCAATTCCAAAGAAAGCAGGCGTTGACAGATGTGAAAATTACCGAACTATCAGTTTAATAAGTCAGAGCTGTAAAATACTAACACGAATTCTTTACAGACGAATGGAAAACCGGTAGAAGCTGTCTTCGGGGAAGATCAGTTTGGATTCCATAGAAATGTTGGAACACGTGAGGCAATACTGACCTTACGACTTTTCTTATAAGGAAGATTAAGGAAAGGCAAATCTACGTTTCTAGCATTTGTAGACTTAGAGAAAGTTTTTGACAATGTTGACTGGAATACTATCTTTCAAATTTTAAACGTGGCAGGGGTAAAATACAGGGAGCGAAAGGCTATTTACAATTTATACAGAAACCAGATGGCAGTTATAAGAGTCGAGGGGCATGAAAGGGAAGCAGTGGTTGGGAAGGGAGTGAGACAGGGTTGTAGTCTATCCTCGATGTTATTCAATCTGTATATTGAGCAAGCAGTAAAGGAAACAAAAGAAAAATTCGGAGTAGGTATTAAAATCCATGGAGAAGAAATGAAAACTTTGAGGTTCGCCGATGACATTGTAATTCTGTCAGAGACAGCAAAGGACTTGGAAGAGCAGTTGAACGAAATGGACAGTGTCTTGAAGGAAGGACATAAGATGAACATCAACAAAAGCAAAATGAGGATAATGAATGTAGTCGAATTAAGTCAGGTGATGCTGAGGGTATTAATTAGGAAATGAGACACTTAAAGTAGTAAAGGACTTTCGCTATTTGGGGAGCAAAATAACTGATGATGGTCGAAGTAGAGAGGATATAAAATGTAGACTGGCAATGGCAAGGAAAGCGTTTCTGAAGAACAGAAATTTGTTAACATCGAGTATAGATTTATGTGTCAGGAAGTCGTTTCTGAAAGTATTTGTATGGAGTGTAGCCATGTAAAGGAAGTGAAATATGGTCGATTAAAAGTTTGGACAAGAAGAGAATAGAAGCTTTCGAAATGTGGTGCTACAGAAGAATACTAAAGATTAGATGGGTAGATCTCATAACAAATGAGGAGGTATTGAATAGGATTGGGGAGAAGAGGAGTTTGTGGCACAACTTGACTAGAAGAAGGGATCGGTTGGTAGGACACTTTCTAAGGCATCAAGGGATCACAAATTTAGTATTATAGGGCAGTGTGGAGGGTAAAAATCGTAGAGGGAGACCAAGAGATGAATACACTAAGCAGATTCAGAAGGATGTAGGTTGCAGTAGTTACTGGGAGATGAAGAAGCTTGCACAGGATAGAGTAGCATGGAGAGCTGTATCAATCCATTCTCAGGACTGAAGACCACAACAACAACAACAAACAACATATCATTTTGAATATGGTTAAGGCATTTGTATGGGATATGCAGTGAAATACGTAGGTAATTACTATGAAGTAAACCCTTTTTTCGAAAAAACAAATTTTCAAAAAAAAAGTCGTGTAATGGTAGGATTGTGTGTGATTTCGGTACTGTCTGGTGCAATTCAGGAATCCAGTAGACTAAAAATTACATATATTGCTCAATTTTAGAAAAATGGCAAAAATAAGTAGCACCTGTAAACATATATTAATTTTATTGAAAGCTTTAGAGTCCCCATAGCCTAGGTACTTCTTATATCTTATGTTATAAACGAGCACCGACCTCTGAAATATTTTTAGAGCTCCATCACTCTCCATACCTACACTTAACCATCGTAATTCTTAGAACACTGATGTTCAGTATGTCCTTCAGTGTTAACATGGCAGGTGAGGCAGTACTTAGATAAGCACTCAACATCAACAACTATTCCATTCTCCAGAGATGTAGCACTTACAACACCATTCAAGGAACGATGTCCTCGATGTTGCCATGTCCCATCAAGTGCAACAGCAGTATACCTGGTTCCGTTAATATTTACAGTTTCTTCTACTGCACGTTTCATAGATGCTTTAGACACAACCGTCAAGGCACCTGAAAGTATTTTTATGTACTTGCTGAACCTACTGGGAGGAGGAGGAAGGCCCATCAAACCACAAAACATTTAGCAGCCTTTTTTCCTTCTCCTATTGCGTGCATTGCATACACTAACTTCAAATTCACATCATATGAATTATTTTCGAGGTTTATTGCAGGATCTACACAGAACAATTAATTTTGACGATAAACCCATCCTGCTACTTTGTTGTTCAGTTACTTCCAGACTGCCTACATCAGCACATTGTTTACATTTCGCCACTTCCTTTATCAAAGAAGATAAGGTTCCCAAATTAACAACAACAAATCCATTACAAACAGCGTCATTGTTAAAAGAAAAATCTGAATCACGAGGAAGTTTGCCATGTGGGAGTTTCTTCGCTGAAGAACTGATATGTAGGTTACTTTCAACAGTGTGGCTTACTTTGTTTGTGAACTGGTTACCACGGAATTTCCTTTTAACTAAGCTTTATTAGATCATAATATCAATTTTAATGGTGGTAGAATGTTACACTGTCATTCAGGATAACTTTAGACCAGTTTTAAAAAACAAAGAATTTTTCCTATTCCTAATGCCCTGGACAAATTTAGATCATACCAGAAGGAAATCAGGTAATAACAAGAAGTAAAAACATACAGTGTTAATTCAGTACTGCAGGTTTAATTTCAAATACCAAGATATTTGTGTCGACGTGTTATTGTTAAACTTAAATCGCGATCGCCAGATGCTCTCTTCATATCCAACGCAATTACAGGATAATCACAAGCCTACAGGGTTGCACAAAGTTGGAAAGACAACTGAAATACTAACTAGAAATCACAGATGCAATGAAACTGTTACTTCTAGTGCAAATAGTGCCACTAGGTGGAGCAGCAGAAATTTGAAACAAAAATTGTAAATAGTACAAGTATACCATGACTGGTAAAAAGTTACCCTGATTGACTGGAGTTATAGGGATCTATTTAGGTCCAAAGCAGAGTTTGAAGGTGTAGTGCCTAGCCTGCTCTTATAACTTGGCCAACGATAAGAAAGAAGCTCTAATAAGGCACGAAAAACTACACGAGACAATAAAAACAGTACTCTTGATCTGCTACAAGAAACAGAATGCAGGGAACACAGACACGATGGAGATACTCGTCTGAATACAACGATCGAAAAAATCAAACGAATAGATAAATTGAAGTGTCTTGGTAAATGGACCCTACCGAATGGGTTAGATAAAAAAGCAAACAATGGACAAGCGAGAATGAACTAGCATACAGGTCAGTACAGAAGACATAAAACAAAAGGACAGTCTCCTACAATGAAAAGATTTGGTATTAGACGACGATTGTTAAGCCTGACTAATACTGAAAAAGAACGAAGAAATTGAAGGACTAGAGAAGAAGGAAATAAAAATTTTAAGGAAGATGATCAGACCGCATTGTACATGAAAAAGAGCGAAAATGAAGATCTGTATAAACAGGTTGAGAAGATCACAGACACTTAGCAAGACAAGGCCGAAGTTTTATGGATATCTCTTCCGAATGAGTGAATAGTCTGACAAAGAAAATCTTCAGGTCGCACATCACCAAACTAAAAGCGACCACAAAGTGAGCTGAGAAAATAAGAAAGGACATGGAGAAAGTAGGGGCCTAATCAGAAAGAAATGTGGGATAAAGAGGTGTATCGAATCAAGACTGACAACGTCAAGGGGTTCCAGAAAAACAAAAGTGCGAGGTCCATGACCATCTGGACAGAGGAAAGGAGGAGGAACGTCAGTGAAAGAATGAAGAGATTCTGGGAGTAAAAGAAAAAACTAATCAGGAAACTAATCGTTTTTCTGGGCCAAAGTCGTCTGAAGTTGAATAAAAGAGTAGATGTATTCAGTAAATGCTTCAGGCCTCTCTTAAAGCCGGCCGGAGCGGCCGAGCGGTTCTAGGCGCTACAGTCTAGAACCGCGCGACCGCTACGGTCGCAGGTTCGAATCCTGCCTCGGGCATGGATGTGTGTGACATCCTTAGGTTAGTTAGGTTTAAGTAGTTCTAACTTCTAGGGGACTGAAGACCTCAGCAGTTAAGTCCCATTGTGCTCAGAGCCAATTGAACCATTTGAACCTCTCTTAAGGAGAGTATTAGTAGACAAACATTTTGGCTGCTGACAAAGTATTGAAAATGTGTTGCTGTGTAGTAATCACTTTTTGGACCAAAACAGGTGATTTTAAATCCCTATGTAGATTGTTCTTACGTATAATACTGATTTCATGAACTGAGCTGTTGATTTAAAGAAGTGATATTTTACTTATAACAAATTTCGCTTACGAATAACTATATTTTGAAGCAGCAATTCACAAGAGTGTATCCATTACCTGAGTTAGGTGAAGGGTGGCAGCTCATCTCTAGTTTCGTGGTGAATGACTGGATAGTAATGAGATATCACGACAAATGGCTTGGGGTTCTCCTGCTAGTACTACGCGTTCATTACACTTCTTGGCTGTCTTCAAACTCATATTGAATTAACACATCTGTCCGTTTGGCGGGGCAAGATACGAGTTCAGTTTGCGAAGTTTTTTTGTTCCCCAGATGGCGGGAGGGGGGGGGGGGGGTCGAAGTGGCGCTACTGCCCTTCATTTCCTCTCGTGGGTATGCCATTGATAATTAGTATTCCCAATACATTGAACACACCTATGCAGGACGTTCTTGAGTTCATACCATCAGCAGTTTATATTACACGCTTTTTTAACTCGGTGAACCTTTAGCCTGGCTTGCTGAGCCCGTACAATACTCGTTTGATGGAAAAAGATAAGCAACGCACGCCAGCTCCTTTACTTTAATGTTGATATCATCTACACATAAATTGCGGTAATAGTTGGTAGGTCTAGGCATCGTCTATATCCTCTGAAACATTGTGCCTCGCGGTAACGATGCGGATGAGTCGCAGACCACTGTTATTAGGGAGGCCGGAAAGTAATGTCGGTACTGCGCAAGTCGAAATTTGTTTGTCACTTATCAGTTCATTGCGTACTTCAAAATCGTACCAAAGACGTTTGAAGGTTAGAGTGGCTTAAACTTGTTTCTGGAATTTACGGTGAACTGGCCAGCCATATACCAGGAGAAGTGCATATCCGTCATCATATACCTTTTAAGTTTCGCAAGGATAGTAATGCGAAGTTGCTACCATAGACATGTGGATGTTTATCCAAGTTCATTAGACGTTCGTAAAAGCCAAAGGTGGTTTTCTAAGATCAGATCCGGTGGTTTTGATCTTACCGACTCGTTTCGATTAGGAAGACCAACAACTTTAGACAATGACACATTACGGTCGCTAATCCGTGTCAGACAATTGACGAACTGTCAGACATTCTTAACCAACTTTGTTCGACCTTCCAAGAACATTTGCAGCAGGTTGGTAAGGACAAACAAAGTTAACCGATCCACTACATGCAACTTACTTCTGCAGTGATACAATACAAAAGGAATTAGAATTATGTATTAATACCTTCAGCTGCTGACAGGCGTTGGCATTTATAAACGGGGACACGTGAACATGTGTGCCGCGACCAGGACTCGAACCCGGGATCTCCTGCTTACATGGCAGACGCTCTATCCATCTGAGCCACCGAGGGCACAGAGTACAGTGCGACTGCAGGGACTATCTCGCGCACGCCACATTCTGACCTTATATGTCCACGCACTACATTCGTAGTGTCCCTACCGAACACCCTCATTACTCCTGGAAGACATTCTTACCAAGTCCCGTAGGAGTTCGGGTAATACGTGTGCATCCGCACCGAAGAAGAAGGTCATGGGCGGTATTGCCAGAACTATATACTTTTATGGTGAGAATGTGGGTCTCGCAGGAGGCGTGCGCGGGATAGTCCCTGCAGTAGCACTATCCTCTGCGCCCTCGGTGGCTCTGATGGATATGGCGTCTGCGATGCAAGCAGGAGGTCCCGGGTTCTAGTCCCGGTCGGGGCACACATTTTCACCTGTCCCCGTTGATAGACATCAACGCCCGTCAGCAGATGAATGTATTAATATATCATTCTAATTTCGTTCTAGACGGCTGCAGGTCAGTGGTGTCTGTTCTTTTGGTCATGTCCGAAAGAACAGACACCGTATCCATATACGGAAGTGTTGTTTTCGCTTCATCACTGGAGATGAAAAATGGGTCCTCTAGGATAATCTAAAAAGCAAAAGACAACCGCTATTTCCGAATGAATTCGCCATCAAATACAGCTAAGCCAGGTTTACACCCAAAAAGGGGCTTTGTGTGTTCCGCGTATTCATGGGGTCGTTCATTTTGAAGTGCTGAAACCTGGACAAATTGTGAATGCAAACCTTTACTGTCGACAACCGGATAGAGTAAATCAATCTTTGATTGAAAAGTGCCCACTGATTGCCAACAGAAAAGGCGTTGTTCTACGACACGATAATGCAAGACTGTACTGAGCAACACGAGCCCCGAAAAAAATGAATGACCTATGGTGGGAGATACTCGTCCGATACAGCGCCATCGGTTTTCCATTTATTCCGATCGCTACAATATTTTCTAAGCGGCAAAAAAATGTGAAAATGTGGTTGATGTCCTTAATGCCTCCACCACATATTTTGCTTAAAATCATTGACTGATTAAAAATAAAAACTCGTTAACAATTAAGTGTGAGTAGAAGTTGCGAAACAGAGGGTTCCGTACAAACTTTGCATAGTGATATTTCATCCTTCTCAGGAATCGAGAATGTCTACGACTTTTGTCTGTTGTTCATATCGATACACGCAACAAATAGGTCTACCCACTCCTGAGAAAAAGATGTCTTAACAGGACAGATAGTCGGATAAAAAAAGACAACAAAAAGTTTTTCGTGTAATGCAATTACAAAGTGGCAGTTCTTGGATTGGTTTTTCCTTTACCTTTACTGTGAAACATTGCTTCTGGCCGAATAACATGCTTCTAGGTTAACGGTAAGAACATTATAGGATTTGACGTGTAATTTTGTAGGTATCAAAATTTGTGACATAAGTGGCCGTATCTTTTGACTACATTGACTTAGAAGCTTCAATGTTTTACACTGGCAAGAGACCTTAGATATAGATTTAAACTTGATATGTCAAACGGTCTCTGAGAAAAGGTGGTCTTCTGAGATTGACAGGCAGACAGTGGGATAACAAATGACAAAAAAGAATATTTTTTTCGTGTGATATAATTACAAATTAACATTTTCGGATTTTTCCCTTTACTTATACTGTGAAACCTTGCTTCTTGCCAAATTTCATGATTCTAGGTCAACGGGAAGCATCCTGTAGGTTTTGCTGAGTGAGTTTGGGAGTATCAGAATTTGAGACACAAATGGCCGCATCTTTCGACTGCAGTGACTTAGAAGTTTCGATGTTTTACACGCCCGAGGGACCGTAGACCTTAAAATGTGACAGAAATTTCAAGTTGATGTCTACCAGTTCGTGACAGAAAGGGTTTTTACCCTCGGAAAGACAGACAGTCACCAAAGTCAACCTACAACGGTTCCATTTTTACCTACTGAAGTTCCGTAACCTAAAAGCGACATTTCTTCCCGGTCTCCCAAATAGTTTCTTTGGTTGTGCCTATGACGTCACAGGCTGGACGTATGAATAAGCAAACTAAAGCGTGGCGACCACGCTTCGCAGAAAGCGGCAACAGCGACGCTTCCGCGAAGGGGAGGGGTGGTTTCTGAAGCACCATGGGCTGCACGTTTTCAATGTTCGACTGCGCTCTCTGTGAGAAGCGCGAGCAACTGCTCGAAGACGGTGCCATCTGGTTCTCGGACCTTGCGGCGCTGGAAGCTACGGAGGCCTCTTCGCCTGGAGAGGCCGCAATGGCAGACACTGACGCGCCTATTGCCTCCCAGGCCAGCAGTGCGCCGGCTGGCCGTCGACGCGTAGTCACGTTTGCGCCGGACCTCGTGACTGTGTTTACGACAGCCCCGCTGGATGAACCGATGGCGGAAATCGAAGTGGTGGCGGACTTGCCGGAAACTTGCGCTGCTTCCAGAGACCCCCTCCGTCTCCTCCCATCGGAAGTACTCATCAGAATCGTCAGGTTTGTGACAGTACTAAATCGTGGACACACCGCACGTTATGCAGTCAAATATTGTTGCGTAAAAAAGAAAAAGAATCGCCTGGCAATCCCAAACCGAAGCTTAACATGAACGTAAATAGCATAGTTCTAACCTTCCGCTCACATCGCTTTGTAGGGTTTCATCGTTAGACGGAGGATCATGAACACTCCGTAAGACGATGCGGAGATGTTCGTGTTAATCCACTAGTTCATTTTATTTCCCTGTAAGGCACAACCAGTTATACTATACCCAGTCTGTTATTTTTTTTTCTTTGGCCAAGCATCACAATTGCGAAAGATTTCTGAACTGACCACATTTTCCTGTTACCGGCTATAATGGGATTTTCAAACGGTAACTGACGTGGCCGGACACGAGCAGACTAAGACGCGCAGCCACCAGCATATGACAAGCTAACACAATAGTAAGCATTGGTTCGTCAGAAGCTGGTGGCTCAACAGCTTGGTGGCTAATGTTCGTGCACGTAAACTAAGGCTTCAGAATCGCATAATAGCCGAAATTTGCCAGTAAAGGATAATTACTCGAATGCTGAAAACTGAGACGGTTCTACTATCCCTGTTTGTTCCCTTCAGGTCAATGCAATCTTGACTACCAATATGTTGGTCAAATACTAGATCACTTGTTTCTGTTCCGTAATGAAAGTTCGTTACCTACACCAAACAAAACGTGTTTTCATTTCTTTCCTCTAGGATAGTCTGACGAATTTTGAAACAATCGCCCTTCTGAGACAAGCCCGGTTGGGGTTTGTCCGTCAATGTCGAGGTAGTTAGACAAACCGCAAGCTTGGACTGAAAACAGGATTTTTTTTTGTTAATGAACGGTACTGACATCGATTGGTGCTTTCAGAAACTCTGAAAACATGATGCGGCTGTTTCACTTCCATTGATCTGTCAAGAAAGCGCAAGCTGACCGGAGCACAGAGATAAGGAAACAATCGTTTATATTTCTTCTACCGTACGTTTAAATGTGAATGAACTGCGTTACCTATGTTACGTCGTTGAAGCATTTAATCAACTGTACATCAATTTTATTTGCTCATCCAGACACTGTCGTCCTTGCCGAATTTTCTTTTACGGGCATTTAGCCTTGGTCCAACTGCCTGACGTAGCGTCTCTTAATGCTGGAGACATCGTCAAAGTTTATAAACGCACGGATAGCAATTTCAAACTTAACCAAAATTGAAACTGCTATCCAAATGTTTAATCTCTGACGATGTGTAAAGCATTAGGAGACGACACTTTAGGCAGAAATATGCCTCGGACCACGGCCAAATGTCCGCAAGAGAGAGTTCACCAAGAACGCAAATACGGCTGCGCAAGTTTGGACTGTGAAATGTTTTGAACGATGGGTACTTCACACTCACGCTGATTGCCTGGTACGGCTCCGAAACATAGTATACAATACAGGAGACAGTGATGTTCTCGAGGCATTCGAGGAACAAGTCATTAATACCACATTAGCCTAACAAATAAGCGTAAACATCGTCAGAATTTTTGTTTGCTACGAATCATCTTGCTTTTCCATTATATCTCCCTCTGTGTTCCATATGTCGTGGTACCTCCAGACAGCAAAATCTTCCACCCTCCTTTCCCCGTTTTTCCAGTCCCATTCGCGAGCTTCGTGGAGGAAGTAAGACAGTCGGTACGACTAAAAGTCCCAATTTAATGTTACTGTCGAAGTAGCCTGGAGCTTGGTAAATCAGTGACATCTTAAAGCAGAAAAATAGCTCGAGAAATAGTTTACGTGATGTACAACATATTTATAAGTACCACTCTGGGCCAGCTCTCTCTCCTGTAATGATCACACAAATCGTTCATCTGTTTCGAATCTGCTCTCATTCGTTAATACAGCTTGTAAGCGCCTCGAGCTAGTATAATCTAAATTCGATATGTGATCTCTGCAAACTACCCACTAAAATGAACAAATGTCTGCGTCCCTTACGGCCAAATATTACTTTCGTGTATTAGTTCGTAGATTTTTGTTTTGCATGTCGGGTTCATTTTTATTTGTCGTTCACTTGTGCTATTTGAGTTTACATATTGCCATTGAGTCATTTGGAGATAATGGCGCTGTGGACGTTCGAAAACGGAGTGCCAGCTGGATAAATCGGAACATTTTCAACGTATTTCTCAGAGTTCGTGGACGGGTGACAGCAGCGGAGGCAGTCAGAAAAATTTGCTCCGTTTATGGGGAAAATTCCATTAGACAGAGCACAGTCAGGAAGTAGCTCTAAGGAAGATAATTTTGACGTTATCTCCATGTTCAGGAAGACCTTCGGTATTAGATGATGGTTTATTCATTTATCAAAAATCACAGTACACTCGAGAACTGGCAAATGTGAAGAACTGTGATACTTCCACCAATGTGCGACGTTTGAATGCAACGAGTAAGTTTCAGAAATCGGGTGCAGGAGTACCGCGTGCTCTAAGCCAAAACTGCAATCAGCGGGTGCCGCATGTGCGTCTCTATTTCCTCGTCAATTGGATCGTGAATAACGCCGACCCCTCCTATATCTTGAATCGTTACTGGTGACGAGGAATGGTGTCCTTATATGGAAACAAAGGAATGGTTGAGCCCCAACAAAGCAGGAACTCCCCGTTCCGACCTGCCCGCATCCAGAAAAGGTTATACGTCTGGTGGAACAGCGACTGTGTGGTGTACCCATCACTGCTGACACTTGTCAAAAACTGAAACATCTTGTAGCACAATCCAAGAAAGACTTGCATGAACTGAAGCTACTCCATGATAACGGCCTCCACCGTCCTGGTAGAAACCGAAAAAGAAAGAAAAAAATTTTACATGAGTTGGGTTGGGAAGTCATTCCACTCTCACCTTATTCACCTGACCTTACCGCTGAGATTTGTGTTCCACTCTGTCGAACAACCTTTGAACTCCCTTTCCGGATGAAAATGCACCCCGAACGTGGATCGAAGAGTTTTTCGCCTCAGAAGCACGTGATTTCTACAGTAGCGGAATCGAAAAGTCGTCTCACCTTTGTTAGATTTTGCTAATAGTGAGAGTATATTATTGATGACTAAAGTATGTTGTGTGTGTTGCATTTATTAAACTAACCGGAATAGGTTACGAACTTACGCACTAATCTATTGTCGTTCCACATTAAATCACCCCAGTTGGAAATTTCCTTACGATACTGTTTCTGATGATTGACGGTGTAATTAAAGATTACCTGGTCTTTGTTTGCATTTGTTGTGCTGCTCGTCTTTCTTTGCACGGGGTGTTTCTTCAGTAAGTGGTCTTGTGCTATACGGTTCTAGTGCAAAGGCGAATTTAGTAGATGCCTCGTGCAAAAATTTTAACGTCAGATTTTGGGCGGCAGTTCCAAACTTCAGTAGATTGAATTTTCTTGCCACGCTGTTTACGACTCTCTGCTTACGATCACACTATAAAAAAAATGTCATGTATAGTCAAACCGCTGGTTTAAGGTGCTTTCGATAAATACGAGTAGTTCAATTGTACTTACTAATTTTGTATATGTATATAACTTTTCTTTCATTCATAGTTTCTAAGTACTTCGTTCAGCTGGTGTCTGTTCAGGTCCTATAATTAGTTTAGTGCCTCTAATCGGAATTTATTACTGATCGTATATGGCTGATAGATGAGTGATCACTTCACGGGTTCTAATCCAGTTGAGGTCGAAGATTTTAACTTTTCAAAATGAACCAAACGCCCTGTTGTGTTCTAATATAGTCTCTAAAATACTAAAATACAAAAATATTAAATTTATTCACTGTATTCCTGGCAACATTTCATATTTAATTTTGCGTCAGAGCTGTTTAGTCTCGTAGGAACAGAAACAAGATTGACGCTAAAGTGACCGCTGTACTTTCACAAGGCAGAGAGTTCCGTTTCTTGACTTCTCACAGTTACGGCATTAATTTTGTGTCGGGCGGCTGTTACTTTTACAAATGTTAGAACTACTAAATACATTCCTGGTGAATAACTGTATTATCCATTTACAAATAATTTAACAATTTACGCTTATTTTTCGCGGAGAGGGGCAAGAACGATATGGGACGAGGCCGTTAAACTTCGAACAGTGCCTACTAAAGTGCTGAGACGATACCGGTGACGTAAGGTACTCCTTTACTCGAACAGGGTGAATTGCAAACTAAACATCACTTAGCAAAGTTTTCAAATTGAGTTTTTCATCAGCCTATTGCGAAATACGGGCAATGGAAGTGATTGCTGGTATATTTGTAAAATTCAATGGCACTAGCGCAGTAGCCCCTACACCACAAACAAGAGCAAAACATTGTGCAAATCGCGCATTGTTGGGTCACAATAAAAATCGTCACTCGTATTTTATTGGCACCCTAAAGCAGGCCATACAACCATCTCATAGGTATTCATGATCATCATTTTCTGCCACGCTTATGGGTGGGCACAGTTTCGGCACATTTAACCTAGACTATTACCCGAGGTGAGATTCGCAACCTCAAAGCCTGCTGGCAACGAAAGCTGGCAGTTGTTTGTTATACTCAGCATGCTGTAGGATGTTTTATACTTAGAAGTACAGACGAAAATACAGGAAACGACATCTCCCACAGTGTTCGTATATGTGAGATGTACCTCATTTCTTGTATATCCATTTCTTGTTTCGTTAGTCACGTACAGAAGAAATTGTGTAAATTTATTATTTTAATGTAAGAGTGCATTTTCCAATTATCAGTGGAAGGCATAGCACTAATGTTCAGATCAGAACAGGATAACTTCGTCGTATCTGAATAGCAAACAGCGGGCTAGGTCCGCAAGAATCGGACCTCTGAACAAATGGGCTGGGAAGACGGCTTTCGATTTCTCAATCAGAAAGTTTGGATTTAAATGCAGTGTTGCTAAAAGCACTCAAAATTTTCACATAGGCTTGTCTCGTGTAATCAGCCATTCCCGCATTATTTATAGAGCCTCACGGAAAATAGTTCACATCCCACTTCCCACATTCTGGTGGAACAGTCTCTCCTCATGGCTATCCATGCTCAGCATGATCTTAGACTCTTTGCCTCCAATATTGACGGACGACATACTCGGCCGAAACGTTTTCACTGAGGAAATGATTTTTCTCTGACGTAAGGTCTGAAATTACTTTTGGGGTTGGGTCTCACACCAAACGATGGGTTCGGGAAACCCTTGAGATTACCTTACCTGCCAGCTGAATTGGTCACCCCTCTTTTAATTGCTTTCAGATGCAATTAGACATTTCTTCTGCCACACCTTATTATACATTTTTTGGGTAGTATTCTAATGAAGGAAAGACTTCGACTTACACTCGATACTATCTGCTGACGAAAGAAAAATTGAGTGGGTTCTTATGCTGTCTCCGAGGCAGAGGGTACGGAGACCATCTTCAACAGGTAGTGTTGGACGGCAGTGGGAGGGCAGCTGCCCCCCCCCCGCCCCCACTCCACCTACCGATCTGATTTTCTTTGGCCTGATTTTACTTTAATCTGCCTCCATAGTTGAGTGGTCAGGTAACTGAATACCATGCAGAGCACCCAGTTCAATTCCTGGTACTGTAAGGGAGTATTCCTTGGTGGGAGGCCTGGTATAAAACTCCTCCCGCACGGGCCGTGAAGGCCCAAAGGGACCGACCGGCCGCCGCGTCATCCTCAGCCCACGGGCGTCACTGGATGCGTATATGGAGGGGCATGTGGTCAGCACACCGCTCTCCCAGCCGTATGTCAGTTTCCGAGTCCGGAGCCACTACTTCTCAATCAAGTAGCTCCTCAGTTGGCCTCACAAGGGCTGAGTGCACCCCGCTTGCCAACAGCACTCGGCAGATCTGACGGTCACCCATCCAAGTGCTAGCCCAGCCCGACAGCACTTAACTTCGGTGATCTGACGGGGATCAGTGGTACCACTGCTGCTAGGCCGTTCGTGGAGGCCTGGTATGGGATGACACAATTCATGATACTTCACTGGTCTCATACAGATAGCATTTTATGTATACAGACTGAAGCAGTGAGTGAAAAGTTTTTACTGAGGCCTGGAACCGAACTCAGGTTTCATGCTTAGTAGGTAAGTGGGCTAGCCACTACGCCCCCTTGGCACAGCGGTTCACACAACTGCACGGATTACTCTGGCATGGCCCCCCTCCTCGATTAAAATTCTCACTGCTGCCCTATTCTACTTTAAATTCTCCCTCACACACGGTCATAATTGCCAAAGGTCTTTATATTCTGAAATAGCACCTCAGCATCGAACGTAAATGGGGATCCAGCCTGATATCCAGGTGCAGGTCTCTGAAATTGTCATTTCATTTGTAAGAGTACCTTTCAGCTCTTTTTAAAGCATTTCTAAGATCTGGCACCAGTAGTGCTTTTAATGCTTAGTTTTCACCATTTCTAGAAACTTATGGCTGACGTTACGAACTCAATGACTCATCTGTTCACTGAGGGACACATCAATTTACTGTTTAGTCCTGTAACCCTAAACCAACCAGCATACTCGTGACACGACCATTTTTATAACGAAGACTGCATTCAAACTAAAAAGCTCCCAGCTGGACATTCTATAATTCTGACCTAAATAATCTTTGTCACGACTGACCATATTTGGTGATTCTCGATAGACTGTTCCGTTGCGCTTACATTGTCAAGGTTTTATTATCGCCACACAGTATAGTCATAAGCAGAATTATACGTGCCCGCCGGGAATAATGTTTCATACAATTTACAGATGCTGCTAGTCTGAGTTGAATTCATAGGCAGCAGTTGGTTTCCGGACCTTGCTGTCATACGTCCAAACTAATACATCTTCCCTTGTCTGCAAGAACAACTAATAGGGTTGGATCTAAGTGGAAAGGATTTAGATGCAGATGGTATTTTGTGTTCTTTTGTGATGTTTTATTTATGTGAAAGATCCAAACTGGCACTGCACGTGTAAGCGCATCTTTTACAACAGCACTTCGGCAATGTAACCGCCCTCACACTTACACACCTCGTTATGCTAAAAATGCAGACTGAAACTGTGCATAGAGTTCGCGGAGAACTGCGTGTCACTGTCCTAACGTTCGAAAACAGCTGTCAAGTATCCAAGCGATCGTCCAGGCCGTGCAGTTCCGTGCTGTTGTTTCAGTGCTGGGGTCGTGCGTTGAAGTTGATGTCCTTTCCTTTTTCTCGTTATCAATCTGTTGTACTGGCGTTATGTATCCTATGTGATCAGTTACCTATGTAAACACACGAATTTGTGCTGATAGGAAATGTTTCCACAGACCCTTTGGAAGTTTCAACGTTTTTTACAGTTATGTCCGAATAACTTTTCACATTTAACGTTGTAAGTAGGCTGTTTAGGTTTTTATGTTGGTAACGCCACGTAGTGCTCTGTATGAAAATCGCTGACTGTGCTGTGTGCAGTCTGTGGCTGGTTGGACTCACTGTTCGAATATTAGCTAGTACAGCGTTGAGCGGTTGGATGCGACCAGCGCGTAGCGTTGGGCAGCTGAAGCTGCGCTGCCAGCAGTAGTGGATGTTGGAAGAGATGCCAGAGTTTTGAGAGGCTACTATCAGCGGATGATCTGAACGTTTCCGTCAGAAAAAGGAAATTTGTAAGACTGGTTGTCATGATCTGTGGTATATATTATGACTTCTGAACACTATTAAGGTAAATACATTGTTTGTTCTCTATCAAAATCTTTCATTTACTAACTATGCTTCAGTATTTAGTGCCTTCATTTGTTAGAATCTGTTATTTAGCTGGCAGTATTGGCGCTCGCTTTATTGCAGTAGTTCGAGTAACGAAGGTTTTTGTGACATTCTTTAAAGGTATAGGCTATTGTTAGTCAGGGCTATTCTTTTGTAGGGATTGAGTCAGATTGCGTTGCGCTAAAAATGTCAGTTTAGCGGTCAGAATAAGTAAAGAGAGAACTAAGAGTATGTTCAGTTTTGCTCAGCTGCTTGAAAATCAAATAACGTGAGTTTACTAGCTCTTTCATTCTTTACATACAAAGGGGAAGTTTCAATGTCTTCAGCAAGCTTGTTAATAATCTCAGTATTGATATTTGGTAAAAGTTTCGAATTGTGTATTCGAGAAAAACTAGTTATATTGCAGGTAGAAAGGAAAATAGGTGCTTAATACATCAATCATATTGTAAGCTCTACCGTTCTGTTTGCATCCAGATCACTTTCAGTACACACAATTGACTTTTACGCCTGTTGCATTGGGACAAGAGTATGCATCAGTTTGAACGCTCCCATCACACGAAGAGATTCTTGATTACATAACATGCCGCGCGATACACTTCCCGGCATTTGTAGATCTTGAAAATTGTGCTTACATCCTGCTCCAGTAACTGCTTGCTTGAAATTCTTCCATACAGCTGAAGTCAGCCTCCATTGTCGTAGCTCTTTCACGAGTTCGTTAACGCACTATTCCTTGTTCTGCTTACTGTACTTACTCATTTTGGCCCATCTGGCGTCAGTTTTCGATCGAAGGTGTTCTAACGTAGGAGTGATACGTATTGCCCATTGAAATATTCTGGCACTGATTTTTTTGGTACTTTATTTGCTTATAACATTTATAAAAGTTCTTGGTTCTTCCTTCTAAAATCACTCTCGTATTGAGCCAGTGACGGCTCTAAAGTATTTTGCTGAAAAGTGAAGGTTCTCCTTAGCCACTTTCGTGTTATTTTTAATAACATTTGCCGATACCACCTCAACTATCATTGGATTATATAACTTCGTTTCGGCAGAGTATGTGATGTCATACTAAAATTCTGTTTTACCTCCAAATCCTGTTCAACGACATGTTGAATTGTAGCATCTCTAATATCGAACTTAATAAAAATAGAAGGAATGTTGAAACCAAATTAAAAATTTAACATGTTAATTAGTTTACATTCAACGAAATTTTTGCGAGAGTTTCACATATTTTATCTGGCTGGACTGGGCAAAGAGAGATGTCAGTAATACTCCCAGGTACAGCAGTCTAGAAACCTACAGTTTTGTTTGCTGGCGTGAAGTTAATTCACTAATGAAATCCACAAGATGGCGCCTACTGAAAAGCAGCCGCTGCTCGTTTGAGCGTGGCTACTTCGTTACGGATTCCCGCCAGACTATCAGCAGGTGCCAACCGGGTGCAGTTAAAACGGTCCCTCCCTAGTCTGGTGAGGGGTTGGAGGCGATGGCACCATCAGCGTGTTCTGGTTGGTGGCGTAGAGACTTGGTCATTTTTTCTAATACAGCTATTAAAACTGCAAGTGTACCACGCCCCGATCTCTCTGCCTCGCTTCGTTAATAGAGTAGCCATTAGTCTAGGGCGTCCATGTTGTGAAAATACAGGCTAGTAGAGTAAGTAGTGCATTCCATTGCAAAGCCATCATCTTCGGAAAATTAACATCGCGCCGCGATTTCATTGTTTCACCGCCACTAAAGCCGCCGCAATACGGAATACAGCCGCGGCGGCCATGCCGAGTAAAGAGCATATATCGGGAGCTGAGTTTGCATGTGGATTATCCTCGCTAGCCCCTCCGACCCCCACCCCCACCCCACCCCACTCCTCGCCCCTGCTCTTGCCAGCTACTTACAAATGTTTGTGGCCTTTGTGAAATAGAATTTGTATGTTAGTGTTCATGCCAGAGATCGCCTTTCAGGAGCGATAACTGTTGCAACCGGCCGAAGTGGCAGAGCGGTTCTAGGCGCTACAGTCTGGAACAGCGTGATCGCTACGGTCGCAGGTTCGAATCCTGCCTCGGGCATGGATGTCTGTGATGTCCTTAGGTTACTTAGGTTTAAGTAGTTCTAAGTTCTAGGGGACTGATGACCTAAGAAGTCGCGTAGTGCTCACAGCCATTTGAACAGCCATTTGAACAGCCATTTGAACAGCCATTTGAACAGCCATTTGAACAGCCATTTGAACAGCCATTTGAACAACTGTCTACCTTGAATGTGGTACAGACACACCCTTCTTTTTCCATTTGTGTTAATTTTTAAGACAACTGATTCCCACGAATTGATACAGTAGCGGTTTTGTGCACTAGGCGATAGTATAATTTTTCTTCGTTTCAACTCCATTGTTTATTAAAGTATATAATATTAGCCGACCACTATTTTATTTTACATGGAAGTAGGGCACTTTGGTCGACTTATCGAGAGTTATTATCGTGATATTTCAAGAGCACACGCTGAACTACTTGATGGTATCTGTATAACTGTCCGGATAGCATTCACTGTGATGTTTTCCTTAGTCTGCACTGGACTTCTTTACTGTAAAGTCACGCGTGTTTCCCATAACCGCCATAGGAGGCCACGTGCAAGAATTTCGTGGCACTCATTTCTCCATTGGTCCGGCTACTTGCTGTAGTTCACAGAACGTTCTGTACTCGCGTTCTCTACGCTTCTGCTGTGCATTTCTTCCCGCCACCGTCATTTCTGAATGGAAAAAGTCCATTCCTGCAACTAAGTGACGGCCCTGATTGCCAACTGCCAGTCGGTTCTACTTTCCGCAAGTATGTTTCCTGTAGCTGAATTCTGTCGGGTCGTTGCCTTCCAGCAAGCACCGTACTAAGAGTTCTCCACCCAAAACAGTATGCATCTCGTACTTCCATTAAGGCAAACACAATGTTAAACAGGGCCAGTGAAACAGTAATGCGATATTAGAAACCTTCATGAATATCGAAGTGCTTGAATGCCACTTTCGCTTTTCTTGTTGTGCATGATCCTAACGCTTCTATAAATTTTATTAGTACCTTACGTTCGCACAAGATATTTTACACGTTCAGTTTGTGCATATGTCGTATGCCTAGGAGAAATTAAGAGATGTTCTCAATGTGGGTTTGTGAAACTGTTCTTCTGACATATGACAAGAATGACAAGAATTCAGGAAGGAAATTGATCACGGAGAGAAATAAAAACTGAGGTTTGCTGAAGTCTAATTCCGAGACGGAATGAATAAAATCTGTTCAACGGAACAAAGTGTAAAAGAGGTTATAAGGTAAAAACAAAGTAAAACAAGTGACTGGAATTAAATCGGGAGATACTGAGGGATAGGCTTAGTAGATGGCACTAAAAGTAATAGATGATGGGCAAAATGAAGATGGCAGAAGTAAAAAAGGTATAAAGTGCAAACTGACAATAGCACGAACATTTGTGATGAAATAAATTTAACATAGAATACAGATCTATGCAACAAAGTGTTCAGTGCGGATATTGGAATTGCAGCTATTTACAGAAGTAAAACATGGATGGTGCATAGTTCAGAGACCGGAGAATGGCTTTTGAAATAAGTGCAAATGGATGATGGAGTAGTTATTCAGAGATAGTTGAGACTTTGGTATGATAGTTAAACGTGGAAAGGCGTGCTTTCTCTGTTCCAGTTGACCTCCCCGCCTAATCTTCCTCTTCAGTTATCACTTTGGCCACAGCTTTCCTTCAATTGGTATCGTGTATCTTTCCTGATATGAGTACCCTCCGAATCGTAGCAGAGGGTGTGCAGCCGGATATATCAGAGGCATCTTTGTTGAGTACAGAGTTGCGTATAAACTAATCATGGAGTGGGCTGGTGTGTTGTTGCAGCCTCCTGGACGACGAGTCGCTGCTGCGCATCAGCATGGCCTCACCTAAGTTGGCGGACGTGTCTCGCCACCAACCGGTGGTGCGCAGGCGCATAGAGAAGCAAATCGCCCTCGAAATGGCCAAGGTGGAAGAGGACAGCGACGCGTGCAAAGACCTCTGGTCGTAAGTTTGACATACTGTTCGTTAGTTTCCAATGCGAGAAAGCTTATAATCTATTAGTCGACCACAATATTATTATACTTGGGAGTGAGGGCACTCCGGTTTGCTTATCATGAGTCAGCGCGCGATCGCATTTGTTAGTACTGTATGCGCACAACTGGTCTGAAAGCACCGACAGCGCGATACTTTTTACTTAGTCACCACTGCGCTAGTTCTCTAAAACATCACCGCGTGTTTACGATGACGGCCAAGTGCAATAATATCGTGGTTGAGTAGTAATTTCATTCCGGTCAAGAACGAAAACAGATTTTTTTATGGTCAGTCTTCTGACTGGTTTGATGCGGCCCACCACGCTCTCCTGTGCTAACCTCTTCATCTCAGAGTAGCACTTGCAACCTAAGTCCTCAGTTATTTGATGGATGTTTTCCAGTCGGTGTCTTCATCAACAGTTTTTTCCCCTCTACAGCTCCCTCGAGTACCATGGAAGTTATTCCCTCAGGTCTTAGCAGATGCCATATCATCCTGTCACTTTCCTTATCAGCCTTTTCTACGTATTCCGTCCCTCTCCGATTCTGCGTAGAACCTCTACATTCCTTACCTTACCAGTCCACCTAATTTTCAACATCCGTCTGTAGCACCATTTCAAATGCTTCGATTCTCTTCTTTTCCGGTTTTCCCACAGTCCATGTTTCACTAACATACAATGCTGTACTCCAGACGTACGTTCTCAGAAATTTCTTCCTCAAACTAGGGCCGATATTTGATATTAGTAGACTACTCTTGGCCTGGAATGCATTTTTTGCCATAGCTAGTCTGCTTTTAATGTCCTCCTTGCTCCGTCCGTCATTGGTAATTTTACTGCCTAGGTAACAGAACTTCTTAACTTCATCTACTTCGTGGTTGTCAATCCTTATAAGTTTCTCGGTGTTCTCACTTCTACTACTTCTCATTACATTCGTCTCTCTTCGATTTACTCTGTCCATACTCTGTACTCACTAGACTGTTCATTCCGTTCAGCAGATGTAATTTTTCTTCACTTTCACCCAGGATAGCAATGTCATTAGCAAATCGTATCATTGATATCCCTTCACCTTGAATTTTAATTCCCCTCCTCAACCATTCTTTTATTTCCATCATTGCTTCTTCGTTGTACAGATTGAAGAGTAGGGGCGAAAGGCTACATCCCTGTCTTAAACCCTTTTTAATACGAGCATTTCGTTCTTGGTCGTCCACTCTTATTCCCTCTTGCTTGTTGTACATATTATGAATGACTCGTCTCTCCCTATAGCTTACCCCTACGTTTTTCAGAATTTCGAACGTCTTGCACCATTTTACATTGTCGAACTCTTTTTACAGGTCGACAAACCCTATGAACGTATCTTTATTTTTCTTCAGTCTTGCTTCCATTACTAACAGCCACGTCAGAATTGCCTCTCTCGTGCCTTTACTTTCCCTAGTGCCAAACTGATCATCTAGCGCATGCTCAATATTCTTTCTCATTCTTCTGTATAGCGCTCTTGTAAGCAACTTGGTTCCGTGAGCTGTTAAGCTGATTGTGCTATAATTCTCGCACTTGTCAGCTCTTGCCGCCTTCTGAATTGTCGATGATGCTATTCCGAAAGTCGGATGGTATGTCGCCAGACTCAAACGTTCTACACACCAACGTGAACAGTCGTCTTGTTGTCGCTTCCCCCGAATTATTTTAGAAATTCTGGTGGAATGTTAACTATCCCTTCTGCCTTACTTGATCTTAAGTCCTCCAAATGCTCTTTCAAATTCTGATTCTAATAATGCATCAACTACCTGTTCTTCATCTATCACATCAAATTTTTCCCATCATAGAGCCTTTTAATGCATTCTTTCCACATAGCTGCTCTCTCCTCTGTATTTAATAGGGAATTCCCGTAGCACTCTTAATGTTACCACCCTTACTTTTGTCGCCGAAGGTTGTTCTGTCTTTGTGTGCTGAGTCTGTCCTTCCGACAATCCTTTGTTTCTCGATGTCTTCATATTTTTCCTGCAGCCATTTCGTCTTAGCTTCCCTGCACTTCCTATTTATTTCATTCCTCTGCGACTTGTATTTCTGTATTTTCCCGGAACATTTTCGAACTTCCTCCTTTCATCAATCAACTGAAGTATTTCTTCTATTGCCCATGGTTTCTTCGCAGTTACCTTCTTTGTACCTGTTTCCCCTCCCAACATCTGTGATGGCCCCTTTGAGATGTCCACTCCTCTTCAACTGTACTCCCTACTGAGCTATTCCTTACTGCTGTTTGTATAGCGTTGGAGAACTTAGTGTATCTCGTCAATCTTTAGTACTTCTGTATCCCACTTCTTTGTGTATTGATTCTTCCTGACTCTTCAACTTCAGCCTGCTCTTCATCGCTACTATTTTGTGACTGAGCCTTTGTCTGCTCCTGGGTACGCCTTACAATCCAGTATCTGATTTCGGAATCTGTCTAACCAAGATGTAATCTAACTGAAATATTCCCGTATCACCCGGCCTTTCCAAGTATACCTCTTGTGATTCTTGGATAGGATATTCGCTATTATTTGAAACTTGTTACAGAACTCAATTAGTCTTTCTCCTCTCTCATTCCTTGTCCCACGCCCATATCTACTCCTTCCTACACAACTACACTGCAGTCCCCAATGACTATTTTCATCCCCCTTTATATACTGTATTACCCTTTCAATATCGTCATATCTTCTTTCTCTTCGTCAGCTTGCGACGTCGGCATATATACCTGGACTATAGTTGTCCATGTAGGTTTGCTGTCGATTCTGATAAGAATGAACCTGTCAATGAACTGTTCACATAAACACTCTCCGCCCTACCTTCCTATTCATAACGAATCCTACTCCTGTTACACCATTTTCTGCTGCTGTTGGTTTTACACGATATTCATCTGACCAGAAATCTTGTCTTCTTTCCAGTTCACTTCACTGGCTCCTACTATATCTAGATTGAACCTTTGCATTTCTATTTTATGATTTTTCTAGTTTCCCTACGACATTCAAGCTTGTGACATTCAAGCTTGTGACATTCAAGCTTGTGACATTCTACGCCCCAATTCGTAGAACGTTATCGTTCCGTTGGTTATTCGATCTTTTTCTCATAGTAACCTCCCCTTGGCAGCGCCGCCGCCCCCCCCCCCCCCCCCCCCCCCGGGAGATCCAGATGGGGGTCTATTTCGGAATCTTTTGCCAGTGTCGAGGTCATTGTGACACAATTACAGGCCACATGTCCTGTGGACACACTTAACGTGTCTTTAATGCAGCTGTTTCCATTGCCTTCTGCATCCTCATGTCTTTGATCACTGCTGATTGTTCCGTCTTTAGGGGCTGTTTCCCACCCCTAGGACAAGGTCCGTGAACCTCTGTTCGCTCCTCCTCTCTCTTTGACAAGGCCGTTGGCAGAATGAGGGTTTCTTATGCCGGAAGTCTTCGGCTGCCAATGCTGATTATTCATCAAAATTTAAGAAGCGGACGGATTCCCACCCGTGACCGAAGACATTTGATTATGAATCAAAGACGCTACCTCCTTTCTTCTTTTTTGCATTTTGTTCATTATTGTTCACTGCAATGGGTTGACATCCATTGAGTTAGTTGTTGGTCGCTTCATTTTCTATTACAGAGACCAGCCAGGCCTCTGACCGAACGCGCTGAGCTTCCCCTTGACCACGTGTGTAATCTACCCCTAAGGGCAAGCAGATATTGCCACGAAATTCTCCTAGAGGGTTTGGAGTTATCGTAACAGCTGCTCAGCAAACACTTAGCGTCATGTCCATTTTAAAGTCCGACTTCTCAACTGCTTCTTAAGATGATGTGATCAATATATTTTTAGATAACCCTAACACTTTCTTTACACACGTCATACTAAGCACTTCAAAATGGCTACACAGCCATAAAAGTGAGTGTGAAGACTATAAAATAGAATAAACTTCAATCCAGATAACGATAACCAGTGTGAAATGGCATTCAATGAATTATCTAAGTATTGTTCTTGTCCCGACTTTCTTCCACCACCTCCCTCAAGGTAACTCACAACTACCTAGTGTGGCGAATATGGGAAGACGAATCATTACAGTACTTAAAACTGTCCCATGCTGCAATATTGTCGACTAAATTTTCTGATTTGGCCACTAGGACAGGAATTTATAGGTTGTCCAACTTTGTTATAAACTACTTACTTAAAGTTAGGCCCTCGCATCCGGGTTTGACCACGTTTGCAAATATGTTTACGGACTGTAGGCATGTTAAGCAGTCTGTACGGGTGCCGTCATGTACACACGATAAATGCCGGAGCTGTTACTTCCTCAGTCATGCTTAAGAGTATGTAATAGTCAGTTTGGTGACACACACTCATGGGAAATTTCCATCAAGCCAGGTGGCCATTGCTCTGCCTGGGTGCCACCATTGGGAAGAGCCATCGCTCGGAGTAGGTGGCACCATAGCAGATGTCTCGTGCAGTGAAACGAAGAGTAATTAGCCGGTAGGTGTGAGGCTCCGGCACACAGAATGGAATGCCTCAGTGCAGATCGTTAAGACACCAAGTAGTCCCCGTCCTTTGCCACGCCATGGAAGGAAAGCAAGCGAAATCCAAGAACCTACTCTTCTTGGTTTCCAGTTTACACCCGGAATGATTGTTTCTATGTGCCAATCAGGTTCTTTGTAGAGAATATCGTAAACATAGCTGGAGAAGTCTCTTCCCCCTCATTAAATTACGAAATGGTTCTGTCTTTTTTTGAAGTGTGCAATTAGAGTGCGATCTCATTTTCCGCTTATCTCTTTACACTAATACAGCCCGCCCTTTTCCCTATCTAAAATTTCACCACTGCGTGGAAGTGAACCTCAATAATGCAAAAAAAAAAAAATTACACAAGTATGGTTTCTGAAATAGGTATTAAACACGTAAAAGCTACAGATCGGGAAAAGCTTTTATTCATGTTTTACTACTAAAAGCAGCTTTCTCGTGTAAAACAGCTTTCTCCTGATGAAATTTAAGCACTTACACGTCACTTTCCACTTAATTATTAGTTTCGTTTTTAGAAGTGAAAATTTTGCATGTGATCTTTTTGCGTCAGAACTTACCATTCAAAACTCAAAGGTGTTCGGTTGCTCTGTCGCAGGCACGTGATCTACATGTGGGAAGCCCGCTGTCCGTTCATATTCAAATTCAAACGTCCTGTGCACGACAACGACAACGACATGCTGAATGATTTGAACAAGGACTAAGATTCCAACTGATTACAGGACCATGCCCGAAGAAATGAATAATCTGTTCATAAAATCCACAATATCTGGCAACTTACGGTGATGGGCAACTTTCATGGTGAAGAGACTCTGTACGACTGCTTCGGAAGATAGCCTAATTGCTTGCTGCTTACGTTCTTCAAAGTACGAAAACGAAACTCTTATGAAGTGGCACAGATAGTCTGAGAGCAAATTCACTCTTGAGAAGTACTGTTAGCAGGAAATATTTGTACACATTTTGAGAGATGGAGTAACATAAGTGACAGTGAAACGTTTCTTTCGTCTGTTTCTTGAAATTACTGCATCCAGTCGCCCTACGTTTTGTTCAATTTTTTTATTCCAGTATCGGTTTCGAACTTCCTAGCGATTCATCAGATGCTACATATTTATTAATTGCCTTAAATATATTCGCAATTGCGAATAATGACAACCAACAACTGTAGAATGGAATGACAATGCCGTGCAATTTGTCGTGACATTAATTGTACTGCAGTGCAATTAATGACACTGGAAAACATTCTTTTCCACAATACTTTGTACAGAAACACCCAACCAACGGACGAGAACTACTGTAAGTAAAGCTACAAAATCTCTCATAATGTGAATAATTCCCGCCACACTCGGTGCTTGCATGTTGCGTTTATACACCTCGCCACAGCTGCGCGACTCCCACAGTGCTGCAAACAATAAGTATGTATCATCTGATGATAGATCGCTAGGCGGCTCGAAACCAGTAATGGAGTAACAAAAAGTTAAACCAAAACAAATGGAGATTCCAGAATGAGATTTTCACTCTGCAGCGGAGTGTGCGCTGACATGAAACTTCCTGGCAGATTAAAACTGTGTGCCCGACCGAGACTCGAACTCGGGACCTTTGCCTTTCGCGGGCAAGTGCTCTACCATCCGAGCTACCGAAGCACGACTCACTCCCGGTACTCACAGCTTTACTTCTGCCAGTATCACGTCTCCTACCTTCCAAACTTTACAGAAGCTCTCCTGCGATTGGTTGCAGTAATTTCAAGAAACCTTTATTCATCACAGTTGCAATGTTCCTCGTCCATAATGGATAAGTTTTCTGTTCTTCAGAGCATCAGCAACGTCTCTTCCATTTTTAACTGGATACGTTCATTGGTGGATCCGGAGTAACTCTGCACTGCTACACATCTAAAATCAGTATAAGCTAGCGACCTAGCCCAGCTTCGGATGCCTGGCTCCAACAATTTAGGGCCAAGCGATTTTGCTGTAATAAATTACATACACAAGGCTTCATCGTGGGTCAATTGGTAAAAACCGGAACAAAATCCCTGCAGTAAGTCCTGAGATCAGCCTTCACATACAGGCAGAAAAAGCGTCGGGGGACTTTAAATTAGTAATATGCATAGATAAGAGCCGCCGTCCTCCCTGTGATTCGCGAGACGGGCTTGAACTGCTCATCTCAAGTCAACAATTAAGCGTCCTTTCAGCTATCCACGTTCCTGAAGAGTGATAGCTGCAACCACTGCACTGGGATATGTACATCACTTTACAGTATCTGCCGTCTCCAGTTGGCTTTCAACAACTTCCGCAGTTAATCTGGACATAATGAAACAAAACTATACTTCAGCGTCCATAAAGGAAAAAAAATCATCCAATAACATCACTGTTTTGCACGGAAACAGAATTTATTGGCTTCTAATCAAACTGACAAAGTTCGTCTGGTTCACTGAAACTCTGTCCACGTAAGTGCTGGCACCGCGGTGTGATTTAAGAGCTCAAAGTTGCGCACATGCTCGCTCGCTTCGATGCCACTGATAGTGATCGTCAGTTGCCGTCGCCAGAGGTCGCCCGGCGGCATCGGCTGACAGTCTGGTCAAAGTGAGTTCCATTTCCTTAGTTTTTGGTGGGGCCAAGGAGGCTACGTTAGGTTAGAATCTATTCCATGTATGAAGATTGCATTGTAGCCTCCTCAGAGTGGGATGGATACCAGAAAACTCCTGTTCACTAGAGTTGGCTTGAGGTTTATGCTCTTCAAAAGACGCCCAATGCATGTGAATGAGCTATAGCTGTCTCGAAAAGAGTGGTTAGTCCTCAGTTACTGGAATAACCCGAAAAGTTTCACGAATGTGATTCGTGGTGATCTTGAAAAGCAAGATCACACTGTTTTGCTGTAGTTACTTAAAGTTGTACAGACAAGCGTTTATTAACCTTCAATGGCTCATTCAGCATACGTGTGAAAGACAAATATAAAGTTTAGAACAGCACACTCTGTACACCTTGTATTGGTTCTGTAAGTGACCATTACGGCACTCCAACGCCAGTTCTCGATACCAGTAATATCGTACTACTTTTCTGCGAAGTAACACATTTTTGTGACAATATTCACATTTGGTTTTATTAAAGTATAGGTACTCCGATGTATCGATATATTAGTGACATGGTTCTTGTGTGTCTTATTTCTGTGATATTGTAATAATCTTTGACTTACTTGTAACCGTTTTGGCGCAAATGCGCACAGAGCACTCTGTTTTACGTTGTAGAAGTTATTCCGCTTTGTAAAAGAGCAGTCAGGTCTTGTTCGGTCAAAGTGGAAATTAAATATATGAAGATTGATACAAAACTGTTTCTTGATGTGACAATTAAGAAGTATATGTGAATTTACAATAAGTTTAATAAAAATGTGGATCGTGAACACCAAGTCAAAAATTATTTCTACCATACCATTGTTCTGATCTGGGATTGTTTTACCATTAAGAATTTCCTGCAAAACGCATTTGTTAGGTCTTCGAATATTGCTAAAATACAGATCTGGACCTTCTAGCAGTCAAAGTGGAATCACCCTAGAATCAACAAGATGAGCCATAACTTCGACGAAATCTACGTGGGAATCCATTCGAGATAAGTGCCAAAATTGACTCTTTTTACAGTGACTTTATTTCCATTCTGACGATACCATCCACAGTCAATAACTTTGTTATTGCTCGATAAAGCGAGCATACGCTGCGTGAGCAACATTATTAATCTGATTTCTAACCTACTCTGCAAGTGGTGGTATTGTTAGAAACTAAAGTATCGAAAAATTGAACACACACACACATATAAAATTAATATATTTTTCCCATGTGGAAGTTTCTTTCTATTTTATATATATATATATATATATATATATATATATATATATATATATATATATGAAAACGGTAATGCCCACCTGCCACAACATATACTACAGTAACTTCAAACGTAAGGTCCGCCACCCTTCTCATTTGAACTAAATATTTTTTGATATAATTAACACCTCAAATTTCCGATAAAGATTTTGCTGACGCAAGATTTCCAATAAACCCCTGATCTCGGTCGATAAATTCTGCATTATATTCAGACTATATTTTTCATCCTCCGGATACAACGAACTTACTCTTGGCCTGAACTTACCAGTTTCTCACAGTCCATATTTCGTATGTGAGAACGTCGGTCGATTTACCGGAGAAAAACAGATCTGACTTTCTACTATTGTCGTCCGAAGTCTGTACGTTCACGCTATGAGATCGGCTACAGTGCGACAGAGCACGCAATGGCGTGCTGATTTGGAAAGATCGATCGTCCTCTGAATCCGCCGATATCGATGTCCCAGTGACCGCAGTCTACGCACAACCAAGCACTCACCCGCCAACGGCCGCAATGCGCGCCACGTATTTAAGCTATCTCCACAAGTTAGAAAGCACTCATCCGGCGAAAGCCGCGGTGTGTGGACTAAGTTTGTGATCAGTTCTACAGTCCCGCGGTAGTTCTTGCTTTATGTCGATCAGGACGGTGGACGACGGACTTCCTTTTGCTCATTTTTGGAAAGTGTCTGCGGAATGCAGTGGTCATTTGTATCTTGGTGCGCCGTTCGAAGAAGGAAAGACGCCACAGAAGCAGAAAACACATACATACTGTAAACACGCTTCACTACGCAAAACAAATACCAATGGAGCTTTAGTTACCTTTAGCAAAACTCTAAGAAAATATGCGGATAAATTTCCTCATTACAGCAGAATGACATATAAGACGAATTACTTCAGAAAATTAGGGGAAGAGTATCTGGAACAACAAACTTGGGCTCATGTATAGATCCTACAGAAAAGCTACTATAACAATCAGGTAAGCGCTATATTCTATTTAAATATTAGGTTTCATTTAATTAAATATATAGATAAGTAATAAATTTTCATTGAAATTTAATATAGATATATTGATGCGCATATTAAACAGTTAAAAACGATCCATGCTTGGGAATGTGATATGATGTCCGACATGAAGCTTCTGGACACTTTAATTTTGCTATATTTTCACAAATGTGTTTAGCTAATTGGTAGCTGGCCAGCATTAATGTAACTTAAGTTTTGGAGGTAGTGGGTTCAGTTGACAAGAAGCATTCCTGAAGACTTCGATAGCATTAATTTCGTTAGTGCCTTCTGAGTCTCAGATGCTCAGGAATTACTTCGAAATTGTTCAGAAATAACAGAAAGTGACAGCCAGTCATCGTCATTTCTTGACAGTCTTTCTTCCACTAGCCGGCCGGAGTGGCCAAGCGGTTCTAGGCGCTAGTCTGGAACCGCGCGACTGCTACGGTCGCAGGTTCGAATCCTGCCTCGGGCATGGATGTGTGTGGCGTCCTTAGGTTCGTTAGGTTTAAGTAGTTGTAAGTTCTAGCGGACTAATGACGACAGCAGTTACGTCCCATAGTGCTCAGAGCCATTTGAACAACTTTTCTTCCAATACCTCAACAAGGTGTACTATGTTCTCAGTTTGTATCACTAGCTTTTGTTTCCTTCAGCCTAGATGACTTTAATATCGAAATATCATGTGGTTCTTCTGTAACCTCCACTTCCATGTAGAACCTGACCTGCTTTTGGAATAGCTGGCTTTCCGATACTCTTTGAGGAAACTGACTTATCACGTCTTTGGCAGTGCAACAGACTTGAAAAAATATATTTTTTTGTTTTAGGTACTTCGATTCTGGATACTCTTTCGCTGATCTTCACTACGCCTCTCGATTGGGAAGAACTTCAATCAGTAAAATTATGTAAAAAGTTTATGGAACGATGTGTACCAATACGCGAGCAGAATGCCTCTTCATTAAGCTGAAATATTTGAATCCAGAGCAAATTACCATCATCCTATAGAAGTCGTAGTAGAGAAGGATATCCGTAGCTATTATTTTGTGTATTCAGCGAATGCATTTAAGCCATTTTGTCTAATTAATGGCGGATGTTACATCGACCTCAGTGTTAACATGAATTTGCCAAAAAAGTGTAAAAATTTGTACGCTTCGTACTTTATACGTGAAACACTTGTGTTAATTTCTAGCAGACTTTACACACACCACAAGAGGAGTTGGAGCATATTGAAAAAAGGGACATTCAGAGAGGAAACTTAAGTTACTTAGAAACATGGACTAGTAGATAATTGGGTAAATGAAATCAACTGAAATGGCAAGATCGATTAGTTTGATATGATGTAACAGATTGAAACACCTGTAAAAAAAATTTATAAAAATAAAACCAGAAAGACATAACTAGCTTTTTCTTTCCATCTTGTGACAATGCTTTCCTCCAAATATGTCAATCTCCTTCCACATATTAAGCTATAAAACTGTGACTTTATTCGTACGCGTTCATACTAGAGATTGTTGGACGATTTTTACTTCGTGAATAAGCTTCTGCGTGTCGAAATCTATCGCGGCGTGACCATGGTGAAAATCATGAGTGAAATGAGCCCATGCCCTTCGTCGACTAAAGGTTACCGTGTGACCGCCCAGTTGCTGAGTTTCAGACCTGGCCAGATAGTGTGGTTGGCAGTGACATTCACTGGCAAGGAACGCCACACGTAGGCAGTTTCCACGACGGGGATGAGGAAAGTTTCCTAATTTTCTTGCTATAAAAAATACTGTATGTGAATAAAGTAAAACATAAACTCCTGGAATTTGTTCATCTTTAGAGGTTATTTTCCTTCCAAAAATTAGGAGGGACTCGTTACAGGTTTGTGTATTTTCTTCACTATGTAAGACTTCTCACTCGATCCTGAGGAAACTGAGTGGTACACGCAATTAACTTGTTTCGAATCAGTTCCATGTCACAGCTTGATTCTACTTTTCAGATATTAGTCATAGATATACTGACAATTTCCAAGTATTGTGTAACAAAATTTGAACGGTTTGCAGTGAAAATGTGGTTTCTGGCTACCTTGGTTCACTTGAGGTGATACATTGCCGTGTATTGAATGTAGCTACCATATCGAAATTTTTCTTAAAGTTGGAACGAAAGCCATATCTCACTACAGTGTGGAGAGAGGTTGTTAAAATATTTTGTTCGAGCGCAGTACCAGAGTGCGCCACGCGAGACTAGCCTGCAGCTCATCCATGAAAAGCTAGAGGAAACGGACATAAATTTTCGAATCAGTGATGATTCATTGTTACGCTTACTGCTGGAAGAAAATGATGCAAAAGACATTCTACACCGACAGTTACAGAACAGAAAAGCTGGAACATACAGAATACTTAGGACAAAGTTTCACAAGTTTCTTCATTACTCCTATCGATGGCCATTTATTAAACAAAATCCGCAGCTCGTGGTCGTGAGGTAGCGTTCTCGCTCCCCGCGCCCGTGTTCGATTCACGGCGGGTCAGGGATTTTCTCTGCCTCGTGATGACAGGGTGTTGTGTGATGTCCTTAGGTTAGTTAGGTTTAAGTAGTTCTAAGTTCTAGGGGACTGATGACCATAGATGTTAAGTCACATAGTGCTCAGAGCCATTTGAACCTTTTTTTTTTTATTAAACAAAGGCAAAGTTCGACGATTCCTTCAGGTTCAATATTGTCCAGTTTAACTGTGTCCTAGATCTTATCGAAGATGATTTTGGGACTAATTCATCAAATATACCTGTATCCAGTAATACTTGATGGAAAATGAACCAGAACAAAATAAGCAAAGTAAAAATACTTTGAAAACTAAAATATTTAAATATTTACTTTGTTGTGAATGCTGTTTTTTCATCCATCTGGGAACTACAGTCAGAACAGTCATTTTCTCTTTAGATAGAATATATATTGTTTTAAAGACAAGAAAGCAAGTTTGTAATAAAATTTGGAATGTTTCGCACAGTTAATGAGAGAACCTGACCTATCTCAACACAAAACAAGCAGTCTGTCGTAGCCACGAACATGCATCACATCCCACAAAGCAATTAACTAGAGCAATGTCGAATTTTCAGTAAGGAGTAGTTTCGTAGGCTACTGGAGTATCACATTTGAGTGAACGAATACCTTTAAAGGAAGGGGAATCAAGTGACATCAGTGGAACTATACCAGAGATCTAATTTTTTGTGTTATCCATACATAATTCTACGTTTATATCTTAACTGTGAACGATGTATTATGTAAGATCTGACTATTTTGGCAGCTTCTTGCAGATGGTACTAAACTATATGAACTGCATCATCTACGAAAACCTGAGGTTACTATTAATATTGTCACCAAAATCGTTACTACGCAAGTGGAACAACGAGGGTCTGAACGCACTTCCCTGGGACACCCAAAGATAATATACACTACGTGATCAAAAGTATCAGGACACCCTCAAAAACATAGGTTTTCCATATTAGGTGCATTGTGCCCCCACCTATTGCCAGGTGCTCCATATCAGCGACCTCAGTAGTCAGACATCGTGAGAGCAGAATGGGGCGCTCCGCGGAATTCACGGACTTCGTTGGGTGTCATTTGTGTCATACCTCTGTACGCGAGATTTCCACACGCGTAAACATCCCTAGGTCCACTGTTTCCGATGTGATAGTGAAGTGGAAACGTGGAGGACACGTACAGCACATTAGTGTACAGGCCGACTTCGTCTGACAGAGAGACCGCCGACAGTTCAAAAGGCTAGTAATGAGTAATAGGCACACATCTCTCCAGACCATCACACAGGAATTCCAAATTGCATCAGGATCGACTGCAAGTACTATAACAGTTAGGCAGGAGGTGAGAAAACTTGGATTTCATGGTGGAGTGGCTGCTGAGCCACACATCACGCCGGTAAATGCCAAACTACGCCTCGCTTGGAGTAAGGAGCGGAAACATTGCACGACGGAGCAGTGGAAAAACGATGTGTGGAGTGACGAATCTCGGTACACAACGTGGTGATCCGATGGCAGGGTGTGGGTATGGCGAATGCCCGGTAAAAGTCATCTGCCAGCGTGTGTAGTGCCAACAGAAAAATTCGGAGGCGGTGGTGTTTATGGTGTGGTCGTGTTTTCCATGGAGGGGGCTTGCCCTCCTTGTTTTGCGTGGCACTATCACAGCACAGACCTAAATTGATGTTTTAAGCACCTTCTCGCTTCCTACTGTTGATGCAATTCGTTGGTGATTGCATCTTTCAACACGATCGAGCACCTGTTCATAAGCACGGCCTGTGGCGGAGTAGTTACACGACTATAACATCCCTGTAATAGACTAGCCTGCACGGAGTCCTCACATGAATCCTATAGAACACCTTTGGGATGTTTTGGAACGCCGACTTCGTGCCAGTGCTCACCGACAGACATCGATACCTCTTCTCAGTGTAGCACTCCGTGAAGAATGGGCTGCCATTCCCCAAGAAATCTTCCAGCACGTGATTGACCGTATGTCTTGCGAGAGTGGAAGCTGTCATCAAGGCTAAGGGTGGGCCAAAACCATACTGAAATCCAGCTTTACCGCTGGAGGGTGGAAAGAACTTGTAAATCACTTTCAGACAGGTTTCCGAATACTTTTGATCACATAGTGTACATCTGTTGACTCTCCAAGATAGCTTGCTGAATCCTCCCTATCACAAACCATCAGTTCAGTCACATTTTGCTTGATACCCCATGCGATCGTACTATTTACTATAAGCGTAGGTATAATACCTAGCAAAATGGTTTTTTCGGAAATCGAGAAATACTGCATCCACTTGTCTTGATCGGCAGTTTCAGTATGTCATGTAACAAAAATGCAAGTTGAATATCACGTGCTTGTTTTCAAAGTTCATGCTTCTTGACTTGGAGTTGGTAATTCTCTTAGATACTTCATTATATTTGAACTCCGAATCTAAAAATCAAGAAGACACGTATGTGAAGAAGTCGGCCAGATACCTAACAACTAGACCTGAAAATTAAATGTTGTCGAGAAAATTATCGATAGAGCGCACTGAAGTATGTTTCGATGGCTGAATTTTCCTGAGCCACAAACGATGCTAATGTTTCCCATTCACTGAAATGCAGGCAAGGACCCGTGTATTGTTCAGTAAACAGTGGTTACAAGGGATCTGAAAGTTTTCTGACTTTGCAGAGAGAACATGTGGGAGCGACAGGTGAGTAATGAAAACGTCGTCACTTCATCAATGTCGTTATGAAAAGACACTTACATTGTCTGTGCCTACATTCGCCGTTTACAAGAGCCTGAAAACTATTACTGCCGTCAGCCAGAAAGCGATCGAGAACATGCTGACCATAATTTAAAGTCTGCAAGTCCACATTACTCTCTGTGCTCACAGAAAGAAAATGTTCCTACTTGCTATTTACTCAGTGGGATCAGGAACTATGATTTTAAGTAAAAGTGTTAATTGATTCATCTATTCAGTAAAAGTTCACACGCACAAAATAAAAGTATCAGTATTCTAAAATAGGCCTACCTACTGGGAAGAACAGTATTGACAATTCAGAGGGGACCTCTACGGGAAATTCCAAAAAAAATGGTCTATCGCCTTAAGTTATACTGATCAAAAGTTAATTGCTTGCCTTACAAGCGGGAAAAAGTCTCGCCACTTGCCATGCGGTTTTGTCAACATTACGGGTGGCACACAAAAGCTACTTCCGTGAAATCTAAGAGATCAAGGGCGGTGTACGATCCTCACTCGTTCACTTCCTACTTTTACTGAAAACGCATTAAAGTCTGCCCAGCTCTGACGCCATCCGAAGCAGCATTTTGACTGACCCGGACAGATTGATACCTCGATGTAAAGTCTCTCTTATCCTGCTTCTGACTGTATTTGTGTATATGGGCGCAGCGAACCGGAGATCTATGAGCCGCCCTAGGCGCTGGTAGCAGGATTCAAATGGCCCCTTTCTCACACATATGTTAATTAATATCTCTGTGGTTTAACAATTTTCTCAATTTTTATACAAATAGTTAAGTTTGATTTAGTTACTGAAAAAAGTTTTAGCTTGACTGCATTTAAACTACACCAGCTACAATTCTATCAGTAGAACATGACTCCTGAACCGCTTCTTTAAGATTACTTGTTATTATTATTGTTGTTGTTATTTACAATAAAGTCTTGAAAGTTGGTACAACAGTATTGTTGCCTAATGTAATGGTGCTGTAATTAGAACTTCTATTAGAAATACAAATTATATTTACTTTCCCATGAATAAAGACATTTTTGTTCCAAATTTGATTTTTACTAAATAGCTTAAAACTAATAGAGGTATCTTATTGGAGTCTTATAGTTCGTGTTTCTATATCAAAGCGAGGCTACATAAGTATTTTCATCTTTATGGGTCTGATATTTAACGTCTTCAATTTTTCGTAAAAACGCCGATTTTGACCAAAAATGTTTCTCTGGTCAGGTCGGGACTTGTAAGTTTGAATTGTGACATACATTTGCATATTCTGACCAGTTACTTAGCGTCACTTTTTTTTCCTTAAGATTGTATATTTTGCGTAGATTTCATCGTTCTGAGAACTTACAGTGTTAACATTAATATACTGAAGTAAACACTGACGAAGTTTGGAAAAATTACTTTAATTTTTGTCTTAGGTTATGGCGCAATTCTTTGTGTGTTAAGCACAGGCACGATATCATGACGTTGCGCTGGTAGTAGAGAACTGGGGTAAGCCCCGACATACTGGCTCGCCTCTGTATCTCACACAATGATGGAGCGCTTATTTCGCCTCGAGCATACTAAGTTCTGAAAGTACACATTTATTAAACACAAGAGTGACCTGTTCATTGTGATTTTAGTCGATGATAAGGCCAGCAACGATTATCTGAATTATTCTTCAGTTTTGTCTGTATGCCCATTTCTGTAATACAATTTGAAACTAAGACTAAAGTTTTTATGTAAACGGTTCGAACATCCTTGTACAGAACTGTTTACCAAAGTTTGTGAATAAAACCATCTAGGCAGCTTACTAAAGTTTATTCATTTATTATGGAGTTTGGGCTACCACCACCACCATCATCAGACGAATGCAGTTAAGATTAGAGGGACACAGGGTGACAGGCGTTCATTGTACAAGGTACACTAGGTGAAAAAATTAGGATTTTAAAGAGGGGCTAATAACATTTTCAAAAGCACGCTTACCAAAATCACTAGGAGGAAATAAGTTTGCGTCAGTATCAAAACCTTTGCCTCATGGGGACATCTAAAAAGTTAGATCAAAAAGTTTTGTACAGAGATGTAAGGTCTGGCTGACAGGTGGTTCTAGGGTGGGAGACATTACCTTCAAATTTTATTTTCTCACTTATAGTTTATCTCCTCATAATTATAGAAACACAGATAGCTTTTAAAATATAAATATTTAAAGTCAAATTATAAAACAAGCTTTAAATAAGTATAGTCTATATCTATCGAATTAACTTTCCAGATGGAGCCAATTAGCCTACGTGAAGTTCACTGAACAAAAAAGAAGTTTATTGGATCTGCTGCACAATAATACCCATATAACGGTTGCACGACCTTACTAGGAGGAGGAGACTGTTTAACGTCCCGTCGACAACGTGGTCATTAGAGACGGAGCACAAGCTTGGATTAGGGAACGAAATCGGCGGTGCCCTTTCAAAGGAACCATCCCAGCATTTGTCTGAAGTGATCTAGAGAAATCACGGAAATCCTAAATCAGCATGGCCGGACGCGGAATTGAACCGTCGTCCTCCCGAATGCGAGTCCAAAGTGCTAACCAATGCGCCACCTCGCTCTTTCGACCTTACTAGTAAATACATTTAGCATTAACATTGTTGCGATTATAAAAATAGTGTCTACTGTTATAATTACAGTTAGTATATTAGAGAGATAGGTTGATACACAATTTCTTCAATGCTGAGAACAATTCCCTGTTGATAATGTTAGGTAGACTAGGAAGGTGAATGAAATTAACTGACTTGCAAACTCTGTGTAGAACGTTCTCCATTACCTTATGCATTTTTAGACATACACTATACACTGAGACGGAAAAAATCGTGAAATGCCTCCAAATATCGTGTCAGACCTCCTTTTTCTCGGCGTAGTGCACAAACTCGACGTGGTTTGGACTCAAAAAGTCATAGGAAGTCCCCTGCAGGAACACTGAACCATGCTGCATCTACAGCAGTCCATTATTGCGGAAGTGTTGCCGGTACAGGATTCTGTGCTCGAACTAACTTTCGATGATGTCCCATAAATGTTCGATTGGATTCATGTCCATCGATGTGGGTGACCAAACCATTCGCTCTAACTGTCCAGAATATTCATCAAATCAGTTGCAAACAGTTGTGGCCCAGTGACATGGCACATTGTCATCCATGAAAATTTCATCGTTGTTCGGAAACATGATGTCCATGAATGGCTGCAAATGGTCTCTAAGTAGCCGAACATAATTAAGTTTCAGTCAATGATCGGTTTCATTCCATGTAAACAGCCCACACCATTATGGAGGCACCAATAGCTCTCACAGTGACTTGTTGGCAAACTGGATCCTTACGATCAGCTATTACCAACTAGTCAGGACTCATCTGACGAGGCCTCGCTTTTCCAGTCGGCTAGGGTCCTATTGATCCGCTCACTAGCCAAGGAGAGGCGCTGCAGGCAATGTCGTGCTGTTAGCAAAGTCACTCGCGCCCATAAACGCCAAATTTCGCAGCACTGTCCTAACGGATACATTTGTAGTCATTGGTTTCTGCGATTATTTCACACGGTTTTGCTTGTACTTTAGCACTGACAACTCCACGCAAACGCCGCAGCTCTCAGCCGTTAAGTGAAGGCCATCGGTCACTACATTTTCTGCTTTTAGTGATAGTGCCTGAAATTTGGTATTCTCGGCAAACTCTTGACACTGTGGATCTCGGAGTATTGGATTCCCCAGCGATTTCTGAAATGGAATGTCCCATGCGTCTAGCTCCAACTACCATTCCACGTTAAAAGTCTGTTAATTCCCGTCGTGTGGCCATAATTACGTCGGAACATTTTCACGTGTACAAGTGACAGCACCGCCAATGCACTGGCCTTTTAGACTTTGTATTCGCGATAGTACCACCATCTGTATGTGTAGCATACTGTTATCCCATGACTTTTGTCAGCCCACTGTAAAAGCATTGACTGGCTTGGGGATGATTCCGTATGTTGATGTGTTTGTTGTTGGATCGTCTGGTCTGCCTCATTCCACTAATCTCACCAATGTTATTCCTTGGTCGACCTGGGCCCTTTTGGCTGATGGATAGTACATTCCTCAGAGTACTTTTATTCTTAATGTAGCCCTATCCTTCGATATCTTAATTCTTAATGAAGCCTAATCCTTGGCATAACTTGATTGTCTATCCTATTCGCTGTCGAAATGGACATAGTCTTAGGGGAAACCTGGGGCTGTTAGATGTCATCTGTTCACCCCAAATACCGAGCGAGGTGGCGCAGTGGTTAGCACACTGGACTCGCATTCGGGAGGACGACGGTTCAATCCCGTCTCCGGCCATCTTGATTTAGGTTTTCCGTGATTTTCAGGCAAATGCCGGGATGGTTCCTTTGAAAGGACACGGCCGATTTCCTTCCCAATCCTTCCCTAACCCGAGCTTGCGCTCCATCTCTAATGACCTCGTTGTCGACGGGACGTTAAACACTAACCACCACCACCCCAAATGGCCAACAGCTCTTTTGTGGTTACATACGTGGCACAAGTGAAGCCCCGAGCAATTGCAGCCTTTCTTCTCTCCCAGGCTACATTCGTTTCCCCATATCCTTTCCTTCCGATCGTAGCTCCTCCCTCTCCTACTCCCCTCTTTCTCCCTTGGTGTTTCCCTTTATGACCATTCAGCTATTCCTCAGTTCCGCTATTCCCTTTCACTCTTCTCTCATGTTTCCACTCTCCCTTTTTTCTGGCCCTGCTTGGGGCTCGACCCTCTTTTTAAATTGTTTTCACAGAGTGAGCCATTAGGCGGAGGGACTTTTTGGCTGATGGACAACATATTCCTGTGGTAGCATAGCTTGATTCTTTGTGTAACCGGATACTTCACATACCTTGATTCTCTGTTATCACACTAAGATGACCTTCCTAGATTGCACTTAGCTGTAGGGGCTCTTTAATGCCCAATGCTCCCCCCCTCCCCCCCAGACAGCCCACAGCTATTTTGTGGGTATGTGTGGGACGCACACTAGGCCCTGAGCTACAGCAGCCTTTCTTCTCTTCTGGGATACATTCCCTTCCCCATATCCACTACTCTCCATCCTAGTTCCTCCCCCTCTTTCTCCCTTGCTGTTTCCCTTGATGAGGATCCAGCTATTCCCTCAGGTCAGCTATTCCTTTTTGCTCTTGTTTTGTTCAAAAAATGGTTCAAATGGCTCTGAGCACTATGGTACTCAACTGCTGTGGTTATCAGTCCCCTAGAACTTAGAACTACTTAAACCTAACTAACCTAAGGACATCACACACATCCATGCCCGAGGCAGGATTCGAGCCTGCGACCGTAGAAGACGCACTGTTCCGGACTGCGCGCCTAGAACCGCGAGACCACCGCGGCCGGCTCTTGTTTTGTTTTTCCACTCTTCCTTGTCTTGGCTTTTTCTAACCCCATTTAGGATTTGACCCTCTTTCTAAATTGTTTGCTTAGAGTGAGCCATTTGGGGAAGAAATCCCTCCCCACCATTTCTGGCATCGTTTCCTCTCCCTCCATCCTTCCCCCTTTCTTCCCTGCTGTAGCCCCCCCCCCCCCCCCCCCTATCACTAGGTCACTAGCATTGTAATACGTCGTGGTCTCCTGACCTTCACTGCTTACATATTCCGCCCTCACAATCATATTCCGCACATCAAGACACTTCATTCGAACCTGAACTCGATAAGATAAAGTCAATGTTGTAGGAATTCATGTAAACGATTTGGAAGTAACAAGTGTGCACCGGGGTTGAAATATTCGATGCTGGCTTACACACATACATTTCAGACACGACGGTCACAGGAGCTTTTAGTTCGAGAGAGGCAGACCACACACCAGGAGGCCGTTCCCTTCAGAGGACGAGTCAATCTCAGCCGCCCCTGGAGCAAACAGTGTGTGCCCAAATGAAAGGGGGAACGACCCTGTGTTCGGCTTAAAAGCAAATTCCACTGCATTGCATGGGAGCGTGCAACCTACGCATTCTTTACACATAGCACGCAGTTTCAGAGATTTTCACAGGGAGACAGAAAACGCTAAACGCCGATACTTCAGATTTCCAGATTGGTCGCCTTAAACGAAACGTCATTCTCTCATTTTAGAAGAGCAATGCTGATTGGCAGACGATATTTCTGACGCCTTGAACTGAAGGAGTAATAGAAGAGACCGAAAGATATACCCCTTCATGTCTGGCGTGGAGAGGCGCTGTTTCGCTGTTGCTCTTCGAGCGAGGAACAAGTCTCTCCTCAGTACTTCACTGAGAGAGCACCTCTGTCGAGAGGGAATCGAAGTGCGACTCTATATTGAGTCCTTGCATTAAGCGTTGTTCACTGTTTTGGCCAACACACTTATTGTGCGGTGTGAACGGACAGAGTTATAGTTAAACAACTTTGAGCTAATTTTTGAGTGGCATCATGGTGGACTGGTTATCTGACCGGTTTACCACGTCAATAGTTAGACTAGGGGCGAATAGGAATCCTTGACTTCATCAAGGCGTAGGGAGAGTTCGATTGGCGAAGGTCAATCCAGATAGTTGTTATTGTTGTTGTTGTCGTCTTCAGTCCTGAGACTGGTTTGATGCAGCTCTCCATGCTACTCTATCCTGTGCAAGCTGCTTCATCTCCCAGTACCTACTGCAACCTACATCCTTCTGAATCTGCTTAGTGTACTCATCTCTCGGTCTCCCTCTACGATTTTTACCCTCCACGCTGCCCTCCAATGCTAAATTTGTGATCCCTTGATGCCTCAAAACATGTCCTACCAACCGATCCCTTCTTCTAGTCAAGTTGTGCCACAAACTTCTCTTCTCCCCAATCCTATTCAATACCTCCTCATTAGTTACGTGATCTATCCACCTTATCTTCAGTATTCTTCTGTAGCACCACATTTCGAAAGCTTCTATTCTCTTCTTGTCCAAACTAGTTATCGTCCATGTTTCACTTCCATACATGGCTACACTCCAAACAAATACTTTCAGAAACGACTTCCTGATACATAAATCTATATTCGATGTTAACAAATTTCTCTTCTTCAGAAACGCTTTCCTTGCCATTGCCAGTCTACATTTTATATCCTCTCTACTTCGACCATCATCAGTTATTTTACTTCCTAAATAGCAAAACTCCTTTACTACTTTAAGTGTCTCATTTCCTAATCTAATTCCCTCAGCATCACCCGATTTAATTTGACTACATTCCATTATCCTCGTTTTGCTTTTGTTAATGTTCATCTTATATCCTCCTTTCAAGACACTGTCCATTCCGTTCAACTGCTCTTCCAAGTCCTTTGCCGTCTCTGACAGAATTACAATGTCATCGGCGAACCTCAAAGTTTTTACTTCGTCTCCATGAATTTTAATACCTACTCCAAATTTTTCTTTTGTTTCCTTTACTGCTTGCTCAATATACAGATTGAATAACATTGGGGAGAGGCTACAACCCTGTCTCACTCCTTTCCCAACCACTGCTTCCCTTTCATGCCCCTCGACTCTTATGACTGCCATCTGGTTTCTGTACAAATTATAAATAGCCTTTCGCTCCCTGTATTTTACCCCTGCCACCTTTAGAATTTCAAAAAGAGTATTCCAGTCAACATTGTCAAAAGCTTTCTCTAAGTCTACAAATGATAGAAACGTAGGTTTGCCTTTTCTTAATCTTTCTTCTAAGATAAGTCGTAAGGTCAGTATTGCCTCACGTGTTCCAACATTTCGACGGAATCCAAACTGATCCTCCCCAAGGTCTGCATCTACCAGTTTTTCCATTCGTCTGTAAAGAATTCGCGTTAGTATTTTGCAGCCGTGGCTTATTAAACTGATAGTTCGGTAATTTTCACATCTGTCAGCACCTGCTTTCTTTGGGATTGGAATTATTATATTCTTCTTGAAGTCTGAGGGTATTTCGCCTGTCTCATACATCTTGCTCACCAGCTGGTAGAGTTTTCTCAGGACTGGTTGTCCCAAGGCCGTCAGTAGTTCTAATGGAATGTTGTCTACTCCGGGGGCCTTGTTTCGACTCAGGTCTTTCAGTGCTCTGTCAAACTCTTCACGCAGTATCGTATCTCCCATTTCGTCTTCATCTACATCCTCTTCCATTTCCATAATATTGTCCTCAAGTACATTGCCCTTGTATAAACCTTCTATATACTCCTTCCACCTTTCTGCCTTCCCTTCTTTGCTTAGAACTGGGCTGCCATCTGAGCTCTTGATATTCATACACTTGGTTCTCTTCTCTCCAAAGGTCTCTTTAATTTTCCTGTAGGCAGTATCTATCTTACCCCTAGTGAGATAAGCTTCTACATCCTTACATTTGTCCTCTAGCCATCCTTGTTTAGCCATTTTGCACTTCCTGTCGATCTCATTTTTGAGACGTTTGTATTCCTTTTTGCCTGCTTCATTTACTGCATTTTTATATTTTCTCCTTTCATCAATTAAATTCAATATTTCTTCTGTTACCCAAGGATTTCTAGCAGCCCTCGTCTTTGTACCTACTTTATCCTCTGCTGCCTTCACTACTACATCCCTCAGAGCTACCCATTCTTCTTCTACTGTATTTCTTTCCCTTATTCCTGTCAATTGTTCCCATATGCTCTCCCTGAAACTCTGTACAACCTCTGGTTCTTTCAGTTTATCCAGGTCCCATCTCCTTAATTTCCCACATTTATGCAGTTTCTTCAGTTTTAATCTACAGGTCATAAACAATAGATTGTGGTCAGAGTCCACATCTGCCCCTGGAAATGTCTTACAACTTAAAACCTGGTTCCTAAATCTCTGTCTTACCATTATATAATCTATCTGATACCTTTTAGTATCTCCAGGGTTCTTCCACGTATACAACCTTCTTTCATGATTCTTAAACCAAGTGTTAGCTATGATTAAGTTGTGCTCTGTGCAAAATTCTACTAGGCGGCTTCCTCTTTCATTTCTTAGCCCCAATCCATATTCACCTACTATGTTTCCTTCTCTTCCTTTTCCTACACTCGAATTCCAGTCACCCATTACTATTAAATTTTCGTCTCCCTTCACTATCTGAATAATTTCTTTTATTTCATCGTACATTTCTTCAATTTCTTCATCATCTGCAGAGCTAGTTGGCATAACGAGAGTTATCTTATTTGTCAGCAGCGAGCAGCACAGACAGCAATCATCGCAGCTTATGGTATTGTGCGCTACAGCTATTGCGAGCCCCGTATTTCCTCCACAACAGTACTCTTCACTGCATTTCACACGCGACAGCCTCCACCGTATCTAGCAACATTCTGAAGGATAATTATTCAAGCTGAGTCGGCGCACCTCTTAGCCATTCTGCCAAGTCAATAACAATCTTAAACTATGTATAGAAATTTCATTAGCGAATCCTATCCTTGAGAGGTAACTTCACATTCTGAAAAGAACCAGGATATAACTTGTTCAATTCATAACTAAAAGTGCCATTCCGATTTCTCAGAATTTTTGCAAAATAAATAATAATTTTCGTTAGTTTCATGTTTTTCTTACACTAACTAGCACTACTCCAGTACCCAAGTATCCCACTAGTTACATAAGAAATTTTGTGAATTTTTGTGTCTTTTCCTTGCAGTGAACGACTCCAGAAGATATTTATTGCTGAAAGTTATTCAGGCATTTCTCTTTAGAACGTTAGAAGCGTCTGTCTGACATCTGTAGTATTGTGGGGGTGGAAATTGCATCTTTAAGGAGCCACAGGGTAAAGGGTACATCTCAGATTAATCCGTTGCGCAGAATAACAGAATGGCAGATCAACCCCACGCTCACAGCATGTGCAGCCAGTTTGTGTGTACCCATCTGGTTGACCCCCTGAAAAAACGTCACACTTTTGGTACCCTAGCTTCACTGCCTTTTGTATGTATAGGAGTGGTTGCTCGTCTTTTTGGGGCACCAGAAATCCCAGCAATGGCAGCGGTGCCATGCGGCCTTTGCTGCTGCTGTATAGCGCCCATGAGGTGAGTCCTTGATCAGAGAGGGTGGTATCTGATTGGATGCTGTGCACATGATGCGTGCTAAGACCTATACGTATGACTTCTCTTCTGCAGCTGTCTCTTCAGACAAACTATTTTCTCTCTGCTCCTGCTTTTGCATCCTTGGCTTTCTCCTTCCTAGCACCCCCTAGGAGGGGGGCTGGCTTGCCAGCTTGGGTAAAAAAAAAAATCCTTTCCCCATCACTTGGTTTGTTCCCACACACATGGAAAGACTTTCGCTGTTATCAAACTGCTCTTTTTTGCCAGAACATATCAAAGATAGTTTTTGTGAAGTTGGCTCAGTAAGATGCGATCTACTTCCCATCTGAGTAAAGCCTCTTCTGCCAATCATTTGCCTTCTCTTCATGCTTGCAAGCGCTTAGGAGACTTGCTGTTGAGCATCATTCCTCACCAGTCCTTAATATGATCCAGGGCATTATCTTCCACACGGACCTCCTCCTTCAGTCTGATGAGGAAATCAGGACTAATCTGACATGTCCTGTCATTCATTTCATTTGGTGAGTCCAGAGAAATCCTAAGGACATTCACATTGACATGGGCGTTTTCATCCTCGCTTTTGAGGGGGGGAAACGCTTCTGAAAAAAGTAAAATTTATGGTTTAGCACTGCAACGTGAAGTCCTATATCCCACCTCCCATACGCTGCTTCCAGTGTGCCCGTTTTGGTCATACATCTTCACAATGTGAGGCGAATCCTATTTACGACGACTGCAGCCATTCTATCCATGTTGGGAGTCCCTGCACCCCCCGCCCTCCCCCTTGTCCAAGTGTGTGAACTGTTCTGGTTCACATTCTTCTAGCTTGCTGGCCTGCATGATCTATAAAAAAGAAAGGAAGATTCAGGAATTCAAAACTCTAGACTGTCTATCCTACTCAGAGACCTGACAGAAATTCAACCATCTCCACCTAGTACCTTTAGCATCTACCTTTGCTATTGTTGCATCTTTTCCTCCTCCTTCTTCCTCATTACCTCCCTCTTGTCCCCTTTTCCTGTCGTCCTATTCGCTCCCCTCATGGAACCGCTCCTCCTCCTTGGCTAGAAAATAAACTCTCTTATCTGGCACCCACCAGGCATGCAGCTCCCTGTAGGACCCCCTCCCCAGCGTCTTCAGGACCAAAAGCCTATTATTTAGAGTCAGACACAGGACCCACGCTGTGTGGGCCTCAAGGCTGTTCATTCTGTTTTGGATACTGATATTGCTGTGACTTACTGTCATTCTGACCACTCCTCCTCTTACCTTCAAGAGGTAGGATGAGGATGAGGCCCCTCTGACATCTCCCAGGGTCGAATCTTACATTCGTGGGTGTCACTCTGTTCTTATCAGTGATGGCAAAATGACCAATTCTGGTCCTTTTGATGTCCATCAAACCTTTTACACTGCTCTCCTCCAAGCGAACTGTAATGGTTATTATTAGAATTACAGTCTCTTGGTTTTCTGTGCTCAGTAGATTGTGCTGTCTTGCAGAAATCTCATTTTGTTACTACTCATTCACCAATTCATTGTTTTCTACTCATCTGCCAGAACTGGGTCAGCTCTTTGCAAGCCTCTGCTGGTGTCTATGTGGGTCTGCATGGACATTGTTAGTTCCTAGGTTGCTCTTCAAACTACAAGCTGAGACCATTTGGATCCATTTAGACTCTGCGCTAATGATATGTATTCGTTATATCTCCACAGGTTGGGCTCCTATGGTACCTGCTCTTCTTGCTCTCTTCTGACAGCTATCTCCCATCTCCCTCTTCCTTCTCCTTGGAAATTTCAGTGCCCATAAACCTCTGTGGCACACGGCACTTCCCCACCACTGATCTTTCCATCTATAGCCCTGGATTTCTCCCTCCGCAACATTTCAGCAGGTAGATCCCCCGCGAAAATGGATCAAGGTCCTTTTGCTCTGCTCTCTGTAAAATGGTGTTACTAGCACTATCATCCTCCGTCAACTCGTAGATATCAACATTGGGTTTGCTGTTATGTTCCGCCAAACCTTACTTCCGATTCCTATTGTTTTAAGTTGTTCTTTCTCCCTGTAAACTATCTATTTCCATATGCAAAGCATCATTATCAGTTTGGACTTCAGGTACCTCATCCGCCCTCGCGCCGGCAAATATTTTCTCTACTACTACTACTACTACTATTACTACCACCACTACTACTTCCAGCATCACCTACGGAAGCGTACAAGATATCTAACGGAAAAGAAAGGAAAGTAAACACACATGATAGGCCCAAAAACTTAGTCAGCACTTACTTGAATTCTTTTGCTGACTGCCACTGCTGCTCCATTTCTGCCCTCCTGTGGTACACCATTTCAACCTCCAAAAGTTATAACACCAAATACAATGTGTGTTGAGAGGAAGATGTGGGTGAGTGGCTTCCAGCCGGAAATGAATGAAGGTGCAGACGATGTAGACAGCCAACTTATTGCTAGAGTGGAGAGCAGCTACGAAGGCGGTTGCGTTGCGCGTTCTGCGCAGAGGGAGAGGGAAGATACGTTGCGACACTGCCAATTTCCTTCCGTCAGTTCACGCACTGAGACAGCTGACGGCGCGCTAGCATAACCATCGTTCCACAGTGAACTCTAAGAACTGCATTCTTACTAACGAGGCTCCTTACGCGCGCACACACAACCTTCTACATAGAATTAATTAATGCTGAACTCAATCACAACATTCCAAATCGTATAAAATATCGAGATAAATAATTTCTCTAAATTAAGTTCTACATGTTTGAAGACTCTGACACAGTCCTTGCAGCTACAATATCGCTTCATTCCATTAATAACTTCCTACCATCGCTCGTTTTCTGATACCTGAACTCCATGTCTTTTCAGTATCTTCAACATGGTGCATTTTCTTCCGTTAAAATTCTCAGCTTCTTTCATGCGCGGAACTAGTTTCTCTACTGTTGGATACTCGTCTTCAGTATACATGCTGAACACTATGCGCCGCAAAAGGTTTCTCGCAAAATCGTCTACCTCACACACTTCTTTTTTGCGGCTGTGTTGTTTCCTGATTTGAAAACAGCTGAGCCGCAGGCTTACATAGACGTCTTAGCTTCGCTGGTTATACTCTGAACGGTCCTTAAACCAACACCACAGGTTTCAGCTGCCTGCTTCTGGCATTTGGCAAAGGCGCGACCCGAGAAGAGCGGCGAATAACGTTTGCTACCTCTTGCACTGTGGCAAGCAACTACTGTTTTGGACAGAACGGCGCGCCAGGGATAGGCAGGTTCGCTCAGCGGTAGTGCTCGGGCTGTAGAACACACTCTGCAGCCTGGAGAGCGGAGGTGCCGAGCTGACTGGATCTCGCTGCTGCGTCGTACACTCCGCACCAACTACCTGGATGCTGCGCGACCGTTACAATGTAACTGTCAGGTGGGCACATGTACAAATAGCTTCTTTTCAGCGCTAATATATTTGGCTGCTACATCTACATCTATTACCTTCAGTTTGCCAAGTGTGTGGGTTGTGTCTTTTTTTCGTGCTTGTATCACTAGCGCACAGTGATTTCAGATTGAAATTACGGCTACTGTTAGTACTTCATAATCCAAAGGCATAAATAGTCTGTCTTGGAAAATTGTAAATAACGTTTTAATGGTTATGGAAGCTTGCGTCCACGAGGGAAGGAACATTCGGGTGCAACAATTTCGACTGAGAGCCCAAAGTGGCCATAGGGGTTTTGGGTAGCACTATCCAGAAAATTAGGACAGAAGACAGGCTATAGGAATCTGGAAGGGGAAGGAAAATTGTAACTAAAGATAAAAAAGTAAGCAAAAAAACAATTATAGACATTGAAAGTTCTGATGAGGCCGTTGTCAGGAGAACTGGATACAAGTTTTATCTTACAGAAAAACGAGCGCCTGCAACGGAAGGAATTAAACAGAATTTGAAAGAAGTTGTAGGCTTTCAATGAGTAACACTAGCGTAAGACCGTTGTTAAGGAAATTAGATTTCATCACAAGTGAGTACGAAATCATGGAATTCTAAAAAAATTCACGGTCGCCCCAAACCGCTATGAAACGGACAACGCCTAATAACAACTCATGCAGGCGATAAAAATGGCTTTATTCCTAATGCGCTTGTCATATAGAAGTCAAATCAAGCAACGAGAGATTTCCACAACCACATGAACAATCTAAAGTATGAAAAGTGGTTGACAGAAAAGGTGATTCCCAAATGAAAACCTAGCTGTGTACTAATTCTCTACAATGCTCGATAGCACAAGGTTAAAGTAAACAAAGTTCCAGCGTCTATTTCTGCCACAGACAGAAAACGGTTGACAAAGGAACATGTCTCTTTCTCGGATGACATGCTGAAACTTGTTCTACGTGAGCCTGTTCGAAGAACCGAGCCAAGGACCGTCGACTATTCCGTCGATAAGATGCTATGAATTTAGTTGTGTAGCTTTACCCATTCCTCTTTGCCATCTGGATTGGTTCAAATGGTTCAAATGGCTCTGAGCACTGTGGGACTTAACTTCTGAGGTCATCAGTCGCCTAGACCTTAGAACTACTTAAACCTAACTAGCCTAAGGACATCACACACATCCATGCCCGAGGCAGGAGTCGAACCTGCGACCGTAGCGGTCGCGCGGCTCCATACTGTAGCGCCTAGAACCGTTCAGCCACCCCGGCCGACTGCCATCTGGAATTAAATACAATAGAGTATAGTTTTCATCTGTTGTGAAAGAGTAGGTAGCCTGTAGGAACGTTCCCTGCAACTTTTCATCTGTGAAACATGTATGTGAAGAGAAATTTAATTCAATGACTAAAAAAAAATTTAGCGACAGTACGTGGAAGGAGAAATCTCTTTAGACGATAAAACAGACGAAATAATAAGAAGTTTACGTGGTATAGATGTTGACAGCGAGAGCGATTTCTTTGATTCTCTTTCTGAAGATGGAGAACTGGAAGGATTTACCGGGCTGCCTGATAGTGACTGAAAGGGAATATGCGCAGCCAGTGCTTTCTCTTCAGTGCGCATGGACTAGTACTGAGCTTCGCAGCAGTTCTCTCCGTGACGTCATCCACGCTTTCAGATATGGGTCGCTGAGGGTCCGGACTGACCCCTCCCAACAGAGAGAAAGGTAACGATGCACGATACCTCGCACTAACATAACCTCACCTTTCATGCGCTGTCGCAGCTAGCAAGCCGCTACTGCCCTTCTTTGATTCTCTTTCTGAAGATGGAGAACTGGAAGGATTTACCGGGCTGCCTGATAGTGACTGAAAGGGAATATGCGCAGCCAGTGCTTTCTCTTCAGTGCGCATGGACTAGTACTGAGCTTCGCAGCAGTTCTCTCCGTGACGTCATCCACGCTTTCAGATATGGGTCGCTGAGGGTCCGGACTGACCCCTCCCAACAGAGAGAAAGGTAACGATGCACGATACCTCGCACTAACATAACCTCACCTTTCATGCGCTGTCGCAGCTAGCAAGCCGCTACTGCCCTTCCTGTCCGTCCTACTGTCGCAGAGCTTTTATCCCCTTGGCGCTTGCCTCGGCACTTTGTTCCCTCTGCCCTTACAAACTGCTAGCCTTCGATCGCTTTCGTCCACTTTCTGTCTCCTGATGAACCATGTCAATGGGTAATTCTACCCAGACGCATGGACAACTTCCCAGCCCACATCATGTGACTCCCGATTCAAAAACTAACACGTGCGGAGGTGGCAGTAGAACTTTTGGTTTGGTCACCACGTAAGTGTGGGCGTGGAGAGGCCCCATCCTGTATAGAAAAAGAGTGTACCATGTGGAGCGGTGGAGGCATAATTCCCGAGGAGCCCAGACATGCAGTCAGCGGTTGGAGACGGTGGTGGCGGCTACGTCATAAGTATGGCGCTGACTGGCACGCATTGGATGTGGAGAGGTGTTTAAATACCGCTATCTGGCTCAGACATTTGCGAAGGAAGCCGTGTTTCCGAATCACTTCGATATGTTTCGAACGGAGCCAGTATTCTAGGTGCGGATGTCGTCACTCTGAAGGAGGTCGCCGCGGAAATGGTTCAACAGTGCAAAGATTTGCTACGTCGATAGATCTTTGTCCGTGGCAGCTCGCGGCGACGAAGGTCTGGTCGTCATTACGGTCTGGCAGAGTTGTGCGCTGTTACATTTTGGCAGCCGTTTGTACGACATTCAGAAGCACTCTTTTTTTCTGCTGCGTTGTTTCGATGTGCTGGCGACCCTTGATGACGTCCTCTGTTGTGGTGACATACTTCAAGACACAGGATTTGAGAAGATTTGTTGCCCACTTATTGGTAAACTGATACACCCCTTCTTTAGAAGTCACCATATTGTCGCAATGACTGCAAATTCTGTGTGAAGAGAAACGTGTCACTGTGTAGTGTCGTTTGAAAAATTTGTTGTCACCAAAACTATCTTAATCGTTATGTACGTCAGTGACATGGTTATCGTAAACGACTTTGTACTCAGACACATGAATCGACGTCGCTGTTAAAGTTGTACAACTACTGATACTGTTGTCTCTAGATGTGGCATCAGTCCTGCTAATTTTAACATATGTGTCTACGTCACTCGCTCAAAGCTATTTCCATACTAGTTGAAGAATAATGTCGCGTCAAAAGATGCTTGTACCACTTTCTGTTTGTTGGTGCGATTCCTTAGGTAGAAAAGCGAAGCAATCTTTTTTTTTTTGGTCATCGGTCTACTGACTGGTTTGATGCGGCCCGCCACGAATTCCTTTCCTGTGCTAACCTCTTCATCTCAGAGTAGAACTTGCAACCTACGTCTTCAATTATTTGATGGATGTATTCCAATCTGTGTCTTCCTCTAAAGTTTTTACCCTCTACAGCTCCCTCTAGTACCATGGAAGTCATTCCTTCATGTCTTAGCAGATGTCCTATCATCCTGTCCCTTCTCCTTACCAGTGTTTTCCACATATTCCTTTCCTCTCCGATTCTGCGTAGAACCTCCTCATTCCTTACCTTATCAGTCCACCTAATTTTCAACATTCGTCTATAGCACCACATCTCAAATGCTTCGATACTCTTCTGTTCTGGTTTTCCCACAGTCCATGTTTCACTACCATACAATGCTGTACTCCAGACGTACATCCTCAGAAATTTCTTCCTCAAATTAAGGCCGGTATTTGATATTAGTAGACTTCTCTTGGCCAGAAATGCCTTTTTTGCCATAGCGAGTCTGCTTTTGATGTCCTCCTTGCTCCGTCCGTCATTGGTTATTTTACTGCCTAGGTAGAAGAATTCCTTAACTTCTTTGACTTCGTGACCATCAATCCTGATGTTAAGTTTCTCGCTGTTCTCATTTCTACTACTTCTCATTACCTTCGTCTTTCTCCGATTTACTCTCAAACCATACTGTGTACTCATTAGACTGTTCATTCCGTTCAGCAGATCATTTAATTCTTCTTCCCTTTCACTCAGGATATCAATGTCATCAGCGAATCGTATCATTGATATCCTTTCACCTTGTATTTTAATTCCACTCCTGAATCTTTCTTTTATTTTCATCACTGCTTCCTCGATGTACAGATTGAAGAGTAGGGGCGAAAGGCTACAGCCTTGTCTTACATCCTTCTTGATACGAGCACTCCGTTCTCGATCGTCCACTCTTATTATTCCCTCTTGGTTGTTGTACATATTGTATATGATCCGTCTCTCCCTATAGCTTGCACCTACTTTTTTCAGTATCTCGAGCAGCTTGCACCATTTTATATTGTCGAACGCTTTTTCCAGGTCGACAAATCCTATGAACGTGTCTTGATTTTTCTTTGGCCTTGCTTCCATTATTAGCCGTAACGTCAGAATTGCCTCTCTCGTGCCTTTACTTTTCCTAAAGCCAAACTGATCGTCACCTAGCGCATTATCAGTTTTCTTTTCCATTCTTCTGTATATTATTCTTGTAAGCAGCTTCGATGCATGAGCTGTTAAGCTGATTGTGCGATAACTCTCGCACTTGTCAGCTCTTGCCGTCTTCGGAATTGTGTGGATGATGCTTTTCCGAAAGTCAGATGGTATGTCGCCAGACTCATATATTCTACATACCAACGTGAATAGTCGTTTTGTTGCCACTTCCCCTAATGATTTTAGAAATTCTGATGGATTGTTATGTATCCCTTCTGCCTTATTTGACCGTTAGTCCTCCAAAGCTCTTTTAAATTCCGATTCTAATACTGGATCCCCTATCTCTTCTAAATCGACTCCTGTTTCTTCTTCTATCACATCAGACAAATCTTCACCCTCATAGAGACTTTCAATGTATTCTTTCCACCTATCTGCTCTCTCCTCTGCATTTAACAGCGGAATTCCCGTTGCACTCTTAATGTTACCACCGTTGCTTTTAATGTTACCAAAGGTTGTTTTGACTTTCCTGTATGCTGAGTCTGTCCTTCCGACAATCATATCTTTTTCGATGTCTTCACATTTTTCCTGCAGCCATTTCGTCTTAGCTTCCCTGCACTTCCTATTTATTTCATTCCTCAGCGACTTGTATTTCTGTATTCCTGATTTTCCCGGAACATGTTTGTACTTCCTCCTTTTATCAATCAACTGAAGTATTTCTTCTGTTACCCATGGTTTCTTCGCAGCTACTTTCTTTGTACCTTCTGTGATAGCCCTTTTTAGAGATGTCCATTCCTTTTCAACTGTACTGCCTACTGCACTATTCCTTATTGCTGTATCTGTAGAGTTAGAGAACTTCAAACGTATCTCGTCATTCCTTAGAACTTCCGTATCCCACTTCTTTGCGTATTGATCCTTCCTGACTAATGTCTTGAACTTCAGCCTACTCTTCATCACTACTACATTGTGATCTGTGTCTATATCTGCTCCTGGGTACGCCTTACAATCCAGTACCTGATTTCGGAATCTCTGTCTGATCATGATGTAATCTAATTGAAATCTTCCCGTATCTCCCGGCCTTTTCCAAGTATACCTCCTCCTCTTGTGATTCTTGGACAGAGTATTCGCTATTACTAGCTGAAACTTGTTACAGAACTCAATTAGTATTTCTCCTCTTTCATTCCTTGTCCGAAGCCCATATTCTCCTTTAACCTTTTCTTCTACTCCTTCCCCTACAACCTCCCGGAGATCCGAATGGGGGACTATTCCGGAATCTTTTGCCAATGGAGAGATCATCATGACACTTCTTCAACTACAGGCCACATGTCCTGTGGATACACGTTACGTGTCTTTAATGCAGTGATTTCCATTGCCTTCTGCATCCTCATGTCCTTGATCATTGCTGATTCTTCCGCATTTAGGGGCAATTTCCCACCCCTAGGACAAGAGAGTGCCCTGAACCTCTATCCGCTCCTCCGCCCTCTTTGACAAGGCCGTTGGCAGAATGAGGCTGACTTCTTATGCCGGAAGTCTTCGGCCGCCAATTTAGGCAGTGGCGGGGATCGAACCCGGAACCGAAGACGTTTTTGATTATGAATCAAAGACGCTACCCCCCTTTTTTTAAATCTCATTTTGTTAGCTTTTGTTCGTTTCGTCTGCTCTGGGCGGACGTGGTAAGACCTCCTTTTAACTTCGTTGATGATCGATTAACTCAGTTTTTTTTATTACAGAGGGCACGTAACCCTCTGACCGAACACGCTGAGCTACCGTGCCGGCATCAACCTTCCGCATCACAGAATAGCACTTGCAACCAACGTCCTCAATTATTTGTTGCTGGATGTATCTGTATCTCTGTCTTCCTCTACATTTTTTACTCTCTTCAGCTGCCTCTAGTACCACGGAAACTGTTTCCTGAGGTCTTAACAAATATCCTACCATCTTGTCCGTTCCTTTTGTCAGCCACTTCCATGTATTCCTTTCCTTGTAGATTCTCCAGAGAACCTCGCCATTCCTTATCTTGAAAACTTCCCGGCAGATTAAAACTGTGTGCCCGACCGAGACTCGAACTCGGGACCTTTGCCTTTCGCGGGCAAGTGCTCTACCAACTGAGCTAGCGAAGCACGAAACACGCCCGGTACTCACAGCTTTATTTCTGCCAGTACCTCGTATCCTACCTTCCAAACTTTACAGAAGATCTCCTGCGAACTTTTCAGAAACTAGCACCACTGAAAGAAAAGATACTGCGGAGACATGACTAGCCACAGCGTGGGGGATGTTTCCAGAATGAGATTTTCACTGTGCAGCGGAGTGTGCGCTGATATGAAACTTCCTGTCAGATTAAAACTGTGTGCCGGACATTCTGGAAAATCTCATTCTCTTTTGTTTTAATTGCTTTCAGATGCAATTAGCCATTTCTTCTGCCACACCCTATTTTACATTTTTGGAGTAGTATTCCAATAAAGAAAAGACTTTGACTTATACTCGATACTAACTGCTGACGAAAGAAAAATTGAGCAGGTCCTTATACTGTCTCAGAGGTGGAGGGTACTGAGACCATCTTCAACAAGTAGTGGGAGGGCAGCTCTGTCGCATGCTTAGTCCACTGAACACCCTACTGCCCCCCTCCCCTCTCCACCTACCGACTTGATTGTTTCTTTGGCCTGATTTTACTTTCGTTTGCCTCCATAGCTGAGTGGTAAGGTAACTGAAACCCATGCAGAGCACCCAGTTCGCAGGAGAGCTTCTGTAAAGTTTGGAAGGTAGGAGACGAAGTACTGACAGAAGTAAAGCAGTGGGTACCGGGCGTGGGTCGTGCTTCGGTAGCTCAGTTGGGCAGTCCGGCTTTCGCAGTGCGGACGTGTTGTTTTTTCCGCCTGCGGAGCGCGCGCGCTCGCCGTTGTTTACATTTCAGCGGCCGTCACTTAAGTGTCGCTTACGTGCACTAGAGCCATGGCCAACCGTTTTCGAAAATCAACATTACGATTCACCTTCTGCAAACGAATACGCACGACCAAAGGCCTTGGAAATGGAACGCTTCCTAGGCGACGTTGCTAAGATCCCAACTTCCGACATCTTGGGCATCCATTTGTCCATATTAAGCAGTACTGTGTACGTCAAAGTCGTCAATGACGCGGTATGTGAAAGAATACTTCGTGACACCAAACATGGATTACGCTTTTGCCACGCCGACGGCAATGTCGGAGCGGTCACTGTCGACCATGCCGGCTTAGGAATGCGCACTATACGAGTTTTCGAACTCCCGTTCGAGCTTCCGGCGGAAGACGTTATCGCTGCTTTCCGCCCCTATGGCACTGTACATGGCCACACTGCCGAACGCTAGGCGTAATTCCAAACGTACCCCGTTCTTAACGGTGTACGGCAGATCACCATCGACCTTCATCGCCACGTGCCATCTTACCTCAAATTAGCGGGTGCCGCGCGGTTGTCATATACGACGGCCAACCCAAGACCTGTTCCGGGTGCGGCGCAAGAGGAGGCGGCGTACAGTCTCGGAACGAGACGGATCACCTCCCCCTGATGCTCCAGAGGCCGTCCGACCCGACGAGGCCTCGGAGAACTTACACGACGATACGAATGACGACAACATGACGCCGACTGTGGCTGTGTCAATGCTTACTCTACTGGCTCGCTCAGGTGATCCTGACCCAATGGACTCCACCGATGCGACTGCCGCCGAGACGTCCTCCGCCCCTACGACCGAAGTGGAACGTACGACCATCACAACGACAGCGCCCTCAATGGTGTGGAGTGAGGACGTCGATGAGGACCCGGACCACACGCTGGGGACAGAGTTACCCCAGACGGCAGCATCGTTACGCCGCTGATAGCGCCGTCAGGTGGCGCACGGCACGACTCGATGTTGCCTGTTGCCTCGCCCCTCTTCATCCTCCGCCGGTGGAGATCCCCTCCACGGCGGGGGACGGCTCCAAACCTACCGAAGAGCGATGATCAACACTAACACCATTAGCTCACCAGTGAAACTTCAACTGCTGCGAGAGATGAGATGGGCGTCAGACGTCGATATCGCACAACTACAGGAAGTACACTTGACCACACTTCCAGACGTCGCGGGATATAACACTTCTCCTTCTCCTGGTGACCACCTGGGACGCGGCGTAGCCATCTACGCCAGAGAAGGCATTCCAGTGGCCGATATCACATACCTCCCATCTGCCAGAGGCATGGCCGTCACCGTCATGGGGACGCGTATCGTCAACATTTACGCTCAGTCAGGCTCCACTCGCAGACGCGACAGGGCACTCTTCTATTCAGAATAAATCGCTCCTTTGTTTCTTGGACGCTGCGACCATTACTTGCTTGAGGGTGATTTTACTTGTGTCTTGCACCCTAAAGATCAAGTGCCTCACTACAACACCTGTCAAGAACTGCGTCTTGTCGTCCGAGATCTGTTGCTCCGCGACATTTGGGAAGTTCAGCACGGCGACGTGCCTGGACATTCTTACCAGACGAGTCACTCCGCGAGCCGCCTTGATAGAATTTACGTCTCTCGGGAACTCACACCTGCAGTCCAAGGTGCAGAACTTTGGCCCCTGGCCTTTTCGGACCACTGTGCCTACATCTGCAACATTCTTTTCCCCAAGCAAGTGGTCTGGCGTAGTCGTACACCGTGGAAGCTAAACACCTCCCATCTTCGTAATCCCGAATGTCTTCAACGTGTTACCGAGACATGGGCCACCTGTGAGCGTCGCTTACCTAAATACTGCACAACATTGACCTGGTGGCTGGAATGTGCCAAACCTGCCATTCGACGTACTTTGATTCAGTATGGAAAGGAAGTTGCTATGTGGCGCCGGCACACTACCGACTATTTCTACGCCGTTCTCCGCGACCGGGACGCCCAACCGCCCACACCCGACACCAAGAGGGAACGCAGCAGGATTAAGGCAAAAATTGTAACTTTGACACGCCGTAGACTGCAAGGGGCTATGGTGCGAACCCGATGTCAAGATTCGGCGGAACAAGAACATCCGACCATGCATCATATCGCCTCGGATAGGAAACATCGACGACAACAACTCATTACCGAGATCACCACCTGTCGCGGACAGCACGTCACTTGCCAGGCCGAAATCGTCAGTGCCTTTGTTGACCACTACCGCACAATGTATCAGGAGGAGACTACCAACAACCACGCTGAGGAGTCTGTGTTACCACACGTAACTCGCACCTCACCAGCGACGAAGCGGACGAGCTGATGGAGCCTATTACGCGTGAGGAAATCCACGATGCAATCAAAAAAAGGTGCTCTGAATAAGTCACCTGGTGTCAACGGATTGCCGATAGAATTTTATCGCGCTTTCTTCACACTAATGGCGTCATGGTGGACAACGATGTTTCATGAACTGCTGACGATGGGAAACGCCGCACCGCCGTCCTTCGTCACGGGAATTATTATACCCATCCACAAACCGACACCAGGTATGGCGACAGCACATTACCGTCCCCTGACTCTGCTTAACTCAGACTGTTAATATACAAATGGCCATGGGAGAATGTCGCTATTTAATTGCACTGGCAGCGGCGTGCAGACTCCACGCCGCAGTGGTTGCCATTGATTTTGACAGCGCATTCGACAAAGTGCGGCATCTTTTTCTGTTCTCAGTGATGAACCGCATAGGTTTTCCACCACGTAATTCGGCGCCTGTACGGCACCGCCGAATCGCTGCTTCAGGTTAATGGCCGTGTGGCAGGACCAGTGGCGATCCGGCGTTCCGTACGGCAAGGCTCCCACTTTCGACCCTACTCTATGCCATAAGCCTGGAGCGACTAATCGGGAGTCTGACGAGCCACCTTTCTGGTCTCACTCTGCGACAGCACAGTTTTCGATGTCGTGCGTATGCGGACGACCTTCTCCTCTTGATCCGCTCGCGGAGTGAAACACACACTGTACTTGATTTGATATCAACGTACGGCACTGCAGCGGGCAGTAACATGAATGTGGCTAAATCCGCGGCGATGCCCATTGGGCGCGGCCTCTCACACGACGACTTAGCACCTCTCCCTTGTGTACAAAAACTACGATACCTTGGTATCATTTTCACCTCCACCGTGCGCCGCTCCGCTGCCATCAATTTTTGGCGTGCTCTCCAAACTATCCGCACGACGGTGCGACAAAATCTTCTCCGACGACTTGATTCTTTACAACGTGTCCAATACCTGAATCAACATGTGGCGTCCAGAATGGTCCACATCGCACAAGTCTTCCCGCTGCCATCAACTATTGGACGCAGCCTCCAGGCTGCCTTCGGATACTTCCTTACGGCCGGTACGCTCTTTAAGGTCCGCTACGACGCGCTCACCCTTCCCCCGCGAGCGGGTGGCCTCGGTCTTGTCAATGTGCGACTCCGCGCGGCGTCCTTGTACATGTCCACCATGCACAAGCAGTGGCACGGGGGCACCTCCCTTAGGCGCAGCTTGCTGGAAATTCTTGTGCCCGCGACCATAACACCACCAGTACCAGTCAGACACATCAAGCACCATCTCTCGCACATTTCCGATTTCATCGTCGACTTCAGTTATGCTCACACACACTTACCGACCACGTGTTCTCCTCGACCTAAAGATTTTTACACCCCACTCCTTCGTTTCATATCCAGCAACAATATCGAACTGAGATATCTGTCCACGCGGTGGCCAACGGTTTGGCGTCACATCCACCAGCCTTTTCTTCCCTCCAACGTCCGGGCAACATGGTACCAAGTCGCAAATGAAAATTCGCCACAAATCATCGTTTTCACGCCATAGGACTAAAAGACTCTCCACTTTGTTCCATTTGCCACCTCGTGGATGACGATGTCCACCAACTGACTTGTGCTGCCACCAGTGACGTCTGGAAACTTGCCTGACAGTTCGTTGCCTGTTACCTCCGCGTTCCGCCGGACTCGATTGACCCAAGGACTTTTATCCATCCTGAGAATACTTATTTCCCCGCCACCAAGAATCATGCGATTGTATGGGTCAAGGGATGGACGATCACCTACATGTATAATGATGGCGGCAAATCACGCCTTGATTTCTGGCAGTACTTACAAACCGCCCACAGTGAAGTCGAACACCGTGCGCGCTACCGCGCCTTCTTCGCCAATTACGAGCCTACATGCGATCTTTACGACAGCACCGCTCAGCTGGATGGTGCCACACACCGACAGCACTCCCGTCCCCCCCCCCCCCCCCCCCCCCTCCCTGCTGACATCTGAGACCCCTCGCGCTGCTTTCTACATTGTAACCCACAGTGGAGTAGGCGCATGGACACGCGCCTCCTTTCTTTTATGCACTATACGAGAAAACACTGGTTTTTCCCTCAATCCACTGTACATTGCTTCACACCTCTTAGGTTAAATCAGTATTATTATCCTTTTTTCCTACACCTTGTTCATAAAAAAAAATTGCTCGCCTTGTACGAGTATAATGTCTTGTGTTTTTTTTCGCAGGAAGGATGGCATCTCTGTTGTATTTACGTTTGTACCAATAAAGATCTTTTGTTCATTTACCCTGTTCCTGGTGAAAAAAAAACATAATAAAAATAATAAAATAAAATAAAAATAAATCAAAAAGCCACTTTGAGGGAGTGATTCAGGGACGAGAGGGGGACCATCGCGGCCAGGCCTCGGGTTCCGACCCCGACCCCTGCCCGCCTTGTCTCCACCTACTCATAACTGAACACTCTCTAAAAAAAAAAAAAAAGAAACGCAAGTTGGTAGAGCACTTGCCCGCGAGAGGCAAAGGTCCCGAGTTCGAGTCTCGATCTGGCACACAGTTTTAATCTGCCAGGAAGTTTCATATCAGCGCACACTCCGCTGCAGAGTGAAAATCTCATTCTGGAAACATCCCCCAGGCTGTGGCTAAGCCATGTCTCCGTAATATCCTTTCTTTCAGGAGTGCTAGTTCTGCAAAATTCTCAGGAGAGCTTCTGTAAGGTTTAGAAGGTAGGAGACGAGGTACTGGCAGAAGTAAGGCTGTGGGTACCGGGCTTGGGTCGTGCTTCGGTAGCTCAGTTGGTAGAGCACTTGCCCGCGAAAGGCAAAGGTCTCGAGTTCGAGTCTCGGTCGGGCACACAGTTTTAATCTGCCAGGAAGTTTCATATCAGCACACTCTCCACTGCAGAGTGAAAATCTCATTCTGATTCCTCATCTTATCAGTCCACCTTGTTTTCAACATTCTCCTGTAGCACCACAGCTCAGATGCTTCTATTCTCTTCTGTTCCGATTTTTCCACAGTCCATGTGTCGTTGCCATACAATGCTGTGCTCCAGACGTACATCCTCAGTAATGTCTTCCTCAAATTAAGACCTCTGCTTGATATTAGGAGACTTCTCTTAGACAGGCTAAACTACTTTTTATGTCCTCCTTGCTCCGTCCCTCATGGGTTATTTTGCTTTCTGGGTGCCAGGACTCCTTAACTTCATCTACTTCGTGATCACAAATCCTGATAAGTTTCTCGCTGTTCTCATTTGTGCTACGGTTCATTACTTTGTCTTTCTTTGATTTACTCTTAATCAAAATTCTGTACTCGTTAGAATGTTCATCCTATTTGACAAATACTGTAAATCTTCTCCTCTTTCACTGAGGATAGCAATGTCATCGGCGAGTCTTAAAATTGATATCGTTTCACCTCGAATTTTAATCCCACTCTTGAACTTTTGTTTTATTTCCATCATTGCATCTTAGGCATATACACTGAACAGAAAGGGTGAAAGACGACCTTCCGGTATTACACTCTTTAATCTGACCACTTCTTTCTTGGTCTTCCACTCCTATTGTTCCAAAAAAAATGGTTCAAATGGCTTTGAGCACTATGGGACTTAACATCTATGGTCATCAGTCCCCTAGAACTTAGAACAACTTATACCTAACTAACCTAAGGACATCACACGACACCCAGTCATCACGAGACAGAGAAAATCCCTGACTCCGCCGGGAATCGAACCCGGGAACCCCTTATTGTTCCCTCTTGGTTCTCGTACATGTTTGTCTCCTGTGTTTGCCTATAGCTTACAATAGTGGGAAATGTTCATTGTAGCACATTTTATTAATGCAGATTGCCTCCATCAGAGACAAGTATACATTGAGGAGCAAACCTATTCATCTGTCGATTGTCAGGACCTTAACCTATTGTTCTGTTAAGTAGATTATCATCTCCTGGGAATAACCTGTCTTTCTGAGGAACCTCTTCCTCCTCCCCCTCCTCCTCCCCCTCCTCCTCCTCCTGCTCCTCCAGACCCCTCTGAAAACCTCCAACACTCCTTCCTTCCCCTAATCGATACAAGTACACTTTCAGACCTGAGTTATTCGAGTATATCCCTCCCACTCTATCAATTTGATTGGCCAATTAATTAAATTGATCAATTAAGAAATCCTACTCCTCTTATAAATCCCCCACTCTCCCCTCCCCTTCCCCGTTCCCTCCTCCCATATTATCCGGAATTTAGCGGCTCCGTACTGGAGAGTAAGGATCTCGCGACAGGAAATTCAGTTACATAGCAGAGGGTATATTGTTTATTTATAAAAAATTTGGTTTGCAGGGACTGGATCGCTTTTGTTCATCATTCTCTGCTGTTTTGGAATATGCAGACCTTGTAAAATGCCTTGAAAAGAAGTAATTAAATGAATCTCTTCGTTTTATTCCAGTCACGCAATGAATACCATCATGAAACACTCAACAATGTCAAAAACCTTTCGCAATTACCACAGCGCAGCGCACGCCAGATCGACCGCATCGCTAATCCCACATGAGCAGGCTTCATTACATTTGACTAGGCCCAGCAACTGACAGACCGGATGTTGTGCTAATTCCCGAACAAAAGCGTCTGGTTGCCGCAACCCTTTGATATTGACACCTGAGAAATTCCTGTTGAAACACAAGAGCTCTCTCTCTCTCTCTCTCTCTCTCTCTTGTATGCCACTACCAGGTCTGCACTCGTCGTCGTTCGTGGTCGGACCAAATCGCAAACAAAGCAATGTTTACCTAGCAATGTTTACCTGATGTCCGGGAAATATTCCCTTACTAATTAATTAAATCGATACCCTTTGTGTGAGACAGTTCTTCCTAGCTTCTTATTGGTGGATACTAGGACTGAAATATTTGGCAAGATTCTATCCTGCAACCACTCCGTTTCCAAACAATGCTGGACTAATTTTCCCTTGCCTCCTATCGGTGGATACGAACACAGTGAGGTCATTTGGACATCCATCATGTTGAATGAAGCTGAAAACTGGAGATATCAGCTCGGTTGCCTGATATGTCCTAAAACAATTTGCAGGAGAGGCTGGACAGAAGAATGCTCGCAATACTGATATCGGAAGCAGTCGACTGGTCAGTCGGGAATCTGACGTTCGATTGGGTTTTTAAAGCACTATAGAATTCCTAAATTGCTTCTATCTGCGACATTCAGAAGGAGGTCGGGCCTACTTTTTGATAGGATAGAGATAACAGTAAGTATCACTGCATGACAGAGTCCTCTGCAATATACTGAGAAGCAATAAACACGACACACTTAAACCATGATCCATTCCTTAGCATCTATATCTACATCTACATCATACTCTGGAAGTCACCTAATGATGAGCGGCGGTGGGTACTTTCGGTACCACTATCTCATCCCTGCAGCCCTGTTCCACTCGCGAATAGTGCGTGGGAAGAATGATTGTCGGTAAGCCTCTGTATTGGCTCTAATTTCTCGAATTTTCTCCTCGTGGTCAATACGCGAGATGTATGTGGCGGGAAGTAATGTGTTGTCTGACTCAAAAAAGTGCTGTCCCGAAATTTCAATAGTAAATTTCTTTGTGATGCATAACGTTTCTCTTGTAACTTCTGCCAGTGGAGTTTGCTTAGCATCTCCGTAACGCTCTCTCATCAACTAAACGATCCCGTGACGAAACGCGCCGCTCTTCGCTGGATCTTCTCTATCCCCTCTATCAGTCCTACCTGATAGGAATCCCAGACAGATGAACAATACTCAAGAATCGGGTAGACAACCGCCTTATAAGGCACTTCTTTCGTGGATGAGTTACATTTCCTTAAGATTCTTCTGGTGAATCTGAGTCTAGTGTCTGTTTTTCCCACTATCTGTTTTTTGTGGTCATTTCTCTTAAGGTCGCTCTGGATAGTTATGCCTAGATATTTTACGGCAGACGCTGTCTCCAGCTGTTTGTCATCGGTAGTGTAGCTGTACTGTAGTGAACTTCTTTTCGTATGTAAGCGCAATATGTTACATTTATTTACGTTCAGGATCAACTGACAGAGCCTGCACCATTAATCAATTCTCTTCAGGTCGTTCTGCAAATTCTTGCTATCTTCTGGCATTGCTACTTTGGTATAAACAACTGCATCATCTGCAAATAGCCTTAAAGAGCATCCGACGCTTTCTACTAGATAATTTATATATATTGTGAACAGCAACGATCCTACCACACTTTCCTGTGGTACACCGGATATTACCTTTACATCTGTCGATGTAGTTCCGTTAAGAGCGACGTGTTGAGTTCTATATGCAAGAAAGTATTGAATTAAATCGCAGATCTGCTTCGATACTCCGTAAGCTTGTATTTTTTTTCATTAAACGGCTGTTAGGGACGGTGTCAAATGCCTTACTGAAATCAAGGAACTGGCATCAGCTTGAGCGCCGTTGTCCACTGCGCTGTGGATCTCATGGAGGAACAGAGCGAGCTGAGTTTCGCAGGATCTCTGTTTGCTGAATCCATGTTGATTTTTATAGAGGAGATATTCATTTTCCAAGAATGTCATAATTCTTGAGCATAAAACGTGTTCCACAATTCTACAACAAATTGACTCCAATGATATACGTCTATAATCTGTCTTACGGCCTTTATTAAAAACGAGAATGATCTCCGCTTTTCTCCAGTCGTTAGGTACCTCTCGTTGCTCAAGCGACCTACGATAAATTACCGCTAGAAGGGGAGCAAGTTCTTTCGCATAATCTTTATAGAATCTTATAGGTATCTCATCTGTTCATGAAGCCTTTCCACTACAAAGAGATTGTAGCTCGTTTTCAACTACCAATCGGTTACCTCAGTAGCTGACACTTCAACATTCGCACGACGATTGAAAGGAGGGACAGTGTTAGGATCATCCCCGATGAAACTACTTCGGAAGACCGAATTCAGTATTTTGGCCTTCTCTGTGTTATCTTAAGTTTCGGTGCCGGTGTGGTCGCTGGGAGAATGAATAGATGATTTTGACCCACTTATTGATTCTCTTTCTACTAGATCTACTACAATCTCTTAGGGTTTTTAGTCAGGTAGTTGTCATGGCTAGATGTTGGAGATCAATAAACACACACACACATCCCTCAAGCTCATGGCCCAATGTCCACACGCAATATATAATTTCCCTCATACACTGCTGGCGCCAATCTGAGGTCAGTAAAAACAACTGCCATGGCCGCAGCTGCAGCCGCCATCGTGGATGTGCGTATATGCTAAAGTGCTCCACCCCTGGTCATGGAGGATATTGAGGATTGACTGTATTGGTAGGAATTCGGATGTTACCAATGCATTCAGCGCCAATACTTGGCAGTGATCGATATTGAATCGCTCAATTTTACACGGAGAATACATCCAACATAGGCGATCAAGGAGACAGCCCAACGCATGCTGAGTATTAGTTCGCTATCAGCCATCCGAAGAGCGCTGACACCAGTACCTGCCCCGGCAACTGCAGGCAAGGGGTGACTAGCTGACTGGCTGGAACATTTCTTTGTACCGCCACTCTAGAGAGCCTTAATCCTAAAATGCCCGTTCGTTCTGCCCACAAGCTACCTCCGCCACGTGCTCCCCCTCCCCCTCCCCCCCTCGGCATTTGGTGTCGTCGAAACCAGCCATTTATTTATCACTGTAAGTACAGTCAAATATTACGATTGCACCCCCTGTATGACGATATTCAACCATGAGCGAACTACCGGAAATACACGCCCCTGACGGCTGTGGCTCTCGAAATATCAATAACAATATTAATATTTACATCCCATTTATGACGTAACATGATTGTCCACGTAAAATCCTTCATCATCCCTTAAAGTCTCCCTCGCCAAATCTATAACTTCCTTACAACAGGACACGCCTGGACAATGACCACAGTAACTTTACACTCCAAAACAAACTTTATAAACCTACCGATCACAGGAAACCTATCACACCCCAGTACGAAGTATAATACTTTGCTAATAAGTGGTTGCTGGTGGCACCAAGCAATATTGAGCAAAAATCTGCGATGTATCGATACTAGTATGGTTCATTTCTTTTTCCTGCGAATGGTACCAGTGTCTCTTAGGAACAGAGACGAAAACATCTTATAAATGACCAGGTGTTGAAAACACGATCGCAAGGATCGTGTTATTGTGACCCTGCATTAAAAGTGGTCGTGTTTTTACAGGCATACCACTAGTACCGCTAACGATATCCTTTCTAAAAAAAATATATATGCTTTATAAACCAAGTTATGGTATTACTTCCAAATTAAGTGGCCTTCCACACAATACTGTAACAATGAATATACAATACTGGCCATTAAAATTGCTACACACAGAAGAAATGCAGATGATAAACGGGTATTCATTGGACAAATATATTATACTAGAACTGACATGTGATTACATTTTCACGCAATTTGGATGCAAAGATCCTGAGAAATCAGTACCCAGAACAACAACCTCTGGCCGTAATAACGGCCCTGATAGGCCTGGGCATTGAGTCAAACAGAGCTTGGATGGCGTGTACAGGTACATCTGCCCATGCACCTCCAACACGATACAACAGTTCATCAAGAGTAGTGACTGGCGTATTCTGACGAGCCAGTTGCTCGGCCACCATTGACCAGACGTTTTCAATTGGTGAGAGATCTAGAGAATGTTCTGGCCAGGGCAGCAGTACAACATTTTCTTTGTCCTAAAAGGCCCCTAGAGGACCTGCAACATGCGGTCGTGCATTATCCTGCTGAAATGTAGGGTTTCGCAGGGATCGAATGAAAGGTAGACTCACGGGTCGTTACACATCTGAAATGTAACGTTCATTGTTCAAAGTGCCGTCAATGAGAACAAGAGGTGACCGAGACGTGTAACCAATGGCACCCCATACCATCACGCCGGGTGATGCGCTAGTATGGTGATGACGAATACACGCTTCCAATGCGTGTTCACCGCGATGTCGCCAAACACGGATGCGACCATCATGATGCTGTAAACAGAACCTGGATTCATCCGAAAAATGACGTTATGCCATTCGTGCACACAGCTTCGTCCTGAGTACACCATCGCAGGCGCTCCTGTCAGTGATGCAGCGTCAAGGGTAACCGCAGCCACGGTCTCCGAGCTGATAATCCATGCTGCTGCAAACGTCTTCGAACTGTTCGTGCAGATGGTTGTTGTCTTGCAAACGTCCCCATCTGTCGACTCAGGGATCGAGACGTGGCTGCACGATCATTTGCAGCCATGCGGATAAGATGCCTGTCATCTCGACTGCAAGTGACACGAGGCCGTTGGAATCCAGCACTGCGTTCCGTATTACCCTCCTGAACCCACCGATTCCATATTCTGCTAAAGGTCATTGGATGTCGACCAACGCGAGCAACAATGTCGCTATACGATAAACAGCAATCGCGATAGGCTACAATCCGACCTTTATCAAAGTCGGAAACGTGATGGTACGCATTTCTCCTCCTTGCACGAGGCTTCACAACTACGTTTCACCAGGCAACGCCGGCCAACTGCTGTTTGTGTATGAGAAATCGCTTGGAAACTTTCCTCATGTCAGCACGTTGTAGGTGTCGCCACCGGCGCCAACCTTTTGTGAATGTTCTGAAAAGTTAATCATTTGCATATCAGGGCATCTTCTTCCTGTCGGTTAAATTTCGCGTCTGTAGTACGTCATCTTCGTGGTGTAGCAGTTTTAATGGGCAGTAGTGCAGACAGTGATCGTGGAGTGTGTATTAACAGACCGAAAGTGTGGGTGCACGTCGCCAGCGCTGGAAGCTCGAAATAAAATCACCCTTATCACCGAATTTAGAAAGTGATTCAGCTAAGGAACGTGGTATTAAGCCGATATTTGCAGCTCACTCTTCTCGCTGCAGATGTTTCCCATGCTAACAAACAGTATTTGTAGCGATTTCTACATCGACACCATGTGGACAGTGTAACAGAGGTTCTACGATATATCCATGGGGCTATAGGCGAGGGAGGATGATGGTTGATTGAGAATGATCACATACAGTAGATGGTGTGCTATGCAAGGAATCACTTAAAAATGCAACTCTAGATTGAAATCGTAAGAATCCTATGACCAATACATTGACTTTCCGTATCTACAGTGTTACGCTTTCTGGCTGAAATGCTGTGTGCAATTTGGAAATAAGTCTATCCATTCAACCATATACTTGCATTGGATCCTGTGGAGACGTCTTTTAATGATTACAGCCACTGATGAATCATATTCGTTGCACACTCTTATCTCTACACGAGTCACCTTTTTCGAACCTAGCTGCTAAGGACCCCATACAGCAAAACTCCAGTGTGGTTTTTCTAGGCAGTCCTTCTGCATCCTATAACCCTTCCTCAGTCTCTGCCCTGCCCTCCCTGCAGCTTTGTCCATGCCATCGGTCCAATTGAAGTCCGAACTGAACGGAAGTCAGAGAGCGCTATATCTGAGTCGTTCTGCGACGCGTGGAGAAACTATGTGAGCTGAGGTAATGTGACAAAACCGTTTTCTGACAACTCTGTGGAAACGACAACATGTTGCCGTATCTCCGCCAACCGTTACAGTGTGTAAGGCCAAACTAAGCTTTCGCCTGCAACACGAGGTAAGAGAAAAGACAGTTTGAGAAGTTAGAGTGGTGTTTCTTATCGGGAAAGTTAGGAAGACTACACATCGTACGGGATCTGGAAGAAGGACGAGGATTTTCCTACTGCATTTCAGCGTGTCTCCAAACTACATACAGGTTCTGCAGTCCAAAGGAGATCTGCATTCCTCAGGGGGCATTCATATCTGTCACCCAAAAAATTCCCTGTACCTGTGTTATTTTGTACTACCTTACAGCGATAAACGATAAATGATGAACTATAAAAACTCCACTAATGTCATCACATAGAGAACTCAGTAATATATTACCACGTGCCTCTCTTCCAATACATCGAAAACAAATACCGTCTGCATGCTGGCATTGTGCATATGTGGAAATCCTGTTAATTATACAGATATTGATCCACTGGAACAGGTGACCAGTGATCGAAGCCGCTAGCACAGACCAGTGTAAAGTTTCTTCGCCTGTACTGTATTAGGACCATACCCCATGGACTATCAATCTCAAGCGAGGATCCCTGTGTTGTTCTTTCATAAGCAGTTTGATACACGTTTTTTTCTGCTGTAACACCTTCAGAGTAAGCCTACAGCTGCATACATCGCCATACTTTTTTTTCCCAGCATGACATTGAGGACTGTGTCAGACACTAAAGCGACATTAACACATTCGATCTATTAGCTCTCACACATAGCTGGACATCGCATGGTGTAAATTATTCTGCTCTCACAACACACAGGAGGATTGAAAGAAAAGGCAGAGGCGGTGTTTCTTATTGACAAAAATATGGGAGACATCACAACGTATGGAAACTGGAAGAGTTTGAGGCATTGTGAAGAGTTTCCAAACAGCTGCCCAAAGGTGATGAGCTCTACATTTAATCTTATCTTTCGGGTAACGGGGTAGCAGATGTGTAGGTGTTCCATTTCATAGAGACCTAGAGCCTTGATTCCTAATATTGCATTCATATACGCAATCACTGTTTAGTTGCTGTCCAACTCTGGAAGGTGCTGCTCTAACCAAGACTCTCTCTCCATCTCAAACAAGTGGTGTCAGTCAATCATTACGGGATAATCAACAGCATACCAGTGGACGGATGGATCGGAAAAGATACTGTTGATGTACTGTAATAAGCACCACAGTTGACAGTGCAACCAATTTTTGCAGTTTTACTACTTTTTCCGTAGTTTCAACGCTGACCAATGAAACGGCAGCTTGCTTTCCAATTTCCGTATCATCGCGAAACCACCTCCACTACTTTCCGTATACCACATACTAGATTGCGAATGTAGATAGACGACTATGTTGTACGCCCATTCATGGTTAAATGGTTCAAATGGCTCTGAGCACTATGGTACTTAACTTCTGAGGCCATCAGTCCCCTAGAACTTGGAACTACTTAAACCTACCTAACCTAAGGACGTCACTCACATCAATGCCCGAGGCAGGATTCGAACCTGCGACCGTAGCGGTCGCGCGGTTCCAGACTGTAGCGCCTAGAACCGCTTGGCAACTCCGGCCGGTCATTCATACTTAATTCTCGAACGTATACACTAAAGTATACTAGACAGCTTTCTATGCCGATGTAGTGAGGTTATCTACATATTTCTAGCAGTTCGTAATTTACGATTACGACTGCCCATCTATCGCAATGTGGATGGGAGTGAGTCACCAAGTATTCTCGCATTCTTAGGATAACGTCGGAGAGTGAAAGATCCCCCCATGCTGACTTTGATCAACCCTCCCTACAACATCGTCGGCGATTTCATTTGCAACTGACTAGAAGCAGGAAGAAACAGAGTATAGCGTCGCTTCTTGAAAAAAGTAATGTAAATTACTTCATCGATAGGTGACTACAGTGGAGCCTCTATACGTGCTCAGAGATTGTACTTGCTTTTATCTCTGTATCGTAATATATAAGTATAGATTTCATTTTCTTCATCATCTTCTTCTTCCGTGCCTGGTTTGTTTCGACGTTGCACTTCATTACGGTCTGTAAAGAATTATTTCTACTATACGTAGTGTATTTAGAATTTCTGCCAAATATATATGTTAGTATTTAATGCAGTACGTGTTTTTGTTAGTAGCAAGAAAGTATCATCCCTGTCCTCTTTATTTAATTAATTACGTAACAATTAAATGTTGCCCTGGCCATTTGTAATTGCATTGTTAAAACGACGCCATTGCTGTTAAAATTGATAAAAATTTCTTCACAGCTATTTAATTCTGAAAATATGGAAAGGATTTAATCTCAGTAGATGTAAAAGGGCGTCTCACAATATTTTCCATTTCATTTTAGGCCAGAGTCACAGTTTTATCGAAAGGAATTAATTTAATTGTGTACGCTGCCATTGCACGTAGGCAGCTATACTAGAGCATCGAGCCTCACAGAGAAAAATAATTGTTTGAATATTATATTACATTTGATTATCTCGTTACATTAAAAAAGATAATTATAATTAATAATAATAATTATTATAATAAATAATAATTAAAGGAAGATAATTTTTTAATCCATCGTGAGTAAGACGGATGTCTTCACGTTGAAATATGCATGATATTTCTGGCCATAGCGCCCTCCGAAAATTTTGCCGTGGGTTTTAATAGACGTAAAAGAGATTTTCTTTAGTGAAACATTTTCATTCCAAATTAAGGGCACATTTTTCTCTCTTTTCAAAAAAGTAAGTTACGGGATAAGAGCAAGCTGTTCCGTGAAGACTGTTCCGCACCAATCTTACTCATGGCGCCTATCTAGGTGCACAAGGTCTCTCCAGATGTGTCCTTGTCGCGGGGTTAGCACTTCTTATCAGTGTGTAGTAGGTATGAGAGTGCTGTGATGATATGACAGACATTTAAGAAGAAACGTGTGGTTTATGCATGATGGAGCTCCAGAGAGACGTAGTTCCAAACTTTTTGCGTAAATCAACTGTGCTATCAATTCTGAAGTATTATTCTGGTGTTTGGTGTCCATACCAATAAGATATTGGAAAGAAAGACACGATCGGGGATCAGACACACATTCCAAGGCCTACACAGTTCTGCACTTAAAACACGCTGTAATGCTAGAGCGGCGCAGTTTTCAACCTTTTAGTCGTCTGGAATGCAACGCTGTTAATATTCCAGTGTAGGAAATATATTTCCATCGCATGACATGCATTCTCCCTGAAAGTTTCTCTGCAATAAACTACAGTGACAAACTGAAAGGCGATAGATAACTACCTCGCACGTCAAAGGAAACTTTGATTATTTGTAACACAAACACTACGTCGGTTTCCCGAGGTATATGGCGCCTGCTTTTTACGAAGTTCAAGCCTGATTACGGTTCGGAAATTGGTGTGTTCACAACAGTCCTATGGAACGATAGTGGGCAGCCGATAACGCACACAAAGAAACAGTGACATCTTACGAGGAAATAAATGCTATGATGAGTAGCCAGACGAGATGTAACAGTCTTGTTGCAGTTTACCACCGCTAACCTCCCTCTTGCACACAGAAATTATGGAGCGATGTTGGCTGCATTGCTCATGTGCGGGATAATATGTCTGTTTCGTCTTGACGCCACGTGTCTAGTATGCCTCCTCTTTCTAGTATTAAGATGTGTATATGTGGCACCAGTCAGAACTCGCAATTTTACTGATTTTGCTCAGTATTCATTTCATGGTATTTCTCTCCGTTTTATGCATTCTCAGTCAGTTCCCGTAATTCTACTAACTTTTCGCGAATTTACATATTTAATTTTATTTCCTTGAATTTTTTGAATTTCACATCAAATTTTTCGTTATTATACCAGATTTTTCTCAAGTTTTGTCTACTTCGTGTCATTTTTCATCTTTTTCCCATAGTTTTCCCTATTTATATGGTCATATTGCTCACATACCCATGTACTGTTTGATTTTCTACGAGAATATATGCGTATCTTATACACCAAGCTACTAAAAAATCCCAAGACTTGCTCTTTCCCAAATGATCCACATCCACGCATTTTGGATGAGGCGAACATGAAAAGTATTGTTAACAGTCGCTTCGGTGTACGAAGACTCGATTTATGTCCAAGATGTGACAGAGAAACACGAGTACTTACGTCTTCGTTCGCCTAGAGGAGGGTGCTGAAACAGATTTTCCATCGATGAACATGCGTTGGAGGCGGTCTGGTAACAGTGGTGTGGAGACGTTTGTTGTTAAAGACTGCAGGTAAATAGCGCTCTAAGTCACACACAGAACACGCAAAAGTTGATCGCAAGTTATACCATACAATTGATAGAACTGGAGAGAACGGGGAAAAAATGGTTAAATGACAAGCAGCAACATCTCCGTCTCCGTCTCCGACATGGTCAAAGGTGCGTGGAGGGCAGGACAGAGACTGAGGAAGAGTTGTAGGATGCAGAAGGACTGTCTAGAAAAACCACACTAGACTTTTGCTGTATGGAGTCCTTAGCAGCTAGGTTCGAAAAACGTGACTCGTTTCGAGATAAGAGAGTGTGACGAATACGATTCACCAGTGGCTGTAATCATGAAAAGACCTCTCCATAGAATCCAATGCAAGTATGTGGTTGAATAGACAGACTTGATTCCAAATCGCACACAGCATTTGTACCAGAAAGCGTAACACTGTGGATATGAAAAGCCAATGTATTGGTCATAGGACTCTTACGATTTCAATCTAGAGATGCGTTTTTAAGCGATTCCTCACATAGCACACCATCTACTTTATCTGATCATTCTCAATCAACCATCATCCTCTCTCGTCTATTACCCCGTGGATATATCGCAGAACCTCTGTTACACTGCCTACGTGGTATTGTAATGAAATGCGCTACAAATACTGGTTGTTAGCGTGGGAAATATCTTGCAGCGAGAAGAGTGAGTTGTAAATATCGGCTTAATACCACGTTCTTTTGCTGAATCACTTTCTAAATTCGGTGATAAGAGTGGCTTTATTATGAGTCCTACCCCACAAATAAGTACAGGTGGGGATTTTGGGGACTCTTTCAAATATCTCACAGCTATGGCTGGAAGTAAGTACTTCATGTGCTGATTGGCACATCGTATGGCGGGCGCGGGCGTTGTTGATATTTTGCAAACGACAAATGTGAAGTCATCAGGGCAGAACAGGGCAACGATGTGCTGTGAAGAACCCACAAGTTGCAGATATTTGTACAACAGCGCGTAATGACCTGTGTGTAGGGGGTAAAGTGTGCTGTGGAAAGCTGACTTAATTATTAAGAAGCTCACCATCTGTCCCCTCCAGAGGAAGAACGTCAGAGGCATAGGGAAAATACACAAAAATAAGCGAACCTGGAGGCTCAAAGCAGGCAGTCGTGTCGCCATTTTGTGTGCATGTGGGACTGGACAGAATGACGATTGTTTAAGTTGCAGGCGATCCACAACGACCTTTCGGTAATGGATGTCAGTGGCCAGGGGTCCTACTTTGTATCATTTATACCGATCGGTGCAGAAGGTAGTGACGTCATTTTCGGTTCTTTATCCGAAGTTACCATTGTGTAAGCTTCTGAGATCTGTTACCGATCGGTCCTCCTGCAGATTTTTCGACAACTGTACCAAGAGGTTTTGGATTTCGGTATGGCCCTCTCGTTCGGTTCGGTGTGATTTATTTACACTTAGAATTTGTTATTTTAGGTTCAGATTTAGTGATTGTGTTATTGAAGAATCACCAGGATGAGATGGGATGGAAAGTGAGTTCATAACAGACCATTTTCCTTTGAAAGAAATATGGTTTGTTTTGTTGTTACTGTGAATGATTATAACATGAAAAATCAGTTTCGGTCAATATTATCACAAAATACCTGTTATTTTTACGTAATTAAGAATTTAAAAAATAATTAAATTTCAAAAGGTCGGGTCTGCTTACGTGTATCACATGAGTGTCACCTGAAATTGCTAGTGACTTTGCGTACTTTTTCCCGCAAATGGTTTACTTGTTAACTATCAAAATGAGTTTAAAACTTTTACGTAACAATGTAAAGGAATTTTGTGATGCCTGATAGAGGAAACCTTCCAAAGTTTCATGCATTTACTCCTTACGCCTGCGTCATTCGGCAACTAAGTCAGCCTGTGTCTCTCTCGACTGGAACTACGTGGAATAAAGCGATAAAAGCCGTTGAGTTGTAGTAGCGCAGTGGGTAAGCAGTGAATTTCTCTGTGATAGGTCATAGATTCGCTTACAGCTGCTTACCGAATTGTTTTTTTTTCTCTTCGTGTTTGTAACGCATTCTGAGAGTTAATCGTCGAAATTAAGCTTTTTTCTGATATATTCGTTTTATTTACACATTCAAATGGTTCAAATGGCTCTATGGGACTTCAGGTCATCAGTCCCCTAGACTTAACTGAGGCAGGATTAGAACCTGCGACCGTAGCAGCAACGCGGTTCCAGACTGAAGCGCCTAAAACCGCTCGGCCACCACGGCCGTAATTCGTAATTACTTATTTGTCTGTTCATGTATGTCACATCTACCAGTTACCGTCCAGTTCAGATAATTCCTTCGTGGTTCCTATTCTTTTCATTCTTATTTTTTTTCGTGCAGTATTCATCCACATAATTCGCCCACCACCCAAACTTCAGTGTTTCACAATATTTTTATTGTTGTTGCTAAACAATTTCTTTTACAAAACTTATATATCATATAACTTTCTTCTTCTAATTTTGGAAATTGATTTGCTTCTAATAACTCAAGTATTTTATTCTTACCTCCCACAGATACAAAATCGTTTTTCAAAGGAAGAGAACCATGTGTGTCCTCATCAACATCATCTACTGCATCTACAATACGATCTCATAAGTTAATTACATATTCCTTTGTACTAATGACATCAGAAGTTTTACATTATCTACAGTGTCAGTTATACTTTTCACTTCAATTACTTTTTGATTAACAATCTGAACTCTGCATCTAGTTTACAGCTGTAAAGTGATCTCTCAGTACTTCTCAGGACGCAGTTATCTAGCAACTCAGTGCTTCTTTACAAATCGAAAGTTCATTATTTCACACTTTTTTTTTGCGTCGTTAAAGCTTTCAGAATTTTTTTCCGAACTCATTTTCCACGCCATTTAAGCTTTCGAAAAGCTGAATGTTTGTTAGAGGAACTTATTTTCCTAGAGCGTCTTAGCTTTTGGAAATTAAACTTTTCAAATAGGTGTCAAACCTGTCCTAACTTTCAGAAATTGGACTGTATATTACAGAAATTCGATTGTTTGTTTCTACAGTTTGATTGTTTGTTTCAGTAATTTGCTTGACTAAAGCGTCAATGTTTTTAGCCAAAACAGCAATTTTCTGAATCTACTGAATCTTCCAAAGTCTTATTCTGAAGTCCCCACCCGCAATCGTCTTTCTCAAAAAGTCCTGAACTGAGCCACTTTTCTCTTTCTTAAGCGCTATTTTGAAACTTTGAATAGTAATTTTCGTTAGTAAAATTACTTCTACGTAAAAAACTACTGTCGCAAACAATAACTTTTCCTCAATGTTCTTTCTCCAACGAGATAGTTAAATAAGTAAGCTGGAATTAGGTTCTTCAGTTGCCGTGTGTCCCTTACATCCGCTTTTGGTCTCCAGTCCTTCTGTTTTGTGTCCATTTCGATGGTTTTTGTAAGAGTCGAATATTTTAATTTCCTTTCACATTTAATTTATACGAAAAATAAGTGCGGTTAATTTTTCTTCATACACTGTAATCATCCAGGACGATGCACCCAAGTGTAATGGGGTCATCAAAGTTCAATAATCCGTATGCGTAAATGACATAGATTAAATAAGTTAGGAGTACGGAATCCCTCAGCCACATCCAGAATTACAAAATATACTTATCTTGTTATTTAACTGGAGTCCTTGTTCTCTTCTCTGGAATATGGTGCCGGTCTTGGATCCTATTTCTGGAAAGAAGGAACATTAACTTGTGAAAGGACGGTGCTATTCAGGTGGTTTCTAATCATTATTCAATGATATAACTACACTCCTGGAAATTGAAATAAGAACACCGTGAATTCATTGTCCCAGGAAGGGGAAACTTTATTGACACATTCCTGGGGTCAGATACATCACATGATCACACTGACAGAACCACAGGCACATAGACACATTCAACAGAGCATGCACAATGTCGGCACTAGTACAGTTTATATCCACCTTTCGCAGCAATGCACGCTGCTATTCTCCCATGGAGACGATCGTAGAGATGCTGGATGTAGTCCTGTGGAACGGCTTGCCATGCCATTTCCACCTGGCGCCTCAGTTGGACCAGCGTTCGTGCTGGACGTGCAGACCGCGTGAGACGACGCTTCATCCAGTCCCAAACATGCTCAATAGGGGACAGATCCGGAGATCTTGCTGGCCAGGGTAGTTGACTTACACCTTCTAGAGCACGTTGGGTGGCACGGGATACATGCGGACGTGCATTGTCCTGTTGGAACAGCAAGTTCCCTTGCCGGTCTAGGAATGGTAGAACGATGGGTTCGATGACGGTTTGGATGTACCGTGCACTATTCAGTGTCCCCTCGACGATCACCAGAGGTGTACGGCCAGTGTAGGAGATCGCTCCCCACACTATGATGCCGGGTGTTGGCCCTGTGTGCCTCGGTCGTATTCAGTCCTGATTGTGGCGCTCACCTGCACGGCGCCAAACACGCATACGACCATCATTGGCACCAAGGCAGAAGCGACTCTCATCGCTGAAGACGACACGTCTCCATTCGTCCCTCCATTCACGCCTGTCGCGACACCACTGGAGGCGGGCTGCACGATGTTGGGGCGTGAGCGGAAGACGGCCTAACTGTGTGCGGGACCGTAGCCCAGCTTCATGGAGACGGTTGCGAATGGTCCTCGCCGATACCCCAGGAGCAACAGTGTCCCTAATTTGCTGGGAAGTGGCGGTGCGGTCCCCTACGGCACTGCATAGGATCCTACGGTCTTGGCGTGCATCCGTGCGTCGCTGCACTCCGGTCCCAGGTCGACGGGCTCGTGCACCTTCCGCCGACCACTGGCGACAACATCGATGTACTGTGGAGACCTCACGCCCCACGTGTTGAGCAATTCGGCGGTACGTCCACCCGGCCTCCCGCATGCCCACTATACGCCCTCGCTCAAAGTCCGTCAACTGCACATTCGGTTCACGTCCACGATGTCGCGGCATGCTACCAGTGTTAAAGACTGCGATGGAGCTCCGTATGCCACGGCAAACTGGCTGACACTGACGGCGGCGGTGCACAAATGCTGCGCAGCTAGCGCCTTTCGACGGCCAACACCGTGGTTCCTGGTGTGTCCGCTGTGCCGTGCGTGTGATCATTGCTTGTACAGCCCTCTCGCAGTGTCCGGAGCAAGTATGGTGGGTCTGACACACCGGTGTCAATGTGTTCTTTTTTCCATTTCCAGGAGTGTATATTCACTAATACACAATGAGCTATTAACAAAAGATATCCTGCCTACATCAGCATTACAAAAAGCGTTATCTCTAGTTACAATAGCTCTTCCACCAAGGTTGTCATTTTCACATAACACTCCCACCAAAATTGTCCATTTACAGCTACTCTCCCACCAAGACTGCCGGCAATGAAGAAGAATAGAATATAAAATCAAGGAATTTCCATATATATTGGTAATAATCACTAGTTTATCTTTGAAATAATATTAAAAATGAATTTATAGAAATTTAAACAGAGTGTTTCAACATTAATCCAGATAATTATAACATGTTTATTTAAAATTGAAGCACCTAATTTTTTATGAACATGACTATATACGAAATTATTTATATCCAATTGTAGTTTATATCCGCTGATATCATACGTTTCTTATTATGTTATTGACTTGACCGAATTACAACATGTCGACTTGTTTTTGGGTCCGTGGTGCACCTGAATTTAGTACAAAAAAGAAACTGGTTGTAGATTACTGTGACGTAATAGGAAATGGCAGTGCTGGATTTAGTGGCGAGTGATTCTAATTTTCAAACTTCTGTTTAACATCGTAGCAGAGATATTATATGAGGTCCAATCTTAGAAACGTATAAGAGCAATGAGTTAAAAACCAAAAACTGGCTGAATAACAACAAGTATTCAGTAATCCTAGACTAATGCCCTCTCAATCAACACAAGATGCAAGAACAATTATAGTTAATTAAAATCTAAAACCAGGTAACAGGCCCAAGGTTGTAACCACAATATCAAAAGCAAATAACGTAGTGAAATTGCACTGGGGCGACCCAAAGAATGAGTGCAATTTAAAAACACATACCAAATCCGAAAATTAATTGACTACACACGGTAAGAACACCAAATACAACCTGGAATATAGCAGCAAGAACACGAATATGAAAGTTTACCTAAATAATTCTGCCCAAAATCTACGCCAAATAAGACAGCAACAAGAAATCAGCAATATAACAAGATGTAAGGAATTTAGTTGCAATTCAAAATTACAACAGGATTAGAGAATGTTTCCAAATAACTTTCTAAAGTAGCTTTAGGACTTGTACTCAAAAACGGAGTTATGGCAACCACATTAACAAGAATAGAAAAGGCTCATAGCTCACGTATTTCAAAATGAACCAGATCGGTAATTACAACAACACCACATAGAGAGCACCAAATTTACCTAAGGTATCCATTACTTAGAAGCGCTTACATCATCTGGGGAAAAGTACAGTAACATAGCTCCGGTGGTTCACTGTGTACTATTGCTCAACTAGACGAAATTATTACAAATATTTGAAATCAAAGGTTCCTTATTACGAAAATGCTAAACAACCACACAGTAATGAACAGTGATCCCTTCGCAGCCTAAGAACCAATGTATACACCTGTAACACTGGTCTTTTCTATAAGCACGATACCAGTCGTATAAGGAAGAGAGTTAACAGTAACTTGCAACAAAAATGAGGGAATAGCTGTATGGCAACACATTCACACAGCCCAAGGTCTTGCCTCAATTCGTGCTTTCCAGAAACCACCAGGAACAGTCTGCTGTACGGAAAACAGCGCCCTCGCCACCAAGATCAGCTGAAAGAGGACAGTTAAAGACGTAAGCTGCCACCTCCTCAACATATTTTTAATGTTTGAGAAAATTATCTCCTTATAATTTTATTCCTTTCCCATTTTTGTGTTCGTCTCTCCCCCTTTTGCTTTTCATTATTATTAAATTTTTCTTTTGTAATGTTGGGTGGTAAATTAGAAACTATTAATAAAGTGTCGAAGCTTCTCTAACAACGTATTTTAAAAAAAAAGCCTTGAATAATAGCATACGGTCCACATTTATAATGGACCAAAAGTAATGATAAATAAACTAAAAAATGTATTACATTGTTTTCCTTCCAGTTTTTTTTTTATTTCTTGCAGTGCTACAGTTCCTCTTCCTTGCAGACAGTAATATAACACTCAGTGTTATGGGACCGATTTATTTTTCTTATTATTCTTAAAAATGTCGAAAGATGACACAAACTTCGAAGGGTTACAGCAGTACACACAGAAATGCATTACATTCTGCATCCTCAGAGTCTGTCGCACAAAGTGCTCTCCCCACAACCAGCCTCTAGGTACGCACATTTTCACAGGAATGTTAACATAAAGTTAAGAAACTAAGGTTTATCGTATATGTATACAGACAAAGTTTTCTCCTTGTTTTGTTGTGAGGAATACACCCCTAAATTTTGTAAAAACATTTCCGATGCACCCTTTATAACTAGCTCCTTAATCTGACGCTGGATTAAATGAATCTGACTTTACGGACACATTGTCATCCTACGTAAATACATGTTAAAACAGCGCCAAATGGAAAGTCAGTTTACTAGAAGGAAGATGGAGTTTTTCGTTTTTTATCTCGTGTTTTCAAATGATCTTCTTTCGCCTCATCTTAAAAGCTTGTAATTATTTATCTGCCTTTCCACAGTTCATTTTTCTATCCTGTTCACTATCTGATGGAGAAGTCCCTTAATTGCAGTCTAGTTCATATTAATGAGTAATAAATTAGTTTTCGTCCGCTTTTTAATAATATATGTTTCTCTTTTCGACTGTCTCTGAGAGTTGATCTGTGCTTCTTTACCAGTAGCGTTCCTGTGTTTGAGCTTCAGGCACCCGTCAGTAACTGAGTCTTTCTTAGTGACTTACCGAGATTATGCGCCAAGAGATTTTTCATGAAATACTTTGGGTGTTTGAATCTTTTTCAATTTCGAGCATAAAGTAAGTTTTATAGTACGAAGGTTTTTGCCCATTGAACTCTAACTTCCGCTAAAGTTCCCTCAGCGGTAGGGACGATCAACACGTGATACATTCATATTTGCTTTACCAGTGTATTAATATTTTGCAGAAGGCGATGCACGTCTTCAGGACTCATATCTGAATTTTGAGTAAAATTCAAGACAAGCAATGTCCCTTGGGAAAAGAGGCAGTGTGTGTAACGCGTTGGTGATAGAATAGAATCGCACTGACTAGTCCATGGTTGAGAAACCTGGGAAAGGTGTTCTGCTACATTGACAGAATGGTGCAAGTGACACCGTCAGTGATAACAACTTGCACAACGTTATTTTTACGCGAAAAGGTAGAAATATCACTTGACTTTAAAGAATAGCAGTTAAAAAGAAACGGAAGACAAGTGCTTTTACTGAATCTCTAGAGACAGTGGATTCATTATAGACAGAGCAATATGCCTATATGACAAACCACACAGCACATTTTCACTACAAATATTTGTTTCTCTCAGTACTAGCTTCACGAGATTTACGCGTTTAACTTCAGGTCCAATATCAATTGCTAATTGCTAGTAATGTTGATTTTCAGGTGAGCTTGTTAAGTGTCGAATCCTAAAATCAGCATCATCTACGGCTCAGTAATGAGACTAGACTAATCCTTCGAAGATGAGGGGGCAAAACCCTTGAAATGTATTCTAGAAGAAATACATTGTAGTAGTCGTATGATGTGTGTTATAATTGTAATTTGATTTGTAACAATCTCATGAGTAAAGTACACAGTAATATGGATATCGTTTATGCTGGATCACGTAATTTCGCTGAACCATTTCTGGAAGCTGTTTTTGTCTGGTTCATTCCACTGTATTCAAGGCACTGGATTACGTGGTAAAGCTCAGCAATATCTTTCTGACTCTCAACATATGAGTACAAGCGAATTTACAGAAATCTGTCTTTTGGAGACAGTGGACCAATAAAGTACTGTACATAACACTTATATATTCTCTCTCAAGTATGCTATGTCGCACTATTTTCTTAGTTTCTCGTCCCACGAACATAATGAGTTTTTCTACCTAGAGGACGCGGATTAGGCAAATATGGGTAGTTAGAGACATACTTATAGACGAAATTCCTTCTCGTTAACACGGGACAACTTGAAATACCTTACTGTTTCGTTTTCGACGTAATATGGATTTAATTTCAGTTTTATATGATGTGATAAGCTCAGAATCATTAAGTATTTGACGTAGAAAATTTTGCTACTGAAAGGAACATCTAATTCACTACAATATTGAAGACTCTTAGCAGTACAAGAGAGAGATTAGTGGAATATGTAGTACAGCATCCAGCATTAGTTAATTTAGTGCTGGTAGGAACAACAACTGGTGAAGACATTATGTTGACAGTCAGAGATTAGAATATGCAAAACAGTTTAAGGCATGTGCCGCATGGAGTAGTTAGTGATGAACTGGTTATCACAAGATAGGGAAAGATGGACGACAGCATCAAATCAGTCGAAATACTAGACTAAAAGAAACTGGTATGTTTAGTGGTATATAGGAGGGGAGTGAATACATTCTGATAAGCACAACGCCACATGTTACAAAAAACTGAATATCATCCTCAAGTACGAAAGCAATGTGGAACGTGCCTCGTGAAGGAATGACTGGAGCACAGCTGTTCATATCAGACACTAGAATTAATTACAATCTCAGATTATTGGCAAAAGGTGTGAGCACATCATGTACTACTTACTGCATCTGGAGAAGCAGCGGCTTTAATTTCAAACTTGCGGTTGTAATGGTAATTTTGATCTGTCAAATTCCAATATGTGTGAGCATAAACAGAATAGCAAACGATTGTTAATTTATTTCTTATCAGAAACACATTGAAGAACAGTATGCATATTAATGTTATGTAAACAACAGAAAAACATGCAGACTAAAACAGTCAAAGGAAGTTAGTAACAGAACAGTATAGGGCCAATTTGTGCGCATTTGTGTTTCCCATTATTGCACCCCTAGTCAAACATGTGGGGCCTAGAGGTGCATGGCGGGAGATGCGCTGAAATGTTAATTAAATTCCCTGAAATGAAAGGAATGATAGGGGTAATGACATGAAATAATGCGAGTGAAACCCTTTCAGAAGTGCCAATCCACAATGTAATGAAAATGATGCCGTATATGATAATTTGGGGCAGGTAGGTTGGTTGGCTGATTTGGGGGAAGGGACCACACAGCGAGGTCATCGGCCCCATCGGATTAGGGAATAAACGGAGAGGGAGTCGGTCGTACCCTTTCAAAGGAACCATCCCGGCATTTGCCTGAAGCAATTTAGAGAAATCATAGAACACCTAAATCAGCATGGCCGGACGCGGGTTTGAACCGTCGTCCTCCCGTGTGCGAGTCCAGTATGACAACCACTGCGCCACCTCGCTCGGTGTGTGTGCCAGGTAGGAATTGGTTCCGAAAGATCCTGCACATTTCGGGAAGTCGCCTTAAACCTTCGTTTATCATTGGTTATTGTGCGAAACCACCCCTTTCAAACCGAGTATTTGGGCTACCAGTGATGTGACAATAGTACCATGAAGTTTTCTGGTAGCTAGTCTCCATTTATCAGCCACCTCCAGCACTCTATGTTGAATAGCGCACATTTCCCTACAGTCTTTCCTGCATTTGAGATTATCGGTGTAATTTATGGTCTTTGCCAAATTACCTGAGTGTAAGTTGTTCCTTTTATCTAATTATACAGGTCAGATAACTTTGATTTTTGTTCATGGTATGTGTTGCTGTATCTCCAAAATCACGTTGTTGTGCCGCAAGTCAGCTTTTGCGCTAGATGAGAAACTCACATTTAATTTCAGTTTGTAACGAGTGGAAAGTAAGAGTCGAGTCATCTCCTCTATTCAGCAATAGAAACATTCAATCTGAGTGTTGCTGAATTGACAGGTTACAGCAGATGCTGGATAACTACAAAGTAATCATAAGTCAGTAACCTCCGGTTGTGACAACGAAAGAGAAATGATGGTACAAAACTTTCGATTTGACGCCACTTCGGCGACTTGCTCGTCGATGGGGATGAATTGATGATATGATTAGTACAACACAACACCCAGTCCCTGAGCGGAGAAAATCTGCGACCCAGCCGGGAAACGAACCCGGGCCCTTAGGATTGACAGTCTGTCGCGCTGACCATTATTTTTCTTTTTTTTAAAAAAAAATTGTTCGTTTTATAGCTGCGTTTGGTCGTTGCGGACGTCACATGACAGCCAGTCAGGTTCGTATGTTCTTCCTTCCACTCAGTTTTTTATTACAGAGGCCAACCAGCTCTCTGATCGACCACGCTGAGCTACCGTGCTGGCGCCATTCAGATACCGGAGGCGGACAGTACAGTTACTGTACAACAGGCGAAAATTACTGTGGCTTTGCATCTTGCTTGCCAATACCAACAAAATTTATAGAATGCAGTCGTAGATTTGCGGGAAATAGCACCCCAGAACAAAGAGCTAGTAATGCACTGTCAGCTCTGCATGTTACGACATCGACATTTGACCGCGTCACGGCGACTGGTCCGTCTGTTGTTACTTTCTTTGGGAACGCAGCTGACGTCACACCCGCTGAACTGCGGAAGAACTTGCTGCACGGGATAGTGTCTATTCGGCCGTCGCCACCGCTGATAACTGACGGGACCCATTCGCAGTTCGCGAAGAGAGGGCAGGGAATTGCGCACGACTGCACGACTATGGGTTGCTTGTTATCCTGTTTTGACTGTGTGAGGGAGTGCTGGCGAAGTCTCTGGTCCACTGACTTTACGGATGATGCTAACGCTTGGTTGGAGTTTCTGGGCGAGGAACCGTTTGGGTCTCTAGACACGGTGGAAATTGAATTGTCAGACATCACCGGGACGGGAGTTCGGTCCCCGGACACGGTGCCAACCGTGGCGGCGGAGGTACCAGAGGCGGCAGCGGCGGGGGCGGCGGCGGCGGCGGCTGTGGAGCCGGCGGAGAATGTCAAACCTCTCCCCGACGACTACTTTCTGCGGCTCCCAGAAGCCTTGGCACGCAAAATCCTGAGGTACGTATTTTTCGGAAAAGAAGTCCCATTACGTGCAGTGTAGATTCTGCTGTATAGGAAAGTAATGCCGTTGTAAGTGCTAAAAGCTTTCACCAGTGTACAGAGCACAGACGGCCGCCACAGATTTAAGGAAATTAAATCTTCCACTTTGCCCGTTGGGAAACCGCAGTCATTTCACACAAGCTGCACATTTGGGATGTTTAAGTGCGTACTCCTATAATTTGTAATCCCCACTTGCAATTGTAGGCAAACACCTGTAATTTGCGTACATAACCGCTGTCGTAGGCACGAACGAGGTAAACGTTCCACATATTATTTCAAATAAGACCAATGGCGTTGTGGCATACTTCCGTAAACATATTTAACGCAGAATGTTGCTCTCCATAGGGTTAATTAAACATTAAGAAATGTTACCATAATCTCACTTAAAAATTAGGTGAAGTGGTATGGCACCCCTTATTCACTACCCGTCTAAAACTAAAATCGTACAAAGAGAAAATGTCTTTTGATGCGTTATCAATGCAGCTTGATACAGTGCTTCTAATTTGTTAGCGTGTAGTGATCTGGTAACCCGTAGAATCAGTAAGATTCGACGTCGCTTGGGTACCGATGGCTTTTCAGTAATTTTACTTGCGACAAGAGTCCTGCAGTACTCTACAAACAATATATTCGCTTGGACGGTTATAAACGTTTTTATTCACTGCGATCGCAACTTCAGTTCTATTGTCATTCTCAAGTGACAACTCTCTGAACTGCGTTAACACAGTCGTTTTTTTTTTTTAAATAAAAAGAGGAAAGAACATTCCTGCCATCCCTGTTTAAATATTCCACACGTGTACTACAACGGGAGTGTGGGTAGCAGCCTCCACATGAGACGACGATGCAGATCCGCTAACTGCGCCTGGCGCTCATATGGTACTGTTGTAGAATCGCACTATACTGGCACTGTCCACAAGAAGCGCACACTGAAGTCGAAATTAGAGTATCAAATTTCTTTGACGAAGGTCTTGGACGTGGCGCAAAAAGGGAAATATTTCGTCGTAGTTCCTTCAGAATAGCCGACGAAGACTCGGTACTATGCTCATTAGTTGCGTGTGCTATTGCACTTACGTTAGGAAGAGCAGAAAAGAGGAAACTTACTTCCGTTAAGTCGTAGTTTTGACGGTTTCATAGCAAAAGTATTAAAAACAATTTGTAAAGCGAGCTGTAAGCCGTATGAAAATTGGTTGTGAATGGACGAGAGTACATTTCATGTGTTCAGGAAAGTGGCTCATAACAGGAAGCAGAACGCTCGCCTCAGAAATATTATATCCGTAAAAGACGGGTTAATTTCTTCTTGCACTGAACAGATCACTTTCTTTGATCAAATCTAGGCGCTGGATTTGATCAAAAATCTGACGGTTAACATTTAAGTTCGCTTTTACACTACGTCAAATGTTTGACAAATACTGTAAAAGAAACTGGCTACTGTAATATCAGCGTTATTGGCATATCTTCAGGTGGGCAGCGTTACACTTATGTTTCAGCTAGATCAGTTAATCCAATTTTATTGCTGATGGTATAAGCGTCAGCACACTCCTCATAGTTTATGAAAGTATAATTTACAATAGTGTTAATGTACAGAAGTTTACCTCTGGACTGCCTTTACGGGCAGTGCGTTCTTTTAACAGAATGTTTCCTCGTTAAAGATAGCTGAAGCTGCCACGTCATGGTTGCACGTAATCCAATTTAGCACTGATTCGCGTGTCAGTCCTAAATCGTGTAATGTAAAGAGATTACAATGAATAATTCTAAACTGCAGTTTCGTATGTCCTCATCCGATCAGTTCTGCTGTCGGCAATTCGTTGTGGTAGTCGGTCTGGTGATAGTGTATGACAGCCAATGAGAATGGCTACTTAGTTTTTTGAAATACGGATATGGTTAGTTACGATGTAATGCATTTAGTCCTGGTCGTCATAAATACTCTTCCATAACACATCGCGATTTCAGAGGTTGCAGTTAGAATGGGAACTAATAGCACAGCTTAAATTGCTGAGTTAAAGATAAACCAATTCAGCTCACTTAGAAAGCATAAGAGATAAAGACGTGACTTGCTACCCTCAACCGATTTGTTCATAACGAGACCCCAGGTACACGGAACAGAAAGGCCGATGACATCATATGTGCACTTTCACCACGAATAAACAAATTATAAAATAGTCTGGTGTGACGTGTTACATGAGTATGTTTAAATGTGACACTTCGTGCAGTTCAGTGGTGTTCCTACGAAGCTACAGTCCATACCTGGCGCAGGCAACGTGTCCCAGGTTGTTACTACGTGGTCTATCGGCTGATGAGGCGTGCTGACTAAAGCAACTTAATTGCATTCTGAACGTCGGTGGTTCAGATCCCCGTCCAGCTATCCATTTTCATTGTTTCATAAATTCAATAAATTGGTTAAATAAAATTTCGGGATGCTCATTCTGAAAGGAGTCTACCGATTTTCTTACCTTACACTTACATGGATATGGTGTCTGTTCTTTCAGACATGCCAGAGAGAAGACACCATTGATGACCTGCAGCCGTCTAGAACGAAATTAGTTTATTACCTTCAGCTGCTAACGGCCGTTGATCTATATCAACGGGGACAGGTGAAAATGTGGCCCGACTGTGACTCGAACCCGGGATCTCCTGCTTGCATGGCAGATGCTCTATCCATCTGAGCCACCGACGCCGGCACTGTAGCTCGGGGTTAGCTACCCTCTATAATAAAAAAAAAACTGAACAGATAAACGAACAACCTGAACGGGTGTCAAGAGAAGTCCGCCACGAACATATGCAACGAACAAAATAAAGACCAACAAAAAAAGTAGGATAGAGCGCCTTCCATGTAAGCAGGAGATACCGGGTTCGAGTCCCGGTCGGGGTACACGTATTCACCTGCTCCCGTTGATATATCTCAACGATCGTTAGCAGCTGAAGGGATTAATATAATTCTAATTTCGATTTTCTTACCATTCTCCTGTGTGATGACCTCGTTGGCGTCCCTCTTCCTTTTGCTAGGTACCATGATTATCCTCTGGTCACGAAACATAGCACATACAGAGCTGGATCAGCCTGCTGTGCTGTTATATTCTCGACGTTTATTGGTGCTATGTGAATACAATAACGCCTAATGCATCCACTTCATAGGAAATTACAGAGATTAAACTTCTGAACTGATTCTTTGCAGCAGCCTTGTCTAGGTAGTCAGTTTTAAGTCCAGACTTTTCTGGCTGGTTTGATGCGGCCCGCCACGAATTCCTCTCTAATGCCAACCTTTGAGTAGTACTTGCAACCTACGTCCAACTATTTGCTGGATGTATTCCAATCTCTTCCTTTACCGTTTTCGCCCTCTACGGCTCCCTCTATTACCATGGTAGTATTTCCCTGACGTCTTAACAGACGTGCTTTCATATTCTCACTTCTTCTTAGTGTTTCCACAGGATCTCCTCTTTACCAGTCCACCTAATTTTAAACATTCGTCTCTCGCACCAAATGCTTAGATTGTCTACTGTTCCGATTATCGCACAGTCTTTCACAATGCCATGCTGCAAACACACATTCTCAAATTTTTTCCTCATATTATGGCCTGTTTGATACGAGCACACTTATCTTGGCAGGGAGTACGCTGTTAGCCAGTGCACGTCTGCTTCGTTCTTGCTCTGCCTACGTAGTAAAAATCCTTAATTTCATCTACTTCGTGACCATCAGTCCAGATGTTTCTCGCTGTTCTCATTTGTTACTTCTCATTACCTTAGTCTTTTCTCGATTTACTCTCAATCCACACTCTGTACCCATTAGACTGTTCATTTCATTCAGCTGATCATGTAATTTTCACTTTAACTCAGGGTAACAAAATCAGTGAATCGTGTCATTGATAACCTTTGACCTTGAATTTTGTCTGATACTGAAAAACAATATTCATTAAACGAAAATAAGGTTATTTCAGTTTGAAATGCTTGAAGTCCAGTGCCTCAATAGAAACTTTCTGCAGCCTCACATTGCCTGCTCTAGCCCAGGCTGATGCTAAACCACAATTAAGAAAATGAAGACTACCTATGTGCCAAGCTCACCTCGCACAATGTAGAATTTCTAATCCTGTTCTACATTCCGTGGAGCTTCTAGATTCCCGGGATTCCGCTCCCGAAAACTGAGTAGACTTTACAACCCAATAAATACTTGATACAGATTAGTTGGCTAGTGTTCATTTAATAGGAATATCCTTTTGATCTGTCCGTTTTCATTGACAGCACTTCTCTCAAGCGAAACTCCGCATCGCTCCCCCCCCCCCCCCCCCAATTGAATAGTCCATCAGAAACTGAACACAGATAAAGCATGAAAACAGGAAGGTGTACTGAACTGTGGAAAAAACAAAATAGAAACAGTGAACGGTCTAAATTTTATGTGCAATAGCTAGCATAATTCATAGAAGTCGCGTCTTAATTGTGTGGTCAAGGTGTAAGATTTCGACGGAGGAGATCAGGGCACAAATTTCACTCGATCTAATTTTCTTCCACAAAATGTCAGCTTGCAACAGCGACGTGTAACGAAGGGACGTCCAGTCGTACCTGTTCTACGCAGGTACAAAATGTTAGACTATTGCGTTCTGTTTCGGGCGCTTTGACTCTTCAATTCCTTCGTTGTAACACAGTTCACACACAATTATTTTTCATTTCTGTGAGCTCTCTGCGGCATGTCATCTCACTATTCATCAGAATGAGTAATGGGGTAAGAATATATTGTCAATAAATTTGAATAGAGAGAGCACGCGAGATGCCGCATAGACCTCATAGAAATGAAAACAAACGGGTGTGAACTGTTGCAACGAATGAGTTAATCGAAACTTCCAAAAACGAACGCAAGAGGCATAACATCTGCATGTGTGGAACAAATCGGAGGTATGTGCGTCTTGAGGTCCCTTCGTTACGTCGCCAAGACAAATAGACTTGAATACAGCGAACAGACATGTCAATTACCGGACGGAAAGTTCGTAATTTTGTGGGGAAAATATAGAGCGAGATTTTAACACCGTGGCCGCACAACCGCGACACGTCTACGCCTTATGCTAGATATGACACGTATTAAATTTATACCATTCACTGCTTCCATTTTCTTTTTCCACAGCTCAGTACACCTTTGTTTCCATGCTTGGTCTACGTTCTTTCTGACGGGCTACTCGCTGCCTGGACTTCGGGCAGTGTGTGAGCTGGAATAGGTGTCACAAAAAAGCTGTGGTCACATTAGGGAAATACACCCAACTGATACTTAATAAGCTTCCTCCCCTCCAGTGTATGAATTTGGATCGAACAGTGGAGTAGACATGTTGCTGTATCCTTCGGAAACTCACATGATTGGCAACTTACGTGATTTTGTATTTATCCGGGGTACGGACTGTGATTTTTGTAGGTTCGTCCCAGTTTAGGTTCTCAGAAATTCTTTCTCATTGTATCGTCTGAGGCCATTAGTTGCGGTGGGGTTAATTTGTTTCTGGATACCAGTGTAGAATCCTGCAGTGAAAACGTAGGGATGTCAGAGGGCGGCGGCCCGTATGTTGCAGCATGCTGGACGACGCTACTCTGCTGCGCGCCAGCATGGCTTCAGAGGAGTGGGGCGACCTGTGCCGCTGGCAGCCGGAGCTGCGCGTGCGCGTCGAGCGACAGGTTCTGCGAGAGGTGCCCAGCGAGACCGAGCACGGCGTCAACATCCTCTGGAGGCAAGTGCTGCGCGGCTGGCGCTGCGCTTCACGTCTACTGTACGTCTGCGTCATCAATGCAGTTCACCGTCAAGAGCCTGGCAGGTGGTTCATCGAACCACCTTTAAGCTGCTTCTGTACCCTTCCACTCTTGAATAGCGCGTATGAGAATCGGGCAAGTACATCTTTCTGTGCGAGCTCTGATTTATCTTCTATGATCGTTCTATCCCATTTCAAGTAGGCTCAAAAAAATTCCCACTCTGAGGAGAAAGTTAGTGATTGAAACTTTCAGAGAACATAAACATAGTTTATGGAGAGAAGCGACGTGATGCTATATTTAAGTTAAAATGAACAGTGGAGATCACAATGCTATGTTTAGTTTTCAGCCTACGTAGAACCCATCTTCAGAATTTTTAACCTCCTGTGGCCGGTGCTGGCGGCTCTTAGGTTTCCAGCGATACCACAATCAAATGGGTACGGCCTTGGTACCACGAGAAGAGCCGCCAGCACCGGCTGTAGGGGGCAAAAAATTCTGAACATGGCTTTCACATAAGCCGAAACTGGTAAATATTCATGAGAACATTCCTCCACAACGCAAAATGCCTTCTGTTTCCACCACAATTCCCATGTCGTATCCGTGGCGCTCTCCCCTATTTCGCGATAATATAAAACGTGCTGCCCTTACTTGAACTTCTCGATATCCTCCGTCAGTCCTATCTGATGCAGATCCCACACTCTACAGAAATAATCCACAACAGGATATGTAAGCAGTGTACATACGCTTTTGTAGACCTGTTGCATTTACTCGGTATTCTGTCAATAAATAGCAGTCTTCAGTTTGCTTTACCAACAGTATTGCGATCGGTCCAATTTAAGTTACTCGTAATTTTAATCCCTAAGTTAGTGGTTGAGATCACAGCTTTCATATTCGTGATTTATCGCGTAACTAAAAGTTAGTAAATTCCCTCTAGTACTCGGGTGGCTTACTTTACTGATAGCTGAGAAATGTTCAATTGTCTATTCTGGTATGAGTTTTGTAATGGCCTCATTTGCGTACTGTTAACTCCGGATTCGGTACGTTTTGTCTACTAAATTTGCAATCTTTCGTAGCATCACATTTATACTGCTTCAACTTCAAATTTTTAAAGTTGTCTCCTTGCTATGTTATGCAATCCTCTACAGTCCCAGGAGCTTAAGTTCATAGTAATTTTTGAGACTACTAGATCTTTCCTCGAACTAAGAAAATATTATCAGTGGTGATCTACTTAGGATAATTTGCTTGCTTCGACCAACCTGTGTAATTGTGCTTCCTAGTCATTCTTCACTACTTATGGTATCAATACAAACTTACTTTCTCATTTACACTAACCATATCCTTCACCTCGGCTACTCTTAATCTTTAGACCACATTGCGCGCTGCCCAGTCCACTAAATACGTTCTCAACATAGTTATTCTGGGCAGAAGTTAGATGTTGTCAGTTTGCACTTTGCAGCTGAAAGCTGTCAGTCGCTGCCAGGTGTCAGGGAATTCCTTACGTAGACTGTAGAAGTGTCCCAGTAGTAAAGAATAAACGTACTGAAACAAAATGCGTGGTACGGCATTTCTTATTGTTTATGGCGTCACATTTCCTGATCTGTGTCATAGTGATAAAATTTTGTAAGTACATTCAGCGGACTACGTGGATACTGTCTGGAAAATGTTGTGAACAGTTAGTAGAAAAGGAAAAATTTAAACCTCATGCATAACGAGGCATCTCAGCATGTCATATCGCCTGGACTGAGGCGTAGTTCTTTCCCGCACAGCGAATGTTTCCTGATACTAAGGTTGTGTGTGTGTGTGTGTGTGTGTGTGTGTGTGTGTGTGTGTGTGTGTGTTTTACAGGGTCTGACCTAAGTCTGCCACCTCATATCTCTGGTACAACAGACATTTAAACAACGATTTTCACCAGCATGAACGTACGGCAGGGGCTTAGGAAACCAAATACTATGCGAAATTTAGAAACGTAAACATACTATTTTCAACACAAACTTATGTATTTTTAAATCGATACCCCTATATAGTATGCGATCAATAACATGAAAAATCACATGTACGCTCCGAGAAACTGCGCAGCGAAGTTGACGCTTGAAATAAATGGAGTATAGCTAGCGCATGTCCTGAGATCAAGCGTGCACGTCACGCTGCCGGTAATGGTGATGTGATTGACGTACGCCAGTGGAGTGTTACTGTATGGCGTGGTGCTGTATGACAGCACATGATTTGCCCATATTTCATTGATGGGACTCCTAAAGAGTAATAGTTTAGCCCTTCTTGAGCTGTACCTAACTTGAACCCATTCACCTCTCATAATGTATCAAATAGTGTGGTATCAGAATGATGGATGTCATGCGCATAATGTTTGTTGCGAAATGAGAACTAGAGGTACAATTAGTGGTAATACATTTGGTTTCACATTTTTAAACCACATAAATTATGAAATATGTGGCTTGTAAAGGATAGCAACGGCGTCACATCTGATGAAATGCATCGTATGTAGTGTTCTGCTCAGAGCACGGGTTGCATGTACTGACGCCTGTATCCTGCTTAAATATACAAATATCATTACGGCACCCTCTACCTTCAGTGTAAGTGTATCCTAATCTGGTCTGCTGAACTCTCATATTGTCACGTAATTCACATACGTTCCCAGGTTACAACGTTTTCTTGTGGCTTGTTACATTTGCCATCATCTAGTAGATATGCCAGCCTTTAGTTTAAAGAAAAACTAGATATTTTAATTTATGGCGAATGTCACAGAAATGCATCTGCAGCTGTGACTGTGTGCCGAACGCTACCCAGATCGGCGGTGTCCGTCTCGTCGAACCATTGGGTACATCTGAAAGACACGGAAACAGGAAGCTGGGCTCCCACAAAACGTCGACGTACAATGCCGGGTACTGGAAATAAAAACGAAATTCATGCTCCTGCTGCTATAGTGCACAATCCTCAGCTGGGTGTACGAGAAATTGTAAAAGGTATAGGCATAAGCCACTGTAGTGGGTGCAGAATCTTGCGTCACTGTTTCACCCGTTCCATATCACAGCACCAAAAACTATACGGGAACCACCTGTCGTTTTGCACTTCAGCAGTTGTAAGGTAATCCAGTATTCCTAAGCAATACGTTGTTCACGGACGATGCTTCATTTACAAATCATGGTAATGTGGATCTGCGGAACATGCAGCACTGGTCTGTGCAAAATCCCCACTGGATTCGCAAAGTTGATCAGCGATAGTAGTGTCAATGTCTGGTGCTGTATCATTGATAATTGTATTGTAGGACCATATTATTACTGTGGAACATTAAATGGCTTGCGATATGCATCATTTCAACACACACTAGCTCTCCTCATGGGGATCTAAGATTGTAAACTAGTCCAATGTGGTTCCGACATAATGGATGTCCTGCACACAATGCGAAAGTTGCTAGAGACGTCCTAGACGCGACATTTCTAAATAGGTCGATGGGGCGGGGAGGTACTGTGAGATGGTCAGCACCGTACCCCGACTTGGCACCATTAGACTTCTTCCTCTGGGGTGCAGTGAGACTTTGTACAGCGAACACCCAAAGACAGAGGATATGCAACGTCACAATACTGCGGCGTATGCGACAATATCTGTAGAAACTCCAAAATTTGTGCAACTCTCTGGTTACCCGTCTGCAAACGTTTGATGCAAACGGATGGCACTTCCAACATATGTTGACGTGACGGTTTCATTGGTAAAGATATGGGTGTATTTTCTATGTTGGCTGTAATGCACAATAGTTTGTGGGCGACAGGGCACTAGTAAATATGTTTAGCAAAGTGAATTTGTGTTATCTCTAATGGTAGGTCTATTTGTCATTTCGCTGGAATAAACATAAATTTAAAATTTGAAAAACGTAGTTTTGCGTTGGACGTGTTACTTGGTTATTTTTGTGGATTGTGCATTCGTTCCCATTGTGAGAGCCCCCTGACACAGGCAGCGTGACGTGCACGCTAGTCTCTCATGAAGTGAGCTAGCTGTGTGCTTCATTTATTTCAAGCGTCAACTTTGATTCGCAGTTTCTCGGAACGTAAATAATGTATTGCGATGCAACCAACGCCATTATTTTTGGTTTTTCGTGCTATTGATTGCATACGAAATAGGGGTGTCCATTTAAAAATATAAAAGTTTGTGCTGGAAATAGTATTAGTTTACGTTCTAAAACTTGGCATAGTATTTGATTTCCTAAGCCCGTGGCGTACGTTCGTGTTGGTGAACACAATTTTTGAGTATCTATTGTTCAAGAGGTATTTGAGGTGGTAAAGTTAGATGCGACACCTTGTATAGCAGGAAATACTTTTTGAGAGCACGTCTTTAGCTATTGTTCAAAAAACTACGCAGTATTCCACAATATAAATTTTAAATAGGTTTCCAAGAGATGAGACTGACAAATCGCAAGATTAAAAAGACAAAGGATCACCTCATAGCACACTTATACCCTGTACTCGTTAGACGGAAGGAATTCACTCACATTTATGGAATAGCTGACAGTTCGGTCCATAAAAGAATATTTAAAACTTCCTTGAATAATAAAAACCAATAAATGATTCTATTCGAGAAGTGATTAGAAGATTCGGAGTTCCTAATTTGATCCAGCGACCGATTTCGCATGGTATTTCGAAAACTAATTCCCTATGCCTAATTAGATTAAGCTTTTCATTACCCATTGTAGATTAAGGGATCTGAGGTGGGAGGGAGGGGAGAGGGTGTGAGGATGCTTAAATTGTGCGCAACAGAGCAAATCCGATAAATTGGACATGCATAATAGCGCCTCTCTGCCTCTAATAGGGTCATTTCATTCAAATCGAACCACGGGTGAAGAGGGCGGTGAGAATGTACAAATTTTCTAGAAGATTAACTGATCCAATCCTGACGTCAGCGTGCTTGTGTCGTGAATGGTAAGAGTTAAAAACATCTAGAAACAGTCGGGCACACCGAAACTGTCTCTAGTTCTTAAAGAAATTCTAATCTGTGGTACACCATTCGCAGTCTGCTACATTTTAACGGTTCGAAGCTGGCCGGTGTGGCCAGGTGGTTCAGGTTCGATCCTGCCTCGAGCATGTATGTGTCTGCGTGTGTGTGTCTGCGTGTGTGTGTGTCTGCGTGTGTGTGTCTGCGTGTGTGTGTGTCTGCGTGTGTGTGTGTCTGCGTGTGTGTGTGTCTGCGTGTGTGTGTGTCTGCGTGTGTGTGTGTCTGCGTGTGTGTGTGTCTGCGTGTGTGTGTGTCTGCGTGTGTGTGTGTCTGCGTGTGTGTGTGTCTGCGTGTGTGTGTGTCTGCGTGTGTGTGTGTCTGCGTGTGTGTGTGTCTGCGTGTGTGTGTGTCTGCGTGTGTGTGTGTCTGCGTGTGTGTGTGTCTGCGTGTGTGTGTGTCTGCGTGTGTGTGTGTGTCTGCGTGTGTGTGTGTGTCTGCGTGTGTGTGTGTGTCTGCGTGTGTGTGTGTGTCTGCGTGTGTGT